>NW_019525445.1:607641-617089 GCF_002814215.2 Seriola lalandi dorsalis | reverse complement strand
CAACCAACAGGCAGCAATGAAATGCCATTGTATTACAGAGTATACTGTATAGTGTGTGGCTGCAAGAGTACAGTATGAAATAAGGCTACAGTGACTATATTGATGGTGCAAAATGGTTCCACATGCTTGTTCCTGTTGGGATTTTTTTTTTCTTACTTTAAATACAGAGAAACAATTTCCGCTTGTGTTTCGTACAACTTGTAAAAAATATAAACGGAATGGTTTGTGCTTATTTCTACGGTAGATAGTACTTTCCTTTATAATGGAGCTAAAACAAGCAAATAATAATCAATTAGTTGATCAACAGAAAACCAGTTCCAACCTCTCAAATGTTTAATGTTTTATGTGAAAGTAAGCTGAATATCTTTTTTGAACCATTTAGTTAGTTAGTAGAAGATGTTGCATTGCCTATTTTTCACATTTTCCGGACATTTCATAAACAAAACAATTAATCGATAACGAAAATAATCATTAATTATGCTGACCTATGGTTTTGACTGAACTAGGGTATGTAAAATTAATATGAATGACTACACAAAAACAGACATCTGCATCTTAGGAGCTAACAGGAGCTCTCATACACAAGTTAAGACATTTGGTTTGTCCTCAGAAGTCACAGCTACTCTGTGCACAGCCACTCAGAGGTTATGTATAATTAGTGGTGATTTGTCAGATTAAACTTGGATGGTTCATCTCGTTATGTGGCCTCACATCATCAGAACACATGAGAAATTATTCAACGGTCCATTACTGATATAACAAGTTGACTGCGGCTTCCTGCTCCCAGGAATTCCTCCCTAATTTATGAGGATAAGAAAACACAGCCGTAAAGAATGAATGAGACATAAAAGCTACGCCAAAGGAACTGAGGAGAGAAAAAAAAAGAAAGAGTGAAGATGTGTAAGGAGGCGTGTTGGACAGGAATAGAGAATGATTGTAAGTCTGTCATAGTCTTTGAAGCGAGGTCTTTGTATCTTAGCTTTGCTCTCAGAGAAATGACAAACACAGAGAAAAGATGTGCCCGTCTTCTGCCTGTGAGTCAGTCTATTTATCTTTCTCTCTCCACCCTCCTCTGGTTGTTGTTGTTGTTGTTGTTGTTGTTGTTGTTGTTGTTGTTGTTGTTGTTGTTGTTGTTGTTGTTTTTTTTCAAACTACCAGCAATCCAATCAGGATATTGGTGACCCAGCGGTGGCTGTGACGCATCTCTGGCCAGAGGGAACCAAATCTAATACCTCTGTAATGCCTCAGCCTCTGTAGGCCACAGCAGCATTGTTATGTGTGTGTGTGTGTGTGTGTGGGTGAGTGTACGAACCTTGCTTCACTGCACCCCGCCCTTGCAAATATCCCTGGGTAACCCTGTAGTCGGGAGGTCACACAGTCATCAGGCAGGATCAGTGTGAAAACAGCTGGGGTTGTATTTGTAAAGCTGCTCAGTACCAGACTGTGGATCTGGGGTGCTAGGCAGGTCACATGACCCAATAAACCTCCCTTTAGCTTCAAAGGACAGAGGGGAAGAGACTCGCCTCGGATCAGATCCTGAAAGGCCGATAAAAGCTGATTTAACACTGAACTCTCTCTGGTTGAGGCCAGTGGCAAAAACAACAACCTTAAATTCAGTGAGATTTTAGAGGTTTTGCATCACAAAGATATTATTAGTGGAGCATATTTTAACAGAGGTATGACTTCCCACAAAAACTGTCATTTTCCTTTAAATTATAATCCTTAAGATTTTAATCTGGAGACTGCTGCTCATTTATGTTGGCACTGCCCTTTTGTGAGACTTTGTATTTTACTCGTTGCAGCCATATTGATGAAAGTTTTTTTTTCTTTTGGAAACATATACTGATTGTCATAGAAACTATAATCTGTATATCACAATTTTTTTCATTTTAATGGATGAATTTCATATTCATGAATAATAATTTACAGGTAAAAAGCCAAACTTTTTCCTCTTAGTTGTCATAAAGGACCTCAAACAGTACACTGATTCAATTTATAAATCCCAACACTGTTAAAACAATTAACACCTGTTTTTTTATGTAATTGTAACTCCGCCCGACTCACAACTGTTGATTTTCTTTCCTTTACAAACCATATGGTCTGAATTTTCTTTATGGCCATTTTAATGCAAACAAATAAAGACTTAAGTGCTGGTTGATTTGGCAACACCTGTGGCTGCCATAGCAAAAACATGTGCAGTTTAATACTACAGGTCCCAGAAATCTGTGGGCAGCAAACACTCCTCCAGCAGCTACTTTGTAGTCTTGTTTTGAGGTAAAATCGCTGTCACGCACAAAGACACTGTGTGTCCTGAGACCGCTTCACAATAAAAGCCACCAACTGTTTGATCAGATGAATCAGCAGTGGGAAATGTTTGTTAAGTTAATACTGCTCTGGCATGGATGTAAGAGAGTGAGCAGTAAACAGTGAGGTTCATATTAATGAGATCAAATCAAAAATAGTAATGACCAGCATGCATTGCTTTCTGTGAATCCCTTGTACCAGCACGGAAATGGCAGACTCTGCCACTTCTGTAATTATAGAGGTAATTACAAAATGTAATCAGCGCTAATCTCTGTGACAAACACACTGTGTTTCCTATGACTACTTCACAATAAAAGCTACCCTGTGTTTTGCTTCCTTCAATGTTTTTGATGTGAACCATCAGCGGTAGGAAATGTTAGGTGAGCATTAGCAGTAACGTCATACAGCTCTGATACAGCTGAGTATTTCTACTGATTACAGAATGTAAATACATTGAATGGCTGAAAAAATGTTATCCATAAAAAATTGTAAAAAAAAAAAAAAAAACAGGGTTTGATTCACTTAAAATCTTAATTGAATTATAAATTAAAAGCAGGATTACAAGGTTATACTGAAAACTAGCATCAAAATGCTACATGTTATTATTAAAGACAGAGGACTGTGATCATACATTTATACAGCACTGTGTGTTTAATTTCTATTAACTGATCTGCGCTAGCCATCATCAACACCCCCTACGCTCTGATGTTTAACTGCAGATTTCATTATTTCTCTTATCCTCTGTTGTGTTCACACATCACTTCAAGACAAATTCTGTCTCAACCTTACAGCTGAAGACAAATTCAAAGATGTCGCAGCAAATTGACCTTTTCAACTCCCATACTGTCCCATTTAAGAACAAATGGAGCCATCTACAAAAATGTTTTTGTTTCATTTAATGCCTTGAACTTGAACTAGCATATTGTGAAAAAGCAATTTCTCAGTCCTGTGAGCAAGTGAGCAGCACACATCGAAATGTGTATCAGCTGAGTGTATCCACAAGCAACAGCAATCTTTGTGCCCGTGTCTCCAGAGGCATGTAAAACTTATACACTGATAGTCAACAGAACAGCAAGTCTTCTTCTCTGACCTTTTTTTCCCTTTCAAATGTCAACGGCTGCAACTCGCTGGTGTCGCAGCAGCTCGTACTGGTTATTCTCTCCCTCTATCTACCTGCTCATCAGTACAGCTGAAACACACACTTGAACAATCACTCAGTACACTGACACAGTATGTGGATGTCTGTGCGTGTGTGTGTGTGCCATAATCTCAATACATTGGCAGCTTTGACTACAGTATGTGGCGATGTTATTGAGTCTAGTGGGACTGATTTAATCAGTGTAAAATGACTGACAGCTCTATGAATGTCATGTCACGAACTGGTGGCTGCTGACAGGAATGACTTGTCTCACACACACACACACACACACACACACGCTCACACCCCCTGCATTGTACCCACACACACACATACACACAGTGCTTCAAAATGTACGCAAGCACCATCATTGTGAATAAAAGTGCAAGCATGCCTTTTGCTGTGTGTGTGTGTGTGTGTGTGTGTGTGTGTGTGTGTGTGTGTGTGTGTGAATGACAAGCCTCCCCACTTAACAGGTATATGAAATAGAAAGAGACTGTGCCTCCCTCAGCAGAATACACAATGAGGGTTCAGGCTGTGCTGTATGTCTCTGTCTGCAGTGGTGCGAGTGAACGGCCGTTTTTGGGATTATTTTTAGAGTTCTCTGTGAACCCTCAACAATAAAAACCACTTGAAAAGCTCCAGTGCAAAAATTACAGTGGGCATCCATCATATGAAAATCATGACCCCGGCTCCTGTAAAATGGTATAAAATTTTGGTGCTTTTCAAAAGGCCGGCAACTCAGGTCCTTGGCTGACACAAAGACATAAAAGGCTTTTGCCCACTGAGGTTTGCTGTATTTTACAGGCCCTACATGATTACATCTTTGCTTCCTGGCCGTGTTGTATTTCTCGTTTTTCCAGGGATCCCTCCAAACTTAGTTAAGCAGAGAAAAGCTGTTTGGTGGGATGGGATTTGTTCAACAACTGTGATGTAGGGCTGCAACTAACCATGATTTTCATTATTGATTCAAATGTCAGAAATACTAAAAAAAAAAAAAATGGTGATCACACATTTCCAGAGCCAATGCTGGAATCTTTAAACAGCTTCTTTTTTTTTTGTCCAACCAGCAGCGCAAAAGTATAAGATATTTAAAGGAATAGTTCAACATTTTGGGAAATACACTTATAAATCTTTCTGTAGAGACTTTGAATAAAGTGTTGATACCACTCCTAATGTTTTTATTGTATATATTAGACCACAACCAGCATCCAGTTAGACTAGCATAGCATAAAGACTGGAAACGGGGCAACCGCTAGCCTGACTAAAATTTACTGTACAGACATGAGAGTGGTTTCAATCTTCCCTTCTAACTCTCAACAAGAACACGATTATGCATATTTCCCAAAATGTCAAACTTTTCCTTTAAATTTACAACAACTCAAATCAGATTTAAGAAGCTGGAATCAGATATCGTTTGGCATTTTCTCCTGATAAATGGCTTAAACGATGATTTAACAATCAAATTCTTTGGCGATTATTTTTTTGATGGTCCACAAATCAATTAATCAACTATTCATTTCAGCAGAATTGTGGTGGCTTTGTTGAAGTCAGGTTTTCCAAGAAGTTTTAGTTACAGATAGAAAACTGCAAATCTCAAGTAATCACTGTAAACTAATCCCCGTTCTGTAACATCATAAAGTCGCATTAGAGTCTAAGCCAAGTATAGGCTACTGGCCCAGATATTGTTGTATGACTGTATCCTTGTGATAATAAGATGAGAACTAAGTGGTGCAATGATGTTATGATTAATTTTGTTCTATAATAAAAGATTGATCAGCAGCTCAGACTAGAAATATGGATTCACAGAGGTGTAAAATGAAATCATCAAACCATAACTGTATCCTTGAAATGATCCAAACACTGTCACACAATGGGTGAATAATAAAGCTTTCATATGTGCAGGAAGCATCAATGAGCTTGCCTATTGTCTAAATCCATTAATTTTCATAATGTTGCAATCAGCGCAGCTCTCTGTCTCGACCCCATAGAAATACCAATCGGCTCTCCACGTTGCGGTGCCACCATGGTAACTGGATTAACGCACGGCAGTGCACTTACTATGGGATGTCGAGATGATAAATGACAGCCTGTCTGGCACCAAATCTGTCTCCTAATCTCAGCTGGAAAACAAAGGACACGGCTGGGAGACAGCAGAGATGAATGAATATGTGAATGAATTAAAGCGAGAGAGAGAGAGAGAGTGTGTGTGTGTGTGTGCGTGTGTGTGTGTGTGTGTGTGTGTGTGTGTGTGTGGGCAGGGAGGGGGGGGTTATTCAGCATAAAAGGGTTTGAGGATGGTGTAGGACAACAACACTGAGTTAATAGTGACAGGGGAAGATTTAAGAAAATGCAGACAGATGCACAAACAAGCAGGAAAACTCTCTCTTTCACACACTCACACACCATTGGGCCGTAGCTTCTCACCTTGTCAGGTGCTTGGCTCTGGAGGCTGCCAACATCCAGTGGAGTGATGAGGGGCACATTTTGAAAGCCGTCCTCCACGCTCACAGGTTTGGCCCCTTTGTCTTGAAGATTACTCCCCAGTTTCACCATCTTTCACCGACCTTAAATATATTCCCTTATTTCCCTGAAGACTGCTCCTGAACAGAGGAGGTGTTGGAAAAGGATGGTTTTACCTACACAGCTCTTTCAGGTCAATGAAATCTGGCAGACACCTACAGGCTATTTGTTGGAGAAGCTTCTAGTGTGTTAAAATGATATGATGATGAGATATTGATTGTAAGTACACAATAAATATGAAAAAAAAATGTTTTTAAATTACTGTTTTGTTGAGAAACATGCGACTGATTGGTGACTGATTAGAGGAGCAAAACACTCCAAAAAGCAAAATGACGGGAAACCAAACAGAGGAAAAAATACGTTCGTCAACAGCTTGTTAATGAATCGCACAAAAACAAGAATAGAAAATTTATTGAAAACGGGTAAAAGAAGCAGTTACTCACAGCGGATCGTCCTTGTCCGTCCGTTCCCTCTGTGCTGCGGCAGTGTTTGTGTCTGGACGGAGGCGGAGGGGAGCGCAGATGATGAGCAGAGCAGGAGGTGAGGCTGGAGGCTGCGCTGCTGTGTCGCTGCTGCTGATGGTGCTGATGCTGCGGGAAAGCGAGGCTGCACCGCCGGAGACAAACTGGGTGTCTGGCGGCAGGTTTTCCTACCAGCAGGCAGTCCAACCCCCTAATCCAAACACAGCCTCTTCTTCACCGTGTGCTGCTACACACCCAGCCGCTGGAGCTGCCACTAGGGGGAATGTTTTTTTTTTTTTTTTTTTTTTTTCTTGTTCTTCTTCTTCTCCTTTCGGGAGTCTCGTTTGTTTGCTAAAGTGGAAGACGAATTAATGTTGCCTTTCATGGCCCCTCGTCAACTCCTGAACTCCAAATTGTAATTAGTGTTTATTATGATTGTAAAGATATATGCTCCATTGTATGTTGTAGGCCTGTGCTGTTGTTTCATCTTTAATAACCTGGGCTAATCATAGCTTGGTTTGACTGTGTGAATTCAGATAGCAAAGTAGGATAGTGATTGTAGCTTAATGTCTGGGTGGCAGCTCAAATTTAACCCAAATTAAAGACAACAAAGTACATGAGCCAAATGAATTAATCAATGTCTTTTGCAAATATTGATTCAATATCAATGATCTACGCCCCCTGATTGTAGCTCTAGCAAAAGTAGAACATTCAAGCATTTCTAATGAGGCAACAAATAAGATACGCAATATTTCCCACGGTACTTGAAAGCAGTAAAACATGTGGCGCTCAAACTGGTTCTTTTGGTCCTACAGCGCCATCTGCCGGTTTATTTAGTGACACACAGGCAGTCTGTTCAACAGGAGGGTGTGTCTGTACAAAAACTATCTGTGACAGAAACCATTGAGAAGATAGATGTGACTGTGTGAAAAATATGAAAAGATTTATGGTTTGCCAAATTGAATAAGACATGCTCAAATAATAGGCTATAATAAAACTCTAATGGCAAGTGAATGCAGCATAGCAGAAAAAGGCAAATTTGTGCAGCTGTGTTATAAAGATACACATTTCCTAAGGTGGTTTAGAGGCTAGATAACAGGGAGGGGCCTGGTTAGCATGATCCTTTAGCATGGTGTGTTAAACAACCTCAAAAATGTCATCACCTGCTCTGTCTCTCTTTCATCTGACTAAATCTTTGTTAGATGTTTGAAAGAGAATCCTAAAGTCAAGATTTTCTGCTTCTCTCTCTTTCGCATGAGTTTGTTGATGAATGTCTGTTACAATATAATCAGATTATCCACATTATCGGTTACAGGGAATTAAAGGTGCTAGGTGTAGCATCAATTTATCACCATCAAATTAACTGTGATAACTTAGTGTAGTGTCAGTGGAATGAGATGATGTTTCAGACAATATCTGACATCAGTGGCACTATCATATTCCACAGAGGATTCACTCTGTAGATCAGCTGGTTTAAACCAATGAGGGCTGGCCCTACACCATGTGTATTGTGTACTGTAACATTGTGCTCTGTTTCTCACCACATTTCTTCAGTAACATGAACCACTTCATCTAATTACTCCCAGCCTTCTTGCCTTTGTGGACACTGCTCACCAGCAATGCTTAACGTGTTCCCATCCAGGTTTTCTTATCTATCCGGTACCTGAACCATCACTTCCTGTCTGGTCTCCTAGGTTTCAAGCACAGTTGCAGGGACAAAGGAGACATATTGTCATATCTTCCACAGGGGGGAAGCAGCATTCTTTCCTTTGCCAGTGTTCATGCAGGACTTCCTCGACTAAAATTGATTGATTGTCTACTGCTGTTTGCAATCTTTTCCCTCCCTGCGTTGATGAGTTGTGGTATCTCTGGAAGACTGACAAACTACAATGTGGCATTCCTTTAGTTAACAACATGCTGTCCATCCACCTCATCTCTGGATCTATCTGAAAGTAGTGAACGTAACCTTTCACAGATTAAACACAAGGAAATTGAACAATTTAACAACCCAATCCTCCTGGCAGCCCAGCTGGCAATGGCACTTAATGACAGGGTGTTATTTGATGTCATCCTTAAAGACATGCAGGTAAACAAGTCTGTCTCAGTCAACACTGATAATGCCATGGGCCTTGTCATGTCCCTACCTATTAAGCAAGTGCGAAAGATTGGTATCAATATTGGTAGGGATGGAAGAACCCCGCCACCCCTCCAAAAAAAAGAGATTGACTTTTTAATGCCATCAACCAAACGGTATATTAAATTATAAGATCTAAATCTAGGTAGGATCTAAATTTACATTCAGAAATGCCCATACGCGAATGAAATATATGTACATGTATTGAATATCTTAACAGATGTTAAAATATATATAAGCTAATATTTAAGTATGAAAGATAGACATGTATGGTAAAAAAATGAAGAAATTATTAGTAAAATCATATAGAGAAAATAATAGGTATTATTAATAGGTATGTTGTTTTAATGAAGTTTTCAAAAAATGTCATAGTATAGTAAGGCATAAAAATTTCAAAAAATGTCATAGTATAGTAAGGTATAGAAATTTCAAAAAAAGTCATAGTATAGTATGACATTAAAATTTCAAAAAACATAGTATAGTATGGCATTAAAATTTCAAAAAACGTCATAGTATAGTAAGTCATAAAAACATCAATAAATGTCATATAATTGTAAGGCATATAAAAGCA
Organism: Seriola lalandi dorsalis; assembly: GCF_002814215.2. Lineage (NCBI taxonomy): Eukaryota > Metazoa > Chordata > Actinopteri > Carangiformes > Carangidae > Seriola > Seriola lalandi. The sequence goes on along the minus strand of NW_019525445.1, from coordinate 607,958 downwards.
TAAAAAACGTCATATCATTATAAGGCATAAAAACGCCAGAAAATGTCATAGTATAGTAAGGAATAAAAACGACAAAGAATGTCATAGTATAGTAAGGCATAAAAACGCCAGAAAATGTCATAGTATAGTAAGGCATAAAAATGTCAAAAAATGTCATAGTATAGAAAGTATAAAAATTTCAAAAAATGTCATAGTACAGTAAGGCATAAAAATTTCAAAAAACATCATAGTATAGTAAGGCATGAAAATGTCAAAAAACGTCATAGTAGAGTAAGGCATAACAACGTCGAAAAAAGTCATAGTATAGTAAGGCATAA
>NW_019525445.1:602795-604399 GCF_002814215.2 Seriola lalandi dorsalis | reverse complement strand
AGTAAGGCATAAAAATGTCAAAAAACGTCATAGTATAGTAAGGCATTACAATGTCAAAAAACATCATAGTAGAGTAAGGCATAAAAACGTCAAAAAAAAGTCATAGTAAAGGAAGGCATAAAAATGTCAAAAAACGTCATAGTATAGTAAGGCATAAAAACGTCAAAAACGTCATACTATAATAAGGAATAAAAACATCAATAAATGTCATAGTATAGTAAGGCATAAAAATGTCAAAAAACGTCATAGTATAGTAAGGCATTAAAATGTCAAAAAACGTCATAGTAGAGTAAGGCATAAAAATGTCAAAAAACGTCATAGTGTAGTAAGGCATAATAACATCTAAAAATGTCATAGAATTGTAAAGTGTATAAAAATGTCAAAAAAAATGTCATGGCATAATAAGGTATAAAAACGTCAAAAAACATCACAGTATAGTAAGGCATAAAAACGTCAAAAAATGTCATAGTAGAGTAAGGCATAAAACGTCATAGTATAGTAAGGCATAAAAATGTCAAAAAACGTCATAGAAGAGTAAGGCATAAAAATGTCAAAAAAAATGTCATAGTATAGTAAGGCATAAAAATTTCAAGAAACGTCATAGTATAGTAAGGCATAAAAATTTCCAAAAAATGTCATAGTATAGTAAGGCATAAAAATGTCAAAAAATGTCATACTATATAAAGCATAAGAACATTAAAAAAACGGCATAGTATAATAAGGCATAAAAATCTCAAAAAACGTCACAGTATAGTAAGGCATAAAAACGTCAAAAAATGTCATAGTATAATAAGGCGTAAAACGTCATAGTATAGTAAGGCATAAAAACATCAATAAACGTCATAGTATAGTAAGGCATAAAAATTTCAAAAAATATGTCATAGTATAGTAAGGCATAAAAATTTCAAAAAATGTCATAGAATAGTAAGGCATAAAAATATCAAAAAATGTCATAGTATAGTAAGGCATAAAAAAAACGTCATAGTATAGTAAGGCATAAAAATGTCAAAAAATGTCATAGTATAGTAAGGCATAAAAATGTCAAAAAAAATGTCATAGTATAGTAAGGCATAAAAATGTCAAAAAATGTCATAGTATAGTAAGGCATAAAAACATCAATAAATGTCATAGTATAGTAAGGCATAAAAATGTCAAAAAACGTCATAGTAGAGTAAGGCATAAAAATCTCAAAAAACGTCACAGTATAGTAAGGCATAAAAACGTCAGAAAATGTCATATTATAGTAAGGTGTATAAAAACATTTTAAAAAACGTCATAGTAGAGTAAGGCATAAAAATGTCAAAAAACGTCATAGTATAGTAAGGCATAAAAATTTCAAAAAACGTCATAGTATAGTAAGGCATAAAAACATCAATAAATGTCATAGAATTGTAAGGCATAAAAACGCCAGAAAATGTCATATTATAGTAAGGTGTATAAAAACATTTTAAAAAACGTCATAGTATAGTAAGGCATAAAAACATCAATAAATGTCATAGTATATAAAGGCATAAAAATGTAAAAAAATGTCATAGTATAGAAAGCATTAAAATGTCAAAAAACGTCATAGCATAATAAGGCAGAAAAATGTAAAAAAAAAAAAA
>NW_019525445.1:530338-602074 GCF_002814215.2 Seriola lalandi dorsalis | reverse complement strand
AAAAAAACGGCATAGTATAATAAGGCATAAAAATTTCAAAAAACATCATAGTGTAGTAAGGCATAAAAATATCAAAAAATGTCATACTATATAAAGCATAAGAACATAAAAAAAACGGCATAGTATAATAAGGCATAAAAATTTCAAAAAACGTCACAGTATAGTAAGGCATAAGAACGTCAAAAAATGTCATAGTAAAGTAAGGCGTAAAACGTCATAGTATAGTGAGGCATAAAAACTTAAATAAATTTCATAGTATAGTTAGGCATAAAAATGTCAAAAAACATCATAGTATAGTAAGGCATTAAAATGTCAAAAAACGTCATAGTAGAGTAAGGCATAAAAATGTCAAAAAACGTCATAGTGTAGTAAGGCATAATAACATCTAAAAATGTCATAGAATTGTAAAGTGTATAAAAATGTCAAAAAAAATGTCATGGCATAGTAAGGCATAAAAACGTCAAAAAATGTCATAGTAGAGTAAGGCATAAAACGTCATAGTATAGTAAGGCATTAAAACGTCATAGATTAAGTAAAATGTCAAAAAACGTCATAGAAGATTAAGGCATAAAAATGTCAAAAAAAATGTCATAGTATAGTAAGGCATAAAAATTTCAAAAAACGTCATAGTATAGTAAGGCATTAAAATGTCAAAAAAAACGTCATAGTAGAGTAAGGCATAAAAATGTCCAAAAAAATGTCATAGTATAGTAAGGCATAAAAATTTCAAAAAACGTCATAGTATAGTAAGGCATAAAAATGTCCAAAAAATGTCATAGAATTGTAAGGCATACAAACGCCAGAAAATGTCATAGTATAGTAAGGTGTATAAAAACATTTTAAAAAACGTCATAGTATAATAAGGCATAAAAACATCAATAAATGTCATAGTATAGTAAGGCATAAAAATATCAATAAATGTCATAGTATAGTAAGGCATAAAAATGTCAAAAAACGTCATAGTATAGTAAGGCATAAAAACATCAATAAAAAGTTATAGTACAATAACGCATAAAAATGTCAATCTACGCCATATAGTAAGGCATAAAATCAATCATAGTATAGTAAGTCATCAAACGCCATAGTATATTGTCTTTGACTGTTTAGGTGAGTTTGTTTGTTTTAGGTGAGTTGTATGGTGAGTTGTATTGTTTTGGAGAGTGGGGGAGTAGAGGGAGGTAGAGCACAGCCTAATCCGGCGGGGGAGAGTTTAGCCCAACAAGGCATCTCTCCCTGACTCTACCTCCCTCATTCAAACTGGCTCCCACTTTCTGGGAAAAAAAACAAAAAAACATCTAGTTCTACACAATAGAACAGAACTGTTTAGGGGAGTTTTTGTTCGTTGAATCTGCTAGTGTGTTTTGTCCTAGTTGATGATAGTGTTGTTTGTGGTAGCATAGGTAAGATGAAGGAGAAAATAGTTGTGGTGTGAGGAGCAGTGATGGCTGGCATTAGGGGAGTAACTCTGGGATGCCAGTGATCACTGTCTAGCCTCCTGGAGGTGTCGTGGGACCAACTAGACGAAACATTGGTGAAAGGAGGTTCCCACCTGATGACCCCAAAGACATGTTAACTCTTTAGTCTGTATAGCTAAATTAATAGTTATCATAGGACTTAGGATGTTATAGGATGTCATTAAAAAAGTAAGTCATAAAAACGTCATAGTATAGTAAGGCATAAAAAGATACCAACTTATCACCAGCTGAAAATCACTGACCTCTAGGTGTTCAACTTCTCACTGTGTTGTGTTGATGTAGAAGTGTACTACAGGGAGTGGCAGTACACTGTGACATCATTTTCAGGATGATTTACAGACTACACTTCTAACCACACCCAGCAATGAAACACCACCTTTCAGCCTATTGCTAAGTTACTCTCATGAGTAAAAACCTGCTTCAAAGCCAGTTTTAAAGACGTAGTGATTGTTGGAGGCTCCAGCTGTAACCTGCTCCACTTGTGTTATGTAGGGCCAAATATGTAGATTTTACTCTTCAACACAGGATCATGAACATGTGATGATTCTCTCACATTTACAGCTAACGCTAAATGTTCAGACTGACTGCTCATATGAAAATATCACACTACAAGACGACACAGAAAGATGTGGCGAAACTTATCAGGGTCAGGTAGTGGTTAGTAAAACCATCTTAAAACAGCGTTAAATGTCAGGGACCTAACGTAAATAAGCACACCAAGCACATATTTTCATCACAGTTAATATTTATTTCATTTAACATTTCACATTACAAATATTTAAAAATAATGCATACTGTTATAAATAGTTGACTGCAAACAATTAAATAACATTAGATTTTTCTTTTTCGTTTCACTAGCACTTTTACAGACCAACTCCTAGAATTATGGACATATCTGTATTACATAACTTAATTAGAAGGAAAATACAAAAATAGGAACTTATAAATTGAAAAATAAAAATAAAAATTAAGGTGATATCTTAAGTAAAAAATGCTCTTAAAATATCATAGTATAGTAAGGCTTAAAAACATAAAAAAACTTGATAGTAGAGAAAGGCATAAAAATGTCATAGCACAATAAGGCATAAAACATCATAGTATAGTAAGACATAAAAACTTCAATTAATGTCATGGAATTGTAAGGCGTATAGAAACATCAAAAAAACGTCATAGTATAGTAAGACATAAAAACGTCAAAAAACTTTGTGGTAAAGAAAGGCATAAAAATATCAAACTACGTCATAGCATAATAGGACATAAACCATCATAGTATAGTAAGGCATTAAATGTCATAGTATAGTAAGGCATAAAAACGTCAAAAACATCATAGTATAGTAAGGCATAAAAACATCAATAAATGTCATAGAATTGTAAGTCATAAAACGCCATAGTATAGTAAGTAATCAAAACATCATAGTATAGTAAGGCATAAAAAGAGACCAACTTATGACCAGCTGAAAATCACTGACCTCTAGGTGTTTAACTTCTCACTGTGTTGTGTTGATGTAGAAGTGTACCATAGGGAGTGGCAGTACACTGTGACATCATTGTCCGGACGATTTACAGACTACACTTCTAACCACACCCAGCAATGAAACACCACCTTTCAGCCTATTGCTAAGTTACTCTCATGAGTAAAAACCTGCTTCAAAGCCAGTTTTAAAAAAGTAGTGATTGTTGGAGGCTCCAGCTGTAACCTGCTCCACTTGTGTTATGTAGGGCCAAATATGTAGATTTTACTCTTCAACACAGGATGATGAACATGTGATGATTCTCTCACATTTACAGCTAACGCTAAATGTTCAGACTGACTGCTCATATGAAAATATCACACTACAAGACGGCACAGAAAGATGTGGCGAAACTTATCAGGGTCAGGTAGTGTTTAGTAAGACCATCTTAAAACAGCATTAAATGTCAGAGACCTAACGTAAATAAGCACACCAAGCACATATTTTCATCACAGTTAAGATTTATTTCATTCAACATTTCACATTACAAATATTTAAAAATTATGCATACTGTTATAAATAGTTGGCTGCAAACAATTAAATAACATTAGATTTTTCTTTTTCGTTTCACTAGCACTTCTACAGACCAACTCCTAGAAATATGGACATATCCGTATTACATAACTTAATTAGAAAGGAAAATACAAAAATAGGAACTTATAAAGTGAAATGACAATAAAAATTAAGGTGATATCTTAAGTAAAAAAATGCTATTAATAAATACAACAACCTTCCCATACACAGTTAAAAACTATTGAAATCTTGCCATTAAGTAACATCATTAAACAGACAAATATTTAAATATTTATTTTCCTTCAGAAAATGTGAACCATATATTGTGGAGCACAATATAGCAATTAGTAAAAACTAGACACTTTAACATATTAAAAGCTTCACCTCAAAAATATAACAAAAATCTGATCAAAATTATAAAAATCAATTATACATTCCAATTAAAAATATACCAATAAACAGCTAAATACATTGTTGACCTAATAATTACAATGCAATCAATCACAGTAGCTTAAAATAAACAAAATAAGCAAATGAGCACAAAACCTTTAATGTTTTAAAAATAACTTCAATTATTTATATTAGTACAAATAGTTTGATTTCTTTTCTTTTTTACAAACACCAGCATGAAAAGGATTACAATAACAGTAGAAAATGACTGTGAAAAACATATTAACATCTTCTTTAATTAAATGTCTGCAATTAAAAATGGCATTAAAGAATTACATTGCAAAGAGTCTTTATCTGGAAAAAGGTTCAAAAGAAGTATTGCACATAACAACTTGAAGTTAACTTGCAACATTTACCACATTCAAGTCTTTAAGCTCCCCTTCCTCCAGATAGGTCTATATAAGATCACCTCGACAGACAGCGGGGATGAGTTCTCAAGTCTTTTAAACAGTGTTCTATAAGGATGCTCAAAGTCATGCACTGCCAAATCGATTTTAAGTTAGATTCTGTCTTGTTTCTCGTCTTATCTCTCTGTCATGTGCATCCTGCAGAGGTCTGCGAATGGGGAAGCAAGGAGATCAACACATGTGGAGGGGATGTGGGGAGGAGGGTGAGGTGAGGTGAGAGTGGGTTTGGGGGGTGTCCTTATAACAACTTAATAGTTGAGAAACATTTGGTGCACACCACAACAATTAATTTTAATAGCTAATTCATGTACTTGTCATTTTCTCTTTTTTGTCATGCATGCTAAGGATTACAATAGGTGCTAGTTGGCAAGTTCAAGAATATATATATACTTTTTTTTTTTCAAATATTAAAATATCTAAACACCAAACATCCATTCTTGTGATACGAGATTCAGCGTTAAGCGTGAACCAAATTTTGCATTCTCCTTATAATAAGTTATGCTCCATCTATGGAGAGGAAACCAAGACAGAAGTTACCATTTCCAACTAGTATAGCCATGTTTAGAGACATTAACATCAATTTCAAATTACAACTTGTTTATTTTTTTCTCTCGCCATGCTGTAATTGACCAGATTGACTGGAAACATCTAGTGTACGAAAAGCTAAGACCAAGAGAGCAATACACTTTGGTCTCTCCTCTGCAGATCTGAAGTCGCATCAACACAAGTGCGCACTTAGTTGTAAAGATTCCTCAGCACTGAAATGTATAAAAAGCATAATTGAAAATAATATATATTGAAATCACTCAACTTTTTTTCTTAAAATGAACATTTCCATATATGCAGATCTCTCAGTAACAAAAGTACAAAAGCTACCTTTCACAATGTGAAAAATTGAGGTATTGCAAAAAGGAGTTTCCCCATTTGTGAAAAATGTGCCTAAAATGACTGTTGGAAAAAGAAAAAATATTTAGAAAAGTAGTGCATAATAAATGTTTATATGTGCATGACAAAATAATTTAGCTAGAAAACACTGTACCAAAAATCAGCAGGCCATGTATAAAATAATCTTTTTTTTTCATCTCATTTAACAGCAAATTCTTCACAAAGTGTTTTAACTTCTAAAATGCTCACCCACCACACCCACAAAACTAATGTCCAGGGTGCAAAACTGGTGCAAACGACACCATGCCGATATGAGGATTCTCACTAGTGTGTATAATCAAGTTTCTGTACTAACTCCCTGACATATTTAAATGCTCGGCTAGTAGGATGCCACTGAGTGACCTAAAACGTCAAACAAATGTGAGGATTAGTTTTACTTTCGCTGTGTTGATGTGCACTTTATGTTTTCCCAAACACGCAGACCTATTTGAAATTAAAAAAAAAACTAGTGCCAGCGTGCACCTCCATTTTGGGCTACGGAGAGTGTGAGGCCTTGTGTGTGTGTGTGTGTGTGTGTGTGTGTGCGTGTGTGTGTGTGTGTGTGTGTGTGTGTGCGCGTGTGTGCGCGTGTCTGTGTGTGTGTCTGCGAGCCCTGTTGTTTTTCCACTGGTGTTCTAATGGGTTTTGACTGCAATACATATAAATATATCATCAAGGCCAATCTTTGGTTCGCTGGAGTCCATCAGGGCTTGACAGTTAAGTAAAACTGGGTATAAGTGACAGATTCTTGAAAAAATATATATGAAAAAAACATCCTTGAGGAAATGAAAAAAGAAAATAAGAATAAAAACCTAGACAAGAAATGAGCTACAGTATGACCCACTACTGCACAGCCATCTTTGGTTCCCAAAAGCCACTGGGTACAACCGACTGGACCTGCAATCTAGTTATCAAGAGCAAACTGCATGTGGGTCACAAGTGTGTAGTAGTAGAGCACACTGCAGAGACTATCTTCATTTATGCTTCAAAAACACTGGATGCTGAGTTGGATTAACTTGGCAGGAGAAAGGATAGAGGGTTCGCCGACAGGGCAGATCCCTCCATGACTCAAATGTGTGCTGACGATTCGGAAATCAGATAAACTTTAAATTGCTTCTTTAATTAAATGTCGCTGACTGTTGGATGCAAAGTAGTAATTTTTCATTAAAGACTTGGGAGAATTGCACAAATGCATTTAAAAAAAAAAAAACGAACAAAGACAGGCAACTCCCGTTTGGCGGTAGCCCCTGTGAAAACTGCAATAAAGGCTGCCCACGCAACCAGCCTTCTCTCGAGGAGTTACTTTAGCCTCAGTCCTGAAAGATCTGTATCCAAGCTCCACTGTGTGCAGACACAGAAAGTGGGTTTTGATCCGTGAATGAGGCCCTACCCTCTGTTAGCTGCTAGCTTAGCAGCAGGGGCCACAGGCAGACATGAGGAGGGGGGGAGTGGGGCTGGATTTATCTCTTTAGCAGTAAGCCTGTCTGTCTCTCCTGTAGCCTCCCTACGCCATACATTCCCCTAATACACTGTATACTGTACGATGCTCTGCTCTGTCCTTAGCACAACCCTGGGTTTGATTACAAAAATAAGGAGGTGATGAAGCAAGTGAGTACAAAACTGTACCAGTCACATCAGACACTGCCTGTTACATCACTTCCCTTTGATTACACTTCTAAGGAAAGGAGAACAGCAGCAGGTGATGATGGTTTCTTTCTTGCTTTCTTTCTTTTTTTTTTTTTAACCTGTATTCGGCACATTAGCAGCTGAGTTTGAGGTATTAGTTTTTGCATGTCAAAATGGAGATCAAAACCCAAATATGTGTTGCTAAAATTTTGTTGTGATTTTCAAGTAACATCAAAATATTTGTATGGTCTTGGAAATCATAAAAAAAAAGAGAGGTTAAAAAATTTTGATCTGGGAGGAAAAAAAGAATCCATTTCTTTCTGCAGTGGGCCCTTTCTGTTCGTCAAAGTTAATTAAGATTCAGCTTTGGTTAACAACTAAGGGTCTCATATAGCGTATCTGCACTCTTTGAATTGGAAATAAGTGCACTCTTCTTTAGCAACACCTTTTTCAATTCACATTTGCTCTGGAGCCTCTTGTATCAATAAACTTAATCACACCTCTCAGAAAGAAATAGCCAATGAGATACTGTTTCAACAGCATTTGCTCTGGAGACTCGATACAAAACAAAAAGCAAACAGCTCTGCTACAAAACAAGTCTGTCAAATGCCAAATTAACATTATTTGTTTTGGGGCCTCTTGTATCGAAATTAAAATCAAATACATTGTTTAGAAAAATATGCCAATTGAATAGCAGAGTACCATATCACACCTCAAACTTTCCTATATATGTATTTTTTGAGAACTAATAAAAATATTTCAAAAATCAAACGCATAAATAAAATTATGTTACACATCTTTTTTCCTTGCTGGACATATTTGGATATAATTCCAGTTTTTCTTTTCTATCTTCAAAATATAGATATATATTAACTTAACAAAATGAGAAAAAGGTTCGGTGAAATTAGAGCAAAAAGGAACCAGCAACAGAAAAGTGCATTTATTTGTACAATGATTTGCGACTCCTGCACTACCTGCCCTCCTGCTCCCCTGTTGCCTCTCCCTCTCTGTCTTCTGCTCAGTTCCAGCGGAAGGAGATGTGACGGGGTCGGTCGCCTCCCTCCTTCACCAGGGGTTTGTGAAACTCTCGTCCGGCGCGCGAGTGGATGGCCGCCCAGCAGTACTCGCAGTAGTACTGCAGACAGGTGACGTTGGCGCAGAAGAACGGTGCAAACTTGCCGCCGCAGCGAGTTCCCTGGCACTCATCGCACAGCTGGTCATCCAGCACGTATGGCTTCACTTCCACCTGCAATCAGAGGTGGGAATGATTTCATCAGCAATGTTATTTTCTTTATGAATCCTGTTTCTGTATCCCCCACTTCTTAGTATAAGTATATGATTTCTATTTGGTGGACTACAACATAGAAAACTACTGGTAAGAATTTCTTATAAAATAACCACATTATAGCTGAAGAGATTTTCATAACAGTTGGGCAAATGATGAAATTTGTGGATTTCAAACTCCATTTCAAGATCATACTGAATTTCAAAACACCTTTTACTTGCTTTTTCAACTGTTCAGTGATGAAGAGTTCTGCTATTAGCAAGTGAATGTCACCAAGGCACCCAGTCTACAAAATTTGCACACCAATTATGCAAATGAGAAAGCTGCATACTTATATCATGAAAATACTTCTACACAAAATATTTCTGTTGGATTTCTGCTGAAATTAACTTGTTCCCTCACGTCTATTGTGCAAATGTGAATATTATTTGTGTCGATTACAAGCCACTGTAGGCTGTGCGGCAGACCTGCAGATATTACTTTAATTCCTTGGCTGCTGAGGAGTGGGTGGTAAGACATTGTTAGGCTTAGCTCACAAGTGCATTTGCATCACCCAAGTGTACACTGTGTGTGTGTGTGTGTGTGTGTGTGTGTGTGTGTATATATGTGTGTGTGTGTGAGAGACTGTAAGGTCATTACATACAGCCAACTGGTGAGACTGAGTAGTAGTGGTGCGCACAGACCTTTTTTCACACACTTTCACATTTGGACATACAAACAAGAAATGTATTTTAATGATGGATAAATTCAATTCAGCGGTGTAGGTATTGTGCATGCTGGTTCACTGGCATCAATTAAAGAGAATGGAGCCATCATTAATGTCAATAGTTACACCTTTGCTCTCCCTATGTCTGCTGTGAAAATGGCCCAGAACAGGTTGTTGCAGAACAAGTTGAAGCTAACAGCCAAAAGATGGCTTTTTATTTTCCTGCAGTGGTCTCCTGGAATAATCTGCCTTACATCTCTCTGTAACTTCAGCACTGTTCTCATTGACCGCCATGAATCTGCGTCTTTTAACTGAATCTTTGTTAATTATGTCCCACTAACGACCATGTCTGTTACTGTAAGTTTACTTCTCATTGTAACTGTTAACAGAACAGTGTTATAAATAAGCATGTACGCTCATCCAGCCTGCCCTGCACTGCAGAAGACGAAAGATTCAGTAAAAATAAATAAGAACGAAGACGGATTCAATTCTTAAAGTCATTTGAGAGAAACAGAGCAGGAAGTGAGCTGTGGGGAGACAAATGACGAAAGACAGGGACCAAGAGCGTAGGCCGAAAAAACACCGAGTTCTCTATTCTTTCAGCTCACCCGTTTATCGATTTCTCCATGCTGCAGCTGTACAAAGCGAGCACTGATAGCAGCAATGTAGCTCTGCTGATTAGAGAAGGCGACACGCCCCGCTCCCTTGGGGTACTTCAGTTCAGGGTCTGTGTCAATGCCAGCGTAGCAAACTCCACCGTACAGGCGGTCCATGATCATGGCCAGCTCCACTGCAGAGGGGAGAAAGAGACGCATTGAAAGAGCTGAGCAACATATTTACAAAAACAAGTCTGACACACAGAGACGTGAACATAATGACAAACCCTCTTGCAAAGTTGAACAATTCCGCGCACGCGCACACGCGCGCACGCACACACACACACACACACACACACACACACACACACACACACACACACACACACACACACACACACAGTCCTAGTACTCATGTCTTTGTAGACAGTGAACACAAACACTGTAAGCTGATGTGGGTTGCTTGATGCAAATATGAGGGCAGTGCCCTGTGGACAGCTGCTAAAATGGCTGCATTAAATCCCAACAAGTTTATTTGCAGTCTTTATTGTGTTATTCTTAACTGCTGTTAACAAATATTCATGGGGCAGGGGGGGAGAAGTGACCCTAAAATGAACAGTTTAGCTTTACTTGTTAAAAACAAGTTAAATGGCAGGTTTTTTTCCCCCAATATGTAGATTTTTCACAAGTAAATTTAGACCCAGATATTGCACAGGGTCATAAATCATTTAATGCACCACAGGGCCTCATGACCTTGATCATGACCATATATGTAGCACAGCAACCAGAAGAGCAGCAAACATGAGCACGAACTACTCATGATGTCGGTATAAGGATAAAAAGGAATTTAATATTCAACACAGCACAGCGTGCCTCAGAGCACTTCCTGTTAGGACCAGTTTAGGTCAGCACCTCTTTTAGCTCTACCCTCCAGCAGACCTAATGCTTATTATGAACACAAGCTGATCACACCGCAGTGTCTTCCAGAGAAAAGATTTCTGCCTACAGCTGGCACTTCAAATATTGGGAAGAAATAAAGCAGAAGTGAAGGGGCAACTTAGCTTATTTGTGGCTTACAGTATAAACATAGGCACAAATATAAAATGAAGAGTATTGAAAAAGAGATGTACTGAAAAGGTGACTGAACATAAGGAAAACAAAAACAACAGTGGGAACATTTTGAAGGCCTTTGATAAATGATTCAGCCAGTATGCACAGTATATACTTCAAATGTAAATGTTGCCAGTACAAACACATTTGTTGTTAATTCACCCGGTGGAGAAAGTGTCTTATAAATTAGGGATACCTGCACGGAGTGGACGAGGGACACCTCCCACAAAGATGGTTTTCCTCGGGTCCAGAGGCTGAGATCCATCCATCACAAAATCGCTGTCGTTCAGGTTCCACGGGCGGATCTGGACCTGTCACACACAAAACCTACAGGTTTCAGCAGCTAGTAATAAACAGCACTAAAGTCAAGTCAAAGTCATAACCACACATTTCACGGAGTTCAGTGGAAACAGCAATAGATGTGTGCAGGCAGGGGTGTTTGTGTGCGGGTTTCCACTGACCGGCTTGTCTTTGATGGTGGGGCTAGACACACAGAGGTACAGCTTGCCGTCCTCCTCGATGCAGGCATCAATCAAAGCCTGCACTGAGCTCTCATCCTGGAACAGCAGGAAGGCATAGCCTGCACAAAATACAGCAGGGTTATTCCTGCCACTGGGGACTCGAAGAACTGACAAAGAATCATGTTGGAATTTAGTGCTCTGATTACTGAGACTCAATGTTTGATCGTGACATACTGCATTCACAGCAGGGGGCCATAAGCTTTTACAAACAGACAAACAGTCCAGACATGGTTAACAAATGCTTCAGATAACAGCCTGAAGACAAAGACCAGACAGCACAGATGCATACATGTTGATAGAGGGAGCACATCATCGAACATATCTGCCTTTCTTTAATGCAGAAAGATGTTCTGTTAATTTTACACCAGAAACAAAGACAGACAGACAGTAAGGCACAATATGAAGAACCTCGGATGACAATTTCTCATACCTTTGGGGGGGAAATAGGATTTGCTCTCAGCTTTGTGAGGCCAGTCCACAAACAGGTGTCCAAAACGCCGGAAACTGGCTGTTATCTCATCTGAAATAAAGTAGATTTACAGGTTTATACTCACTGTGCAGTAGGATGCTTAACATGTTTTCAGGTGTAATTTTAAGATAAAAGTTTAAATCATCACAGACGCTGACCCAAATTGCCGAGAAATTATATCATTTTGACTGTAATTCAACTACTGTACCTTCATCTATATCTGGGGGCAGTCCTCCGACAAAGACCTTGCGTGAGTAGCGTTCGACGCGCTCTCCGTTCTGGTGTGGAAAGCAGTGTGGAGATCCCAGGCCCGCAAGACCCTGATCGCCACGTTCGTCATCGGGGAAACCATCCTCCATGGGGAAGAGAGAGGAGTGGCCTGAGATGGAAAGAAGGAGAGCAGGAGCGGTTTATTTCCTGAGGAGAGAACTAGGAGTAAAAATAGAGGTGGGGTCCGTGTTGTCATGGTAACACTAGAGCAGTAATGACAACTGTATTTTATAACACTTTTTGTCACCTGGCTGGTGATGGGTGGAAGGGGAAGAGATAAAGAATTTCTTTTAGATTTGTCTTGATCTGACATCATTTATTTGTATGTTTGTAGGATGTAATGCACCTTACTGAGGATGCTTTAAAACATACAGCATTTCATTTATTTCCCTGAGCGTGTGTGTGGCTTAAATACCATCTGGTGAGAAGAAAATATGGTAAATATTTCTATAACTCTTCAGCATCTGCAAATGTGTTCAGAAGCCTGCAAATATTATGAACATGCTGCTGTCTGGGGGAAAAAAAACACACGGAGGAGTGAAGAGTAACAAAGGAGAAACAAATATAGACGTAATCATGAAAGTCAAGTCAAATGGTTATAAGATAATTCCAGTGTAGTCTAGCATGTAGCAAGTATAAATTACCATTTGAAAGTACTATTAGAGTCATATCCAAAGTAATTGGACTGGATGAAAAACAAAAAGTAAGAAGAGAACAGAATGTCACGTTATGTGTTATTTTGAGTAGATTCTTAATTAGGTGACGTGCCTCACGCGCAACCAGCAACTGTAAAGTCTGTGGAGAAGTGAAGAAACGCAGCAGTGAGTGAGTCTAAATAGTTTTGCAGTGGACTGGGCATGTGTGTGTTATAGAGGTTAAGCCCTCGCGCCCTGAGCTGCTTTATAAAGATTTATGCAAGGGAGTTAGCCTCAGATTACAGTATGTGATGTGCGCGAGCTCGTACGAGTGTCTGTGCCTGGCCATGTGTCCGTGCCTCTGTTGCGCTGCGTGTAAATCACATACTACACTTTGTTTGCCTCATTAACTTTCAGCTAAATGTGACACCGACAACTTGTACTGTCTGACTTAACAATGTTGTAACGTGTGTGTGTGGAAATGAGACAATGCAAGCAGATTCGAGCATAATGAGGGACACACACACTAAAAGGATGAAAGAAGCATAAGATCAATTCACAAGCTCTTAGCGAGGCTCGACATTTAGACGATCATGCAGACAAACATGTCACTTCACTGTACAGATAAAAAGCATGGGGGCGTTCAAAACTTATATGAGCTTATGAACAACAACCCAACACCACCATAACCAATAAAATCATAATATAACAGTTTAACATGACAAAATCAGTCAAAATATTGAGACACACAGTTTAATTTATGCTGAAAAAGTGACATAATATATCCATGATTATATGTTACCTCGTCTCCTGCTATAATTCCTGGCTGCATGTGGAGTAAGGACAAATCAAAGGAGAGGATGATTATTAAAAGATGCATAATACACTACACTAACAGAAGTGCCAGGTGGTCTATAACAATGGGGGGATGTTAAATTGCCTCCCAGCCTGTCCTTTATTTTATTAATCAGCTGTGAATCATAATGAGTCTGCGGAACTGTCAACATGTTCTTTTAGTGACACCAGAGTATCAAGTTAAAGTACAGTTTCTGTTTTTTTAATACGGGAAAGTGTGTGGGCGGACATTTCAGTGAATTACTTACAGATTGATCATGTCACACACAAGGATTTTGTCTCAATGCGAATGTGAAGAGACACAAAGAAGGCAAAGGACATATCAGTATGACAGAAAGCTCAGCAAAACAGTAACAATAAAAATAATAATAATTCCTAAAGCAATAATTCAACACAGACGCTAGGATAAGAACATTAGACAAGGCAACTGAGAACCAAAGTGAATATAAAAATGTTTTCTGAAGAGCTTCGAAAACTGATGCTTTGACTTTGCTGACCTGAGTTTCCAAGCAGGCCATTCTGAACCCTGGTAACCTTGACAGAAATAGCACAGTAACCTTAACTCTACTCGGAAAATAAGAAATAGTCATGAGGCTCCCTGCTCAGTTCCTAACCCACAGTAAGCAGCCTTCTCAAGGAGAGAACAGATGACAGCAAAGAAGCTTTCGTAACTTTTTTTTTTTTTTTTTTTTTTTAAATAATCCTTCTGGAAATAAGTAGAGTAGTGCAGTAACCTTTATGTGTAGGAGAATTGTGAAAGTTTTTTCTTATTCCTGTTTCTATGATGCCGATGACATTATCAAAATGCCTCAGTTCCACTACAGAAATATCCCTTCACTGTTAAAAGCCTTGATGTAGCTGCAGATAAAATTTCAGTAGTAAAGGAAAATGAAATGAAATCATTTATAATTTTCTCTGAATCAAATAAATTTAGCATTTTACTGGTTTTTGTATTGCCACTTTACAGATTAACCCTGACTAGAGCAGCTTCATAAACGCAGATAACAACTGAGGCTTTAGTCCAACTCTCGAGTTCCTCAAGACAGGCTTAGTGTGTTGAATTTGAGAGCCAAGGTCACATTTGTGGGCCCCTGTGGAGGAAATGCAAAAAAGTGCGGCGAGCACAGAAACACGCTCAGGGCCAATCGCAAGGACAACAGCTTCGTTGGAATTTAATTGCAAAAATAACTAGGTAGTGAACGATGACTGCCTAACAACTGTGCAACTTCTCTAGTTCACTCAGCTTGACTAAAAAGTACAAATGTGTATCATCATATGAAGGGAAGGAGCAGAGAAAGAGGAAATAACCTTGAGGCAAAACACAGGTAGTCAGGCACAGTAGTACGACAGTCAGATAGTCTAGTAAACACACTGCTTCAGTGAACCAAGGCACTTCTCTGCACAGCATCAAATGAACATTAGAACTGAACAAGAACCATGATAACAGCAGATAAAGTCACTAAAATTCAAGCTTCCCCAGTCGCAGAGATTTAGTTCAATTCTGTTGCTGAGACCACTGCAGATGAAGGACCAGTACGGACAACTATGGGGGGCCTGAAGTGACAACCCAGCAGTTGGCATTATGCGTGTCTCAACACGTGATTCCTTGTGCTTATGGTAAAAGTTCAGCCCTACTGTCTAATTCTAAACCCAGTGCATCTGTGACAGCGAGCGGTTACCATTGCAGACTCCATTGTTTGCCGTGTAAACACGATAGCAGCCCTGTGGCAGCAGTGTCACCAAGGAGAGAGAGGAGCAGCTGCCCTCATCACGTACTGTACGTAGTTGAGGGTACAATTGAATTCAGTTGTGTCAGGCTGTGTTAGCTGGATGCTGCCTTAAAAACGGATGTTTCACATTAAAAAAAAAAAAAAAATCTCTTGAAAAATGTGATCAATCTTAAGAACACATTTGACAGCAATTAGGGTGGGAACAATGTGTCTTTTACAAGAAGGTATTACAAACCACACCTTGGCTGTACATTTTCCATGCAGGAATAATCAAAGAAGTCTTTTTTGTTTTGTTTTCTTCATGCAGAAACCCACTTCCCTTTTCTGCCTTAAAACATGTCTATCACTCATCTAACACGTCCATTAGCCCACAATGCAGTTTAGTGTTATATGTGTACACACTCTTTTTACTATCTCTAATGCTAACAGTTTTTCTTTGCACAGAGCTGAAGTGAAATCATTTAAAATGCAGACACTGGAGAGACTGAAGCATCGAACCAGCTAAAAGTATAAGAACATGGAGAGGATGAAGAAGTGGCCAGAGCACACAAGCAATAATCCTCAGCTCCCTCAGTGGACTTTCCAACCCAGATGGACATTAACTCCGGGGGGGAAGGTCAAAGAGAGCTAGCAAGAGAGAGAGGAGAGAGAGACAGAGACAGAGACAGGAAAGCAGATTGAAAGAGAGCACAGAGGGCTATAAAAAGATGTGCATGTATGCGTGTGTGAGGGAGAGAGAGAGAAAATAGATTGGAAGAGATGGAGAAACAAGCTGATAAAAAGCTGTGTGGGGGTGAGAGAAAATGAGAGTAAGTGAGAGAGATCAAGAGAATGGGGAGTATGCAATCTGTGTATCTGCTTATGGGACAAAAAGGGGGGGGTTGAGAGAGAGAGAGAGAGAGAGAGAGAGAGAGAGAGAGAGAGAGAGAGAGAGAGAGAGAGAGAGAGAGAGGTGGTGTTCAACCTCTATCCGTTGGCACCATCTGTTTCAGGGCTTGATGACAGCTCCTGACCATGTGATCTCACCATGTGACCCGGCAATCTTGTGAAGAAACTACTGGCCTCTCCTGTTTGACATCCTGGCCCAAGACCAGAAGGCAAAAGCTACAACAACACAATTATACAGTGATAAAGGGAATGAGAGTGGGCAAGGGCAAGGTAGAGGCAGCTGAATATTAAACTGCTGTTGTGGAAACTGCAGCAAATGTCCAAGGGATTTGCCAATTTTTTTTTTTTTTTTTTTTTTTAAAACAACTGTTCCACCATTCCAGACAGCCAGAGTTATTTATATATAATTTTAAAAGGCATTGACGGTACGTGGAGTCAAAGGCAGCAGATTGAATTCAAAAGTAGAAAACAAAGCACAATATAGCCTCACGTTTTGAATCAAAAACCCTGTAATGAAGAGTATCACAGCAGCCCAGAGGTCGGAGACGCATACCATGTAAGTGCAACATCCCTGCTTTGAATCCAGCAGGAGACCTTTGTTGCATGTCACCCCTATAGCATTTCTTGTCTGCTTCTCTACTGTATCTGTCAAATGAAAGTAAAATGCCCCCCCAACCCCCCACCCCAAAAAAAAAAAAAACAAGAAAATCCTGAAAAAGACCTTAAATCTAAACCTCAAATATAAAACCCCTGAAACCAGAATAAGAGGCATTATTAACAGGACAAGGTTTTCGTACACATACAGCAAGTCCCATCCTGAGGCCACCTTTCTTTCTCGCTCTATCCCTAAATCCATCCCCCCATCCTCCAAAATCCACCCACTTATTTTCTGGCATCGAAAACCCCTACATCCTCTCCCTTATCTACTCATCCTCTTTCATTCTTCTCTTCATTCATGTATTTGTTTAAGGGACAACGCAATATCAGCAGCCAGATTAAAGGGAGGGACCCAACAGAAGTTACAAAACTAGGTGAAAGGTCATCACTGAAGATGCTTGTTGGTTAAAACTACTTTTAAGCGGAGAGGTGTGAAAATGGCATTTTTATTTTATGTTGACATTACAAAGCAGAGGAGCATAGAGGAGAGACACAGTTTGTTTTTAATTGGATTCTATCCCAGGCAAGCAAGGTGACACAGGGCTCCAAAGTCACCAGACTCGAAAGTCGCATTTGCATAGCATCACTCCAACTATCTCCACCTACTGTACACAGTGTCACCTTCACAGAGAAAAACTGTGTTAAAAAATTGGGTGAATCATACTATGTCCACTTGGGTGGGGAAAAAGTGACATGAATTTTCCTGAGGGAGCATGTTTTTAGTTCAGGAATGATAAAAAAAAAATCAGAATTATTCATCATTTGTTATTTTTTACCTTTTGTTTAGCCTTTCAGGTGGGTGCAATGTTTTCAGATTAATGAGCAATTTTAATTTATGTAGAACACCAACTCCATTTAAAAAGTAATATCTTCTTGTGAAACGAATGACTGCTTGACATTTAATCGAATTATGTTTTCAAGGCTTTCTGATCATTTTTAATTGAATTTGTCAAAATAATCATCTATTTCATTTTGTGCACAAACTCCTTGTGATTTATGATTAAAATGTCTAATCTGTAATGTTAGTGCACGTGGGTAGGCTACTATACGTACCATTGAGGGGCAGAGGGTTGTCCCCGCCTGGATGGGGGAACCCAAGACGACCTGCATGGGGAGACACAGAGCAGAAACATTTAACATGATGGGGCCTACATATGACTACATGCGATAGATGGAGGGAAACCAGTTTTAAAGTTGTGTCTGTCGTGTCTTTTTACGAATGGAGAGAACATCTTTTTATGTTGAATCCTTATTCTATGCAAAAATCTGTTTCAGTGAGTAAGACATGCAAATAAATGGAGAGTCTCTATGCTGCTGACAGCATAACCTCCAGAAAATATCCCACGCAACTTTTTTTTTTTTTTTTACAGCTCTGCACAGTGTAGGACATACTCCTTATAAAAGTTTATGTTTTTAGTTTTAAATAGCTGCCTTACACAGAAGTATGTATTAAAAGTTTGGTGAAAGTGCTAATGCAGAATAGGCTTTGGCTGTGACGGCTATGAGTACACTGTGTTGTTTCCACATCAATCTCATTAGAGACTACATCTGTGGGACACCAACAATCTCTCTCCCTCTCATCCACCTCCATTTTCCCAATGTGCGCCTCTCTCTCCTTCCCCGAGCCTCATGTCATACATTTTACATTGAGCCAATTGCCAGGCCCGTCTCGAACACACACACGCACACCCACACAAGTACATGTTATGATGCCAAACAAGCTTCAAAGTTATGCAAGGCCCGCTTGCTGCAGAGGGATAATGAGATAAAAGAGCTGAAATAGTACAACCATTGTTGTATGGGTACGGACCGCCCTGTGATTGGTGCATTCCAATGCCTCAGTCACATGGAAATCTGCTGGCCCCTCCCCCACACCTCGCCTATTGAGCCCCACAGTACTCAGTAGATGTGGTGCATGAAACAGAACTGGGACTCACAGACCACAGAAACCAGGGCGGACCACCCGTGGCTTCAAGAGCTACTATACAACAGATTTCTATACATTCAAACACAGTCGGGACGCTATCGGCTTCAAAATACAACTCTGTCAGTAAAATGTTCGGTTCAATCAAGATAAAACCATATTACACAGACAAGGACAATTCTTCCAGACAACACTACAGAATTCACCAGTTTATCTCCCCCTGTAATTTAGTTTAGTAATCTGTGCTGTTAGGTGCACCACCCAAAATCAAAGTCCATTTGAGCAGAACGTGTCATATTGGATTTAAAGAGCCTTTAATAGTCTCTGTGGAACAAGTGCACAGGCACGTAAGCTCATCCCATCCCTGTGCTCCTGCAGGGTTGTGTGTGCCCTCTCTGTGAACCTTATTTGCATCCCGCTGCCTGCTGGCTGCATACATGTATAGTACAGTAACAGTTAAAGAACATGCATGCACAAGTGGTGAGTGTGAGTGTGTGTGTATGTGTGTGTGTGGTGGCTGAACAGAGGGATCCTTTCTGTCAGTCAGGACAATGCTGGAAGCGATTCAAAGCCACTTCTACTGTAGACATTTTGTCTCGCCTGTTCCCTTGCTTCATCGCTCTCACTTTGTTCAATATGTTCCGCTGGAATGAGAAATTTCTGCTCTGCCTATGTGTATCTAAATGTGCTTGTGAAATCACACTGTCTGTGTTTATTACATTTGTGAGCGCATGCATGTATGTGTGTCACAGAGAGCAGGAGAGAGGGAGAATCAGTTGGCCTGGAGAAGAGTCAGCACTCAAAGAAAATGTGCTGTAATTATGTTTTTCTTTTTACTTTGCTGTGAGGGAAAAAGGGAAGGACTTACTGAAGGCACTGCTACAGCACACTGCTAAGTCTGACAAGAATTAGGAAAATAAGGAATAAATAGCAAAATATTTTATAGCAGGCCGAGGGCTACAGGACAAAAAAAGATAAGGAATAAGGGATGAGATATGGCGTGATGCATCATGTGAAAGCAGTGGAGAATGGGGTACTATACAAGAGCAAATTTGGGAAAGATGGAGGCATACAGGCGCCTCGAGGTTGTATGCCTCCACCAACCAGTCCAGTTACAGTTTACAAGCATGTTTGTCCAGACTCAGATATGCTTCACACACACATCTTCAACATAGCAGCACAAACGATGATCGATGATCACCACAGTTCATGTCACACTGACACTGACCTTTGACGACCAAATTCTAATCAGTTCATCCTTGAGTCCAGGTGAACGTTTGCACCAAATTTGAAGAAATTCCCTCAAGTTGTTACCGATATATTATGTAAATAAGAATGGGACATACGTACGGACCGACAATCTGAAAACATGATGCACCCAGCCACGGCTGTCACCAGCTCAGAGGCATAGAAAGCAGGTCAAATGAAAGGAGTGATAGGAAAGTTAAATGTGCAGTAATAGAATATAAAATATTGGACAAAATATAGAATGTAGCAGTAAATGCTGTCACACTAGTCAGTCTTTCCTCAAATAGTTGCAGAGTTGAGCTGTAGCACAAATGGAAAAAGAATTCACATTTAACTATTTTAGGAAGTTAAGCACAACAGTACTTCTGCTAAACTATATGTTATTTCATATCAGTTTAAAAAACATGGTTTCATTCCTGATGAAGCAGAAGCTTGTGGTTTTTAAGAGGACTTGCTTTGTCTTCTGATGCCAAGCTCTTGGATCTAACAGTCGCAGGAATCTGTGCCAGCATGGTTGGAGCTAGGATACCAAAACGTGGCTAATGAGGTAACTTTACAGTCTTCCTCTATTATTATTGAGGGAAGATTTACTAAAGTTTGACAGCAGAACATTAGATCTCAGCTGGATGTGGCTGAACCCAGTGGGTGTGAGGCTGAAATAGATAGGAGGTGATAGTGAAGTGTCTGGAACTCTTGACTTTTCACTCATCATGTTATTCTGGTAGTGAAACGGGTATGTATGTGTGTTTTAATTTGGTTACGCCTCTGTTGTAGAACACATAGCAATGTACACATGCGATGCAATTAAATTTACTAAAATTTATGACTGAGATTTTGAGACAAGGAGTGAAGAATGTGTTATGTGCAATGTTCAAAACAGAAAGCTTTTGCTTGAAAGGAAAGCAATATCTGTGTCACTGTGTTTAAGCTAGTCTAAAGCCAATTAAGCTCCAGCACCACACCCGAATCAAAATCTTGAGAAATCAAATGCGTTTCCTTCCAAACAAAGATCATTACCAGAACTGCTCCTACAGGCGACTCCCTCTCAACCATTAGCTAGAACTTTCTGCTAATTAAGCATTATCTATGTATAATTACTTTCAGTTACACCCTATGAAACAATAAACAGTACCAGCTACCTGCTGTATTCGATAATCCATTTTCTGGGTTACCATCGACCAGTGTTGTCTAACACCGTTCAGCCAATAAGAGACATTGACTAGTCTCTATTAATCAATAACCAAAGTCGGTTATAATCCAATCTCAAATGGATGGTTTTCGTTTTTAGTTAATTGTGAGTCTCTACTTTGAAATGTATAGAATACTGTATAGGTGTGTAATCATTCAATCAGATTTACAGTGACCATTGAAACAAACTAATGTCTTTTGAAAGGTGCAAAACTGCACCTGTAAGCCTGCGTCAGTTGTTTGCAAACATGCCAGATAATTGAAATATGTTCATTCTGGTGACCTGATACCAACCACAACTTCACACTGTCACTGTCTTTTTTGGCTTAGGAGGGTTCCTAACTGAGTGAAATGACCCAGGAGTATCCAAGTGGCAGCCATGATCAGAGCGGCTCAAATTCTCTAAATGCTGAGGAAAGGAGCTTCAGTGCTTCCTATCTTATCTCATTTAGCACAGGGTACACTGGACTTTCTTTTTTAAGAAAGGAAAGTCCAGGAAACAACAGAGCACCTATTTTATTCCTGTGACATGATCCAAAACTTCTGGAAATCCTTGCATGATTGGCTGAGCTCCAAATCCATAAATATAGATTTCTTCTCTTAAGGAGTTAGGTTAGGAGTTAGATAGGAGTCATCTTGAAAAACAAGCATTTTGAATTTTGTATATATGTGTGTATATATATATAAAAAAATGTTGTTTCACTAACCCCCACCCATTGTGTAATGCATGAAAAAATAATTTTCTTAGGAAAGGAGATTTTTTTTTTTCGACTTTTCAACTGCTGCCATTGTGTTCAGAAAACGTATCATCCTTCAGCTCTGCAGCCATGATCGTGAGAAACTAATGAAGGCCAACAATTTCGGTCCAGATGAGTGGGAGTCTTCCATCTCTCGGACAAATCCCCTCTTAAATACAAAGCCTCAGCATCTATCAGCCCTCTATTCTTTCAGCTTCTCAAAATGCATGAGAAAAAGAGGTCATACTTATTGCACCATGCTCAGGCACAACGAATTCTCTCACAAGTGAGAAAACGTTTTGGTGTTGAGGAAGTGGGAGGATAGAGGTGTCAGCTGACTCCTGCACACACCGACTTTTCCTAGTATTGTTGATCATAACCCTAAAAGATGACACAATGTCTAGATGTCTGATCTGTGGAGGAAGTGAAGCGTCTCTGATAAGAATTGAGGTTTTACATTGTGAATGAGTGTGAATGTGTGAGCTTTGATCCAAAGTGCAACACAATGAGACACAATCATAACACACCCTTATCTTTATGTTCATATTTATGTAAGAGGATGGTCAATTTACATTTTATTCAATGCCATAACACTGTGTAATCCATTGAAAGCGTTTGAGATTATTTTTCGACAGCAATCTTAATCTTGAAAGTAATCTTAAATAAATTGACACATATTTGGTTATTCCCTGTCCAAGAATAGATAATGTGTGAGGATCATGAGTGAAATTAATCAGTGTTTTGTTTTGTCCATGGCACACCATGATGTTCGATTCTTTGCACTACGTCTCTGCTGTCAACATTATGTAAAACAAAAAGGGTGGTGTTGCCACTTAGTGTTTCATGTTCTTGACTGGCGGCTGACATCCTCACCTTTCAGGGTGTCCTGCTCGGCCCTCATGATGTCGATCAGGGAGCTCTCCAGAGTGTTCATGTTGAAGCTGTCAAATGACCTGGTGCGTTCCTAAAGAGATGAGAGAAAGAAGAGAAACACCATTTAATTTTCTTTACTTGTAGTTTACACAATTTCTTTATTTTATTTGTGGCAACCAGCAGTCTGAACAACTGCCTCAGTTAACTCAAGATGGTCAAAGAGCACACCTACACAAGAGGAGGAGGCAGCATCCATCTTTATTTACACAAGAAAATATACTTTTTTTTTCAAAACCTAGCCTGGACATTCATGACCAAGGTAAGCTATTAATAAAAAATACGTTTTTCAAAGTAAGAGCCAGGTGCTTTCCCCCCATTATTTAAATGCATGATGGCCTTTTAATTTTAAGGTTCTGACACTTTTGGCATTGGCCTTTCATAGTGAGAATGACCAACAGTATACGATAGGAGTCAGCCCTAGTTTCACATAAGCATCAGTGGAATCTCAAGTTGATTACTCATATATTCTGCAAAGTAAACACCGAGATAAACTTTTTTTTTCTCCTGCTTTAATTGTCCATGCTTCTGCCCAACTCTGTAAGGCCTCCAAACAGGAGCTCAAACAATACCTTCAGACATCTCTGTGGCACAGGTGTGTGAACCATTTGAATTAAACAAGGACTTTGATAAAAACACTCCTGATCAGCAATTCAGCTTTGTGGTATTATTTTATGACACGTCATCATAGGTTTGCAATAAACCGACTTATTCAATGAGGCAGTATAATAGATGTCAACAGTAAAACAAGCAGTACAACCAAGCAGGAGCAACAGCTTTGTCACCCACAACAAGGGCATCCTTGGCATACCAAACATACTGGAAATGTTTGTGTGCACACATAAATGCGTGTAAACACACACACCCATCCACTGTGTATACATAAAATATGCGCACACACCAAAGACATGTGCCCTTACACAAACGCACAAGTGCCATGCTGATAAGGCTTCTGTCTTGACTCCACCTCAACCAAAAAAACATATGCAGCCTCTGACAACAACTTGAGAACAAACTGATAACCTTTTTCTGTCCAAAATAACCACAATTTAGGTCGACAAAGATACTGAAGACCACAATATGAAATATGCACCCTTCTTTTTTACATTGACCACTGGTGCTAAATGTTTTACGTCCCCACATCTTCACGTGTTTGACTGTTTCATTCCTTCCTCTGTCTCTTCCCTGTTTTTTTTTTTTCCAGTCAGTCTCCAATGCGTGCCACCTTAAAAGCAGAAATACCTTTAAAAAAAAGTTTTCTGTTCCTCAATCATGTGGCAGAGATCTCATATTGCATGACTCTTCTGGCTACAAGTTGTTGTTCAATAAGCCGTACATCATGACTAAAATGTTTAGTCATGATTCTTTTTTTCTTAACTGTCTGGTCACAACTGAAATAAACTTTTTTTTCCTACTTTCTGCATCATATCTTTTTGACTTGATCATTTTGAAGTACTATTTGCAGGGATATTTTCAAAAAACAATATGCTTTAAACCAGGAAGTAGCATTTTACATAAACAGTGATTTTTATGAAATGCACATAAGAACAAATAACACCAGATTAACATTTGGCACATGGATCAGGGGAAGGAGGACAAGGCTGCTGGACTACAAAGATATATGGTTGTAAAATATTAGAGTCAGGATACATTTCACGATCTCGGTTTTTGCTACATGACTTAAGTGGAGAAAACATCCACTTAAAATTGATTGAGCCTGACGAGATGCTTGACAGACCGATCAGGGAACAGAGAGGGATTTTTAGATCATGGCATGACTCACAGCCTCTTGAACACTTGTAAACCCTGTGGACGACAGCTGTTAAAAAGATAAGAAAAGCCTCATTCGGCAATGGCATCTTTTTCCAAACTTTATTCGGATGCTTAATTTTTTAGTGCATGGTTTGGGAGAAATGTGGACAGCTGCCATGTTTTTCAAGAGTTAAAGGCCAAGTGGTGCATTCTTCCAATCAGAAGCAGCAACAGTTTATGTGGAGATCTGATTAAAAAACAGAGACGCTATTTGTCTCTTATGCGGCATACTTGAAATCACACCCGTCTCAAGCAAAGAGACGAGGAGAAGTGACAACTGTGGGCTGATGTTCCCAGATTAAAAGCAACACATTACCATTAAACAAGAGGAATAAAGCATGACAGTGTGCATAAAACCCATCAATTAAAGTAAGCTGTGAGAAATTAAAAGAAAATCTACAATCACAACGCAGAGATAAAGAATGAAATGAACCTGTAAGCAACCTGTATATAGTCAGTCACAATTTCCATGTACTGCTTTGTCTTTCCAACAAATGAATCTAGGCCTAACCTGTAGTATTTATCCTGTAACCAGGTCAGGTCACACCCTCGCAACAAACTGTAGGCCAGTATCTGGGAGGATCAGCCTAAAAGCAAAACCACCTGGGGAAAAAAAAAGCTCAGTGTGTAATAATATTACACCATGAACACCACAGGGGTCAAATGCTTGGGGGTTCAGTAAAGCAGACCTGTGTCAGTGAACCATATGACCAAGAGTTTGGCAGGCAGGGAACTCACTTTTTCATCTTCTGCCTGGCGTCTAGAGTGGCTCCCAAAATTCAAGAGCTCCTTTTACTATCTCATCATCCAAAGAGCGTGGTTGGATGTCTGGCACACTTGCTGGTGAAAAAGCCAAACTTCCAAGCTGTAGCCAAAATTTTACCAGCACAAGGGCTGGAGGAGATTTCCCACACTGACGAAAGGAACATACTAAAACTGCGATGACATGATAGAAGAACACACCCAGTGAACACTCTCCCTCAAAACAAATATCAACAGAGGGATATAGGCCAGACCATGTGCACTATTTTCTCATATCCGCCTCAGTATCTTATGTGGACTTAGGCTATTGCTTCAGGTCAAATAAACCAAACATTCATAGATGGGGGGGGGGGACAGGAAACAAGTGAAGAACTGGTTCCTGTGAAACTGTACACCAAAAGTGAGTATAGCCTAGCACAGGTAAGCACACAAACAAAAATACATTCAAGTAAGTGGCAGCAATTTAAAGTATTTCTGGCACCTGCTGCATTTCTACAGTTAATGGTACCAGTTTATGTACCACCTTCTTGGTACAGTTATATTTTGGCTGCATGGTAATCCTATTATGTTGTTTCAGGAGAATAGGAATTCATTTTGTGACTGAGGTGGACTGGGTATGGCGGAGTCGAGGCCTCGCTGGTGCTCTGCAGTTGCTAAGCATTAGGCTCGGGAGGTGCAGATGGTGATTAATCATCAGATTTGTGCATCCCTCTCTCTCAACAACTGGCCAGCTGACTAGCAAAGTACTTACCCCTGACACATTGCAGGGTGTGCACAGTTACGCACACACACACACGTAGTAATTGTCACTTGTCACATCCAGTTACACACACACACACACACACACACACACACACACAGATTAGCTGCAAGGAAAACAAACACAATTTACAAGGTAGTCCATGTCATTGTGTATCTATGACAGTTAGCCCACACTAACCCCAGGCCATAGGTATAAACATAGAAGTCATGGCATGACATGCTATATTCTTTGCAGGCAGCTGTTAAATGTAGCTCAGTGTACTAGATAAGCAGGAAAAAAAACAGTAAGCATGATGCAGTCTGGCTCAAGCTAAAAGGATTTAAAAGAGGAGACACACCCCTTTTCACTGTGACTGTCGATAAAAGTCTGCATGATGGATTGATTTGCATTGTGCAGCATGGCAAAGCGCCCCTACCAAGCCCCGTCTCCATCTCTGAATGTTCGACCCTGAATCAACAAATATGTACTGAACTGATCGTAATGTACCAGGATTACACAAGCATGAATGCATCATAAATTTTGAAATCACCACAAAAAAGCTGCATGTGCTCAGTGAATCAAGAGCGTCCACACATAAAAATAAATCATATGATGGAGTAATCCTGTGTTAGCCTTGTGGGAGGCATGAAACTCTCAACGGGGCTTTTTCACAATTAGTCATGTGGTCAATAAAATGAATGAAAATTCTGAAAAATGTCCATCCAAATTTCTCGAAGACCAAGGTGGCGTCTAAAAACTTTTAAGGAAACTAGCAGACATATCTTCTTAAAAAGGAAAAAAAAAAAGACTCAAAATGAATGATTGATTATCACAATCGTTACCAGCAATTCTGTCAATTGACCAATCAATGAATAGACTAATTTTTGCAGCTCTAGTTCATTTACTGGTATTTTTTTAACATTCTGGTCAGTGTAAAGTACATTCATTTAGTCATTAATTCATTGCTTCCTGTGAAAAGGTAAGACTTACACGATACGCTGTCATATACCCAGCTCATCTTGAAAGACCTGGCAAAATAGTAACTGTGGTCATTTGGTCAATATTAGAGCTGCAATTCTTAGTTGATTAATCAATTACTTGATTTACAGAAATTAACCAGCAACTATCTTGATAATTGATTTATCAAATTAGGATTTTTGCAAACACAAATTCCAAAAATCTGACAGTTCCAGCGCCTCGAATATGACAATTTGTTGATTTTCTTTGTCTTCACATCATTTTAAACATCTTAAAGCTTTTCAGTGTATCCATATTGCCCAGTGTGCCCAGCTAATCAACATTTTACATTCAATGTACATTCAGTAGTCAATGTCAATCCATTGCTTTCCATCTTGCATTAGTCGAGAGTGTAATGAAACCTTGCCTTAAGAGACTAGCTAGTCATTGTCAAGAGAAGCACTGCCCAGCTCAGTTAGTGAGACAGACAGACTTGAGAGAGATGCATTGCAAGCTAGCACTTAGCACTTAGCTAACTAGAAACAGGTTTGCCTGATTGCTGTTCCAACAATTCACTCTCATGGTGGTTTTTGTTTAGGACCAAACAGGTAGACACTGTAATAAAATACCTGATTTTCCCCTGAGAGTTAATACCAGCACCCAACAGTAGCTTGGTGCTTATTTCACATGCCCCGAGTCACCAACAGCTGTCACACATCAATGACAGATGATGGTACAGGGCATCTGCACAACCCTACATAAAAACCATATATGAATATGAAACCTTTTAAAGCTACATTTGTTTAAGCGTAAAGTGAAAAAAGGGTTGAAATAACAAAACTGATCCGATTACTTGCAAGATAGGCTACACAGCCTCTCAACTTTAGACAGGTTTTAATTTTAGGCACCACAAACCAGAGAGGACAACCTCCAACAGATTTTGATGACATGTAGCGAAGCAAAGAATGATTAAATACAGCTTGCTGTAGGTGATTAACTCCAACATTAATCTTCCATGTCACCTGCCTGTTAATGAAAAATGGAAGTTGAGGGAGGGTTGAAGAGTGGAGAAAGTAATAGGGTAAAGGACATAAGAATATATGGCTGCAGTGAGAGTTTTCAGGTTTTGAGGAGGTGTGAGATTATTTCAACATCCATCTGAAATTCATAGGTGGCAAGTTTTTCCCCTTATTTTTGTGCTTCTAATCACATCCCTGAGAGAACAGGGAGAGAGAGGAAGCCCAAAGCAAAGAAGGGAAGGTGGTAAGTGGCAGATGAAAGAGAGGGGATGATGGAGAGAGGGAAAGCGAATAGTGAGGTAAGGCAAAGTAATAAAGAGAAGAAAAGAGGGCAGGAAAGGGAAGCAGGTTGAGCTTTTGATGCTTGTGATTATGTTTCTTCCTGGTCTAAGCATTTCAAAGGCCTGCTATGACATTAAATACCCCCAACTGTCAAAAACAACCTACTACCCCGAGCTGGCTGAATGGCTGAATACTGTGTGTATGTGTACATTTGGGGTGTAACAGGACTGCCTGGGGTTTAGACCGAGCTGACTCCTTTATTATACGCAATGAGCTAGGCTAAATACAATATGACACTTCTGCATATTCTCTGCTTTGTCTTCTGCCTTTGTTAAGACACATGTGCAGAAGACCTAGGCCAGGGACTAATTAGGACTCATGCACACATGGGCATGTGCACATACGCACACATAAGCACCAGCTCTCTTTCTTGCTGTTTCAGAGCGTCTGTCAAGGGTGTGAGAAGGGCACAATGAGGCTGTATGAGCAGCAGAGTTATGTGCTTGCCAGCGCAGCTTGGGTCGCTCATTAGTCTAAAAAAACATTTCTCTCATTTAACACCACTGTGACAAGGACCAGAGGTAATGGCTGAAACCTGAGGCTTCTAGAGTTTAATGGCTCAGAGTGTCTGTTTGTGGGTGTGCTTGCGGACAAGAGAATTTGCATGTACATCTACATCATGGATACGGGAAAAAAGGCCACCTGAAAGGCTTCCCCTTCAAAGTAAGCATGTCAGCATCAACATAATCATCTTCTCATCATGAAAGTCTCCTGCCAAACACAGGCTAATGAGCAGGTGAATCATTAAATCATTTGTTGCCACAAACTGGCGAAAGAAAATCTCCTTCTAGAGGCACTACTTAAGAGCGATGACATGGTTTCTCAGGCCATTTCCTCTAAGTAACATAGAGAAATAAAATGCCAAACATCTATGTTCATTAAGTACAGTTATAATGCTAATGCTTGTGGGCTGACCAAAACTGCCCAGAAATACTGCACTATGAACCTCTTCATCAGCCTAGCAGTCATCGCAACCATTGGCTTGAACTTTTTTCATTGACCCTTCACATGATGACAATTCATCATCTAAAGGTCTGATTCTAAAAATAAAGAGATGTTTTAATGAATTAGCCTCTGCTTTCTTTTCCAACTGATACTCGACTTTTCAGACAATCAGAAGTTGAACAAAATGTTTGAGTCAGACAACAGGTGTTGAGAGACAGTTTAATAACATACCTTTATGTAACAGCACTGTATAAGTCTTCAGTATATGAAAGCTACACAAACAATGAGGAGGCAGCTGTAACCTGCAGTTACCCAGGTAGCTTACTGAGACAATATCCTGTTCTGGCTTACTCGCCTTCAGGCCCTGCAGGTCTCGACCTGGTCACTGGCCAAATCTACCAATCCAAATGAGCCCAGTACACCTGACACAGCAGCAGGCCTCTGACCTTGAATTTCAGAGGTGAGGAATTAGGGAACAGGGAAAGAAAGAAAAGAGAAGAATAGAGGAAGGCAAGGAAGGGGTTTCTGTGAATTAAAAAAAAAAAAAAAAACATATTTCTGGTGTAAGGCTAATTTCCAGCAGACCAGCAGTTAGCAGCAGTGGGCTTGGACAGGAGCCCATCACAAATGCTAAAGCAGCTCTAATACAGCAACGGCCCTGCTTTGCTGCAGCAACAGCAGCAGTATTCTGTGTGCCATGTTTGTACACCACTTTGAATAAACTATCCACCAAATGGTCTTGCTTTCAAACTGCATCTATGCATTTGCTCATATACACACAAATCGCTCTCATGGACATGAAAGTGGGCAGAGTGAGAGATCTTTGCCTCTGCAGCTATCTGTTGTAACGCAGCAAGATAGTGACCAGTGGCATATTCCTGTTTTAATGTATGTTCATATCTTTCTGCAAATGTTACAGAAGAGCGACTTTATGGGGGTCAGCTATCTGATTAGTCCCTGCAGAGTTGTTTGTTGCAATCCCATTTATTCCAAAGGCGTACAAAGAGAGTGACACCGTCATGAACTTTGATGGCACACAGGCAGAACAATGGGGGTTCTAAAGCAAAAGCCACTGATCCTTCATCTGATGTGTCAGTGCTAAAATGGAAACTATGTGAGGCAGTTGGACAATGCTACTGGAAGAGTGTGACAACAGTTCCTCATGGAGTACATTTAGTGCGGAGTTACAGGAGCTACGGCATTTCAATTACCAAACCTGGGGGGTGCCTTGTGTAAGGCAACGTATGTCATCAGTCTTCTGAACAGTGCGTGATCTCGAGGAGCGCTGACAAGAACCATTTTGATTACAGTTTTAAAAAAGTAAAACAAAGCTATTGGTCTAATGGTTTTTGGCAATCCTTCAGCAATTGCAATAAGACAGGAGTGAATGACAAGGAAATAGCCTAAGCCAGCTGGTCTGACAGACATGGCAATTTTCATGTCACATCGAACTACAAACCGAGACACTCATAGTAAAAAACAACACTGACAAATATCTTTGCGATATACAGAGGTTTCTGACAAACAAACCTGACACTTGGATGCCTATATAATAATTTAACAGCGGTTTCTACAGTGACAGCTTCAACCCTGCAACGTGATCCATAGGCTCACACCAAACTGACACATTTTTCAATTCAGTTAGAGGGGAGCAGAACAATGTCATCATCCTATGGTTCAGAAAAACACATTATACATGGTTCATAATTTAATAAACTTAATTATTCTTCACAAGTGTAAAGACAACACCTAGAAAACCAAGTCTTATAGTTTAAGGGTTATGTGTCAGTGTACATCTTCATTCTTTTACAGGCATCTTTATATTTTTTTTAATCTAGATCAAAATGACCCATTCCCTATTACTCTTGCTCTTTGCAAATGAGTTATACTTCCACACACACACACACACACACACACACACACACACACACACACACACACAGTAAGGCCCATCCTCCCTCTGCCCTTGCAGTATCAAGAGGGCAAAAGGACAATGCTACTTGAGCTGATCTGATTCAACCACAATCAAGGGCAACATACTGCAGCTACAGCAATGCTAGCTTTAGCTTTAATCTGATATGGGGATGTAACAGAAGGGACTACTGCTCAAAATGGATGCAGCATCACAGGTCTGATGAAACAGATGCAACTAATGGGGCTAGGTACTAGAAAACTTTGCATTTATAATTATTTTCTGTTGCCAAGTTAGTGAATTTTTTATCTAAATTTGTTGCTTGTCAAAAATTGATTTTACCACAATACAACTCAAAAATATTAATAAGGATGAGGCCTAAATGATTTGGTACAGGTCAGACATGAACCTCACCCCATGACTACGCACAACAATTAGGCTGTTATCTGCTGGTAAATTGCTGCTCATATGTAAGCTTTGCCATTTATTCAGCAAAAACACTCAAGACATGTCAAGACATGTCAGAACAAAGTCCTTACTGTTTGGCCTGTGGTGCACTGTGAGTCATTAATTGCAAGTTGAGATAAGGAAATACCTTAAAAAAGGTCAAAACGAGCATCACTCTCTACATTTTTAATTGGGTAATTTGCTTCTTTGGAGAATTTTAGTTTGTTACTGAAGAAACTGTCAATGAAAATAGAGGTTATGACTTTCCCCAATGAATGGGCATGGCCTGGAAACGAAGCAGCCCATCACTGGTGTTCTCTAAGGCCAATTAGTAATATTGTTAAGCTATTGACAGGCAGCTGAAACAACAAAGGCAACCAATCATCCAGACAATTTAACACTATCTACTCCAACCAAGATGACATATTGATGGCAACCTATGGCTGACCAGAAGTTAATTTGACGGAGCAAACTGTCAGTAGATGAAGGAACATTGTGCAATGGTAAGAAGGCAAAAGGATATGCATAGTACTTAAAGAAAGCTCTCATCAGGTCATCAGGCCTGGCTGGGCCTATAGCAACCTCCCTCTTTTCACCCCCGCCTCCTTGTAACGACCGACACAATTAATCATGAGCTGGATCAATAAAATGAATTTATCTCCATGTTCCCTTTGCCTCTTGCAATCGGATCAGCGGTTTCTACATGTGATAATACAATTATTCAAGCCATCTTCATTGTGTTTGGACCCAGCTGTCAAAATTACAGTATGAATAGGCTGGCATTTTGAAAACGAGTCGCTAGGCTTTGACAGCCACGACCTGGGTGATTAATAAAGTGGTAATCCTGAAAAATCATTAGGTTCCATTTCACAGAATAAAATAGATTGATACCCTGTTACGTGAAAGGAGTAAAGAATAGTGCTCGGTCAATCAATCTACAGTATTACCTCTTTTTTTTTTGTATTTCTGACTGAAATAAAAGATATCCCATAATGATATCTCCTTGTTCACTGGCGTATCTACTTTTGTCTTCATACTGTATCTCAGTGTATGTCATTCTCAGACTTCCATTCCGGCGATGGTTCTCCTCACACCCTCTCTCACTTTCCCCAATTCTATCCTCCCTCTCACATTTCTACATCCTGCGCCCCATCTTTTTCTCTCCATCCTGATGTCCCCTCCACTCCCAACTCCCCGCATCCCCACTCCTCCCACCAACCCCCCAGCTCGTATACGTGGCACACACCGCTGCAGTGACAGAGCCACATTAGTCATCATCAGGGACATACAGCTGTGGAAGTACAGAGCCCAACGACTGATTTCTCCGCTAACACGGTGACAAATGCATCATGTAAATCCATGCCCTCCCCCCATCTCTAAAAATAGCAGTTATACCACATACTATAATAAAATTAACAGCTGACATAAATGACACGTTAATGTTTAATCATTCAGGCAGCAAGCGGCCACCGCTGAAAAATATTCACACATAAAGCATTAAAACACAAAGTGCGCATACGCACGCGCTTCGGTCTATAAGCACAGGAAAAAAACAGTTAATAAAAGGAATACTATGCCAGAATTATTGCTAAATCATAAAAGGAGGCCATCCAGAGGCAAACTGACCTGAAAGGGGAAGATGTTATCACTGCGACCGACTCCATCATCCATCCAGGACTTGGGGTTGAAGCCTGCAGGACTGTTTCGAGGGTACTTCTGGGATGCCACGTGGTTGTTAGGGAAGGTCTTCTTTAGGGGAGAGATAGAGTTGATGGGGGTCATCCCGCCATTCAGCCCTCGGCGATAATCTCTGCCCTGGGACCCTCCCCATCCGCCGCCACCACTACCATAGCCTCCTCCAGGGCTCCAGGAGGTGGAGGAGCCGGGGGAAGGAGAGGGGCTCTGGTAGCTGGCTGGACCCCAGGGGGACGGGGGCTTGTTCAGGCTGTTGGACAAATGCGGCAACTGGCTGAAAGCCGGATTCCTGTGCGGAAAGGGCGGCGGAGGGTGTGGAGAGGCCGGGGAGCGCCGATGCTGCTGGTGTTGGTTGTGGGGGTGTTGAAAGTGGGGGTGAGGTGGGGGAGCCGCGTGGTGCTGGGACAAGGCCGCCGCCGGTCCAATCTGGGGGGAGAAGTTCCCACCAAATCCTGGACTGACATGGTGTGAGAAGTTCTGGAACAGCAGGGGTCCGTTGTTGGCAGAGGCCGGATTGAAGAAGCTGACGTCTTCATTTATGATGGTTGATGGCGCCGGCGGGATGGCAGCTGACCAGTTGTTGAAGCCAGTAAGTGATGACGAGGTTGTACTAGACTGGACAGGGCCAGTTCCCCCGAGACCAGATGTCTCCTGGTAATCGAAGCCTGTCAGGACTGGAGACTCGAGACGTAGCTGCTTCTCCTTTCCATTACTTCCTTCAGATGTGCCGTTGTCTGTCTTGGCTTCCTCTGACCGGGCCTTTTCCAGTTCTGAAATGATCCCACCACCACTTCCACCCTCCTGGTGACTCCCAGGGGACAACTGCTGCTGCTTTTCTTGCGTTTCCTGCATTTCCTGCTGCTGCTGTGCTTTGGGCTTTTCTGGGCCCCCCAGGATTTCGTCTTGCACACTGTTATGGGTGGCAGAGGCAGGGAAGAGCCAGGGAGAGCCTCCCGTGGTGCCATTCCCTGCGGCTGTGGTGCTGTTTATGAAAGCAGCAGGGCTCTGCGACACATTTTGGTGGTGGTGTGGGGGCTGCAGATGCGGGTGGATTCGGACCGGGAATGCAGACTTGTTGCCAGTGTTGTTTTGAACTAGGACTCCAAACCCGTAATCCCCCATTTGTTTTCTCCCCCCACACACAAATGCTATCCCGTGATCGTTTGGTCCTATTGAGAGAAGAGCACACAGGATGGCATGCACTGAGTTAGCAGTCACCCCAGTCATTCCACTATAGATCAAGGGATTTAGAAACAATTAGGTGATGGACACTGACATTTCCTAGTGACATAAAAGATCTGTTTTTTTCAGTTGGGTCTGTTTTACGCCCTCAGAGAATTCCTAGACATATGATAATCACACAATATTGTCATGAATGAGCTCATTCTTGCACTGAACAATCTAACCTTATTACTCTAGGCAGTTGACAAAAGCCAACCAGTTAACATTACATCTTTAGCTAATTATAACCCCGTGACGTTGCCAGCTTGTCTGCAGCTGAGCTGCTGGCAGCCACCAGTAAAGCTAGAAGCAGCCGGCACACACACACACACACACACACACACACACACACACACACACACACACACATTTTGAGACGGTTTCCTTACGCAAACCGACTGACAAACAATA
Organism: Seriola lalandi dorsalis; assembly: GCF_002814215.2. Classification (NCBI taxonomy): domain Eukaryota; kingdom Metazoa; phylum Chordata; class Actinopteri; order Carangiformes; family Carangidae; genus Seriola; species Seriola lalandi. The sequence goes on along the minus strand of NW_019525445.1, from coordinate 567,154 downwards.
AATTACTCACAGCATAACGTCAACGAGAACAGAGTAATACAAAATATCAATGAATGTTGAACATATTAGCAATCAATCGTTATAACGTTCACAAGAAAAGCACTCGACCTTGTTTGACAGCTGTCAGTCCAACCTCAAATTTTATCAGATTTAACTCACACACTTGTTTACTCTGACTGAAATGGGTCCATTGAGTAGTGTCACACATTGTTGTTCATTAATACATCCTTACACTTGAGGTAACAGTCGACAGTCAAGCGGTTTAAAATAAACTAGATGTGTTAGCTACCATCCGTTGCTAACGTTAGCTAGCTAGCTATTAACCGTTAGCACGAATGCTAGCTAGCCGGACAGGCTGGATACAGGCGAGTAAAATTTATTCTCACCTTCTGATCACCACCTTCGACCTCGGCGATGTCTTTGTCGAGACGCTTCCCTCGGGCTGAAAGCAAGGTGGTGTCCTCGAAAAGATGAGTACGGCAGGAAAAGCTTTTCAGAGGCGATTTGATAGCTGACTCGTACAGTGCAGTCGGTCAGCTTTTTTTTTTCTCCCTTCTCCTGACGTGTCCTGCCTGCTCAATGACACAGCTCTCTATCCGCTGCCTCTGATCTGGACCGTATCACCAAAGAGCTTTGTTAACGTGGCAATGTGTGTAATGTATTCGGCCGCGGGTCTTTAACAAGCTTTTACTCGATGGGGTTCATTGTTCGTTTGATTTCAGTATCTTTTTTCGCTAAGGGTCTTTCCAGAGCCAGCCGATTCCTGTGCGCTTCTTGGCTGCCCCTCTCTCCTGGAACCGACCGTGGCCGAATAACAGCGAGAGATCGGCCGAGACACACTTCCGCTTCTAGCGCCACCCTTTCCATGCTGACCACTCCTCCGGAGAGCCACACCTCGACATGTGATTGGACGGAGCGCCGGCAACCTCGCCCAATTTCTTCATCATTTAACAGCCATACACCAATAATACATCCATGCCACCCGTAAGTACTGCCCACTGAGGTCGGAATCATAGAAAAAAAAATCCTCCTTGCACGGTCCTGTCCTTTCACGATGCAGCCTGTATCAGGTCGTGAGAAAGCTGAGATACCCCCCCCCCCCCCATCCCTCCCCCCACACTCCTCTGGAAAGGATGGCAATGCCTCAGAGAAAGAGCATCCTTGGCCCAAGCTTCTTGATCTCACACTCCCTCAGTGTACAAGTGGGAATGACCTCTCTGGAAAACAAAAGTGTCATAGCAGAAACGATTTGCAGTCAACAAAGATGGGCACTCATTCTGCTCCATACACCAGATTACAAAACCCCATGGCGGTGGTGGAACTGCTCAAAAACTACTCAGGTACAGGAGAACACAACATCTAGGAGGTTTTGAATTAGGGATTATCCATAATCCAGTTCATGTGGAATACCTTGTGGCCCTTGCCTCTCCTTTCCTAGCAGGCCTATGTTGATAGTCTGATTGCCTATTAATGTCTCTTACAGGGTCTGTAAACTGTGCTAATGACTGTCCTTTGACTTTTATTCACATTTTTTTCATTCATTTCATTTTTTACTTTTTGCGTAATAAATTTACTCTTTTTGCATCTGTGGATTCTCTTTGCGTCTTTATCAGTGTGAATGGGACAACTGATTTTGGCCACATACTCCTGTATCTATACTGGCATCATCTTCTGAAAAGCCTGAAATCAAGAGCACAAACCCAGCAACAATTCTTAATGATACAGGAAGTCATGGTATCATTTCACTAGGTGTTTTTGTTGTTTTCTTGTTAGTGTTATCCATATTTGTCATTAGTTTCCATTCCCACATTATTGATACATACTGTCTCCTGTATTTTTTTCTGAAACATGACATCATTATGTTTTTACAAAATACATATAAAAAGATAATGAGCCAGAATGGCACTCTGCGCCAAGGTGGAAAATGCCCTATCTTGCAATGTTAAGGAAAGTGATTTTTAAAAAATTCCAGGATCAGGCCTTTTAACTGGATCAGCACCAAGATTTAATGGGTTCTTCCCTGGCTCATGCCCCATTCCTCCACCAAGTTTGGTGCAAATCCTGCTGACAAACAAACAAAAAAACAAACAAACAAACCAACAAACAGTCACAGGCGAAAGAAGACACAATCTCCTTGGCGGAGGTAAACAGCACATGTGAAATTCATGATATTCCATCTGTCTGAAAAACATATGTGCCAATTTAATTTCATCACATGTGGTGTCTTGTATTTCACATGTGAAATGTCGGAAAATTACATTTGCCTGCATGTGAATTTTTCACATTTCATATGGTTTTCCACATTTAATAAACATGTGAAATGTGCTTCACATATGACAAATTCACATGTACTCTTTTCATTTCTTTTGTCTCCAAATTATGTCCTATTAAGGAGGGCTATATCTTTACTCCTTTTCAAGCATGATTGAAAATATACATGTTTGATTCAAAGATCAATACCATGTTAATTAGTGAGCTTTTGAGGTGCTGGTAGGTGTTTTTGTTTTGACCTTTCTTTGGACATTGCCACCAGACTAGCTGATTCGCCCAGTCTTTATGCTAAGCTATGCTAACTGCCTGCTGGCTCCAGCCCACATTCAAAAGACGGACATGAAAGTGCTATAAATCTTCCCATCTAAATCTCAGCAAGAAAGCAAATAAGCATATTTCCCAAAATGTCAAAACTATTACTTCAAAAACTCGACCCATGAAGGACCTCCTCTTGTGTTTAAAAACTAGCCTAAGCTAGTCCTTGCATGCACAGTATTCTAACAGTTTAACGTGTGATTGATCATATAACCGTTTCAATCACTCCTAATTTCACCAGTATATCACAGCATAGCCCAGCTAAGAGATGTGACTGTGTCCGCTTTACTCTGCCAGATGTCTGACCATCCAATCCTTTTTACTTCATCACCCGCCCACACCATTCCCCACATCTCTTTATCTCCCTCTCTGTCCTCCTCTGTGTCCTTCTCTCCTGTACGGTCATTATCACTTCGAGGTCATCAAACAGCTTTGACTCTGTCAGTCTCACCGACCCTCAACTGGCAGTGTTACATGCAGCCACAAATGGCTATCTAATAAATCTGTCACTTCAAGTCCAGCTGGGAGAGGGTGATAAATTAGGGAATCTGTAGTGTTCTGCATTATTAAATGTGTACAGAAAGGATGAGCAGGGGATGGGAGGTGGATGGCAGGTATTGGCAGGGCTAGGGAGTGACCGGCTTAAAGTAATCCGATTAAAAATATATATATTACAGATATCTGATAGTAACACTATTAACATGCAGTTTGCGTATTGGTGCGAACTGTGCAAATAAACACACATGAGATAGAATTCTGAGGTAACTAGCTTCAAAAGTGAACGAGAACATTTATTTTACAATTTGATGCAAAACATAATTGAATGCAAGCTGAGAGCACTGATAACCAGTGATAACATTAACTGTAAGAAAATCTTAACTTTTTCAAGTTGTTGTTTTTTCATTTGATTATATGGATTATATTTTGGCATGGAGCAGCATAGGTCTATTACTTCCAGATAAAACAAAAATATTTTAAATATTATTTTAAAAATATGATGAAATATCATAACATATGACTCCTTCTAAATTTAAAGTGCAAATTGTTCTGTCCTCTTATCTTCTCTGGCATAATATGAATCGTCCTTTAATTGTCTCATGATAATGATATAATGATGCAGTAGATATATTCCACAAATGATCGTTTTCCCTGCATTGCTTTTTAATCAGTGTAATATATCCATTGCAAATATACAGCACAGCAGTGCTAGCCTGACACTTGTATCATGCATTTCTATTATATATTATCATTCCTACTGGTGACCTCCATTTCCCTTCCCTATTTTCTCATCTCTGTTCTGTTCCACCATCAAAACTGCTCAAGTGAAATCTTAATCATACACTGGAGGGCCAGAATCAGCAGGAGGAAGGAGTAACGTTTGATAGCCCTAAAAGTGCTGCAGCTTTACACTATCTCTTGCATAGGGCAGGATATTCATCTCGCAGCGGGGTGGATGATTAGGCAGAGTGCTTGGTACTGTAAATGGATTTCTAGGACAGTATAACCAGTCTGACTGGCCTCACTCAGGAGACAACACCCTCTTCTCCTTCTGTTCTCCGTCTGCCTTTCACTCTCTGTCTCACACACAGGTTTGTTTGTTTTTTTTACCAAATTCCCCATGTCCAGAGGAACAAGAAAAAACAAAGCACGAAGCAGAAGGGGACATAGCATACATATTTGTGAAATTATTTATGGAACCTATATTTCTGTATCTACAGCTTCAGCCTAAAATGTTACAGCGTAAAGCTACTGAGATGTGTGATTTGTCTAGAAAATCGCTAATAGCCAGTTTTGCCATGTGTTCTCTTTCTGGCAGTGGTTTTGTGTGTGCTCTGCCATATCCAAGACTGGATAGGTGCTATGAATAAAACATTGAATCCATTAAAAAATTAATCGACTCTACCTTAGGCATAATTATGGTGCAATTCCTCCCAGAGTGCATGTGTGTGTGTGTGTGTGTGTGTGTGTGTGTCTGTTTGTGAGTTTTAGTGTACAGTTTTATGCGTGCACAAAGGTGCCTAAGTGCCAATGTGCACATGCAAAATTCCATGCTAATCTTAAAATCTCAATTTGAACAATTCTATTGCGGTGGCAGAGAAAATTCTGCAGCCCGTTCACGTGACTGGACAAACTCCAAAATGCATTGTGATCCACTGAAAAACATGGCTGTCTTCCAAACTGACATTTGGGAAATACAAGGTGTTGACCTGACAGCGATTGTATTTGTCTAAATTATGCAGATGTTTCCACGTATGGTGTCTCAGGGAGAGATAGATGGTTTTCGAACAACGTAACAAAGCGATCACGATGCACTGTCGAAGAGTTGTGTTTGTGTCTTATGAAATATTCAGAGAGTGTACATGTTGCTAACAAAACGGTGCGGACGTGCTCCTGGGTGGCTTTGGGACACAACAAGGACCTCTGGGTAGGAAGTAGAGTGGTGGTGGTGGGGGGGTGAATGGTGAATTAGATGATGCAAAAAGCAAATATGCAAGAGGAGGATGGGAGGATAAGAGTGCAGAGCAAACATGGAACACGGATGGATGCAGAAACAAATAACTATATACAAGTGTGTAAATGCTTCAGTGTTAAAAGTCTCCATTGAAACTAACAATAAACATAGAATTTCACTTTCAACACCACTTACAATCCTTACACACAAAGAAGACTTTATAGATCAATCACTTTTCCAGTGTTTCCACCATAGTTGTATTGATCCGTCTTAAGGTGACACTCGTAATTAATGAAAACATAATTTTACTGGAAATATAAATGAAAGCCATCAGCTTCCTTCATATTTATATTAGAGAGCAATTCCTCTCCTCAGTGTTTTCGTTTTTGTCTGACAGCCTGAGACCTTTCACATCCTTCATGTGTCCAGTGTACTTTGCCCTGTTATGCTCTCCCTGGGGACGCTATACTAATTAAGCCACAGAGGTCTCTGCTGGGTAGCGGGCCAGGGTGACTGTTTGAAAAAGACACATGTACTCAGTGTGTCTGTGTGTGTGTCTGTGTGTGTGTGTGTGTGTTTGTGTGTGTGTGTGTGTGTGTGTGTGTGTGTGTGTGTGTGCACATTAGATTGAGCAAATATGTGGTTAAGCAAGTTAACACATATTCCAAAATTCAACATTTTGCACTGCAGCAAAACTGGAAAATCTGCTGTGTGACTCATTCTTCTCAGTCCTCAGTTTTAGCCGATCATGGTTAACTTCCCATATTAATGAAAGAAAATAAGAAAAGTGACATAAAAATTGTCTTTAAAAAGAAACATGCTTAATAATGTATGAACTGCAAAAGAAATGGATTTAATTTTATTCGGAGAGGCACCAATGTCAGAGAGAAAATTTGCAAAATTAGCATAATCACTGCAAGTGACATAGAAAAATAATGCTGGTAAATTATCCATTTTTGTCCTCTTGGTAGCCATGATAATTATATGAGAATTGCACACATTAATGCCAAAAAGTTTCATAAAAGAACGGCGTGAAACTCAAACAGGGACTGGACACATGTAGTGTCATGTGTTGTTCATCCCTCTCTGTGGCGAAACTGGGTTAAGGATTTACAGCCAAATGCGTCTTTATATCTTTCACTACATCCCTGTATCTTGAGTGATTCTTGTACTATATGTGGCAGGCTGCAATGTGTGGATTTGTTGTTTCCATGGCAATGTCAGATTTGGGCTACTTGTTCATTCATTCACTGCTCATGACATATAAAAGTGATTCTGCTTTTGCCTATTTTCATATGTTTGCATCTTTATTTTTCTTATGAATCAAGGCGAGAGAAAACATTTGGAAGTATTGATTTGCCAATTGGTCACGTGCGTGTGTGTGCGTGTGTGTGTGTGTGTCTGTGTAAGAGTGTGTGTGTGTGTGTGTGTATGTGTGAAATCAATTGAGGAACTGTGCCTCTAAAGGAGTGGTTTCATTTACCTTCTGGGCACTTCTCCATGGCTGATGAGTCTGGCTGGGTGACAGGCAGAAAGGAGCAAGGACAACAGCTGCTGGATGGATGTGTTGTTTTGATCATCTTCAGCTGTTTTTTTGAGAAGACGCGCATTAAACATCTGAGTCATTTTCTTAGAAAGTGTTGTAATATGGAATGTAATATAATCCCGAATATGATATTATGGTGTAATCATGCATCCTTAATGTGCTAACCACTTCTGTCATAGTTAGTCATATCCTTTCCTCGAATGGATAGTTTCCCAGAATTGTTTTTGATGGGAATGTCGCTGACTTTTTCTAAGTCCAATGATGATAATCTTATGAGCAAATATTTTACCCATTAGCTGTACTTTGCCATTTGTGCTAATGAGCAATATGTTAGAATGCTAACTCGCTAAACTAAGATGGTGAATGAGGTAAATATTATACTTGCTTGGCCGTGCCCAAGTACAGTCATGGATGGTGAATTGTATCTTGTAGTTCAGATAAGTGGAAATTAAGCCTAAGTTGGATATTTTTCTGTTACATATTGGTAGTGGTTCATTAACATGGATAACAAAAAATTAATAGTTTTCTTTTAATTTAATTTTAAATTAGCTCATGTGAAAATATTTGTGTTAATATCAGATTTTATACAAACTAACTCTCAGCAATGGTTGCTTTGCAGCCATTTTGCCACAGTTTTTTGACAAATTTGGATGATTTTTTTCCCCCACCAAACAGGACTTAATGTAGCTCTTATTCTCGTCATAGCATTGAAACGGAAAGCAGCATTCATTTCATCCTGCGACTTGTAACTCTGAGTCTGAGAAATCAGGATCTGATGGCAACAATGCGTTCCCATGTGGTGAAAAGAACTACAGGCAAATCAATACTATTTTGGAAAATGGCTGCAATTGCACCACAGCTGGTCGTTATATCCAGAGGCGTAGTGCTATCCTATTTGTTTAAGTGCTGGAGCACACCTATGACACATAGGTTATTGTAATTCCTCCAGTGGCAAGTTTGCATACATTAGTCTGACCACTCAATCAAATGTTAGACTGACTTTATGAAGGTCAACATGTTGCAACACATTTATTTACAAAAAGAACAGGTACTGTCGTAGAAACAAAGATACATAAAATACATGAAACATGTAAAATACACAAAATACATGAATACATTTTTCAGCAGCAGTGCTCATGGGTTATTAGCGGGGTACGTTATTGTGTCCCTGTTCATAACAGTCACAGCAGAGGGCACAAATGATTTTTTCATACTCATTTTCTTCCTGGCTAGTGGGACCTTGAGTCTCCTACCAGATGGCAATAGCTGGAATGATGACTGAAGGGGGTTGGTGCGGTCATTATAGACTTGGGTTGCCCTTTTGTTTATGGATCGATTGTATAGGTCTTGGAGGTGCAGTTGTTTGTTTCCAGTGAACTTGCTGACCTTGTTGACCACCTAACTGAGAGGTTCCCATACTAGGACACGACGCTGAAGGTGAGACCACTCTCAGAGAGTGACCTGTACACCGTGGTCAAGGTGTGTTTGCTGGTGTTGATGCTCCTCAGTTTGATGAGGAGAGAGAGTCACTGCCTTGCTGTTCTTTTCTTTTCTTTTTTTATAAATGTGGTCTGCATTGGTCTGAAAGGTGAGGTTATTGTCAATGATTGTTCACAGGTATTTAAAGTGAGCAACTTGCTCCGGAGGATTATGTCCATATTATGTCCATATAAAGTATATAAATGTAAAATTGCAACAACAACAAAAAAAAAAACTATATGACTGAAGAAACATTTTGTCATTCTGCAAAACTTAACCACAACTTAGGCAAACTGAAAAAAACACAGGTACTAACTATCCTACGAGACAGTTAAAAAATAACTTTGAACAAATATTGACTTTGGCTTGATTGTTTGCTGTTGTTATTGTGAGCTTTGTGTTTTCAAAAAGTAAATGATGAGACTGAGCAGTCTAATAGGGTATTGAGCTCTCTTTAAATCTAAGTAGGTGCAGAATAGGTTTCTCAAAAACAGAGCAATCAGTGAGGCTGTACTCAGGATTATAAATGATAGTAAACTTTGTGAACTTTAAATAACCCATGTATTGATACCTACTTGGATGCAGTATTGACATGTTCTGCCTGATACAGTGTTTCCCATACATTGATTTAGTTGTGGTGGCCTGACACAATATCAACACTGACTGCTACATATTGAATTTTGATTGATTTTTATTTTGACTATTTCAAATGGGTAGAACCTTATTTCAATGTAGAGCTGTGTGGAGTGCATTGATTCGCTTGGCCTCTCTGTGCCCTGCTGTCTCTCTCTCTCTCTCTCTCTCTCTCTCTCTCTCACAAACACATTGACAACAGACCTGTCCAACAAAGTTGGGCTGGCCATCAGGAGCACCAGGAAGAATCCCACCACATCTGTAGGCCGGTGGACCATCAAAAGGTCCCTGTCTGGGCTCACAGGCCAATCACAATATGTAATCAACCGACGTACCCGACCCAACCTATTTCAGCAAATTCAACTTATAAAACTATAAACAAGTGAGTCTATTCACAATAATTCAATATCAGTACTTCAGTTATTTTAAAAAAAGAAAATCACTGAAAACTTCACACTTCACAAATACTGCTGTGTTGTCCTAGCTCAAAGGCTACCGGCAGCTACTGGCAACTTCTAAGATACCTGCCAGCCTGTTACTCAATGCAAGAGTAAATACCAATAAGACAACTTTGACCATTCAATTTGATTTATTGTCTCTCTCTCTCTCTCTCTCTCTCTCTCTCTCTCGCTCCAAGTATTAAAAATGCATATGAATTTCAACTTGATTATGCAAGCTGCAAATTTTCAATTTCCTAACTTGGAGACAAACATTGGCACAGCATCGTTCTGGTGCACTCCAGCAGCATTACCCCTTAAAAAAAAAACATTCAGTATTTACACTGATACAGTCCATTCAGATCATTTGAGGGGCTACACGCTATATTTTTGTAGCTGGTTTCACTTAGTAACAAGCTGCAACAAATACGTAACACTGCAAAACAAGCTAATTTAGGTCGATCAAATGTGAACAGGGGTAGTAGAACTATCTACTTAAGGATAATACTTCGAAGATGGAATAAAGTTTTTTCTGTCCTTCCCATCCTGCCAATACATTGTGTGAATGCAGCAGTAGATATTCATCCATATCCCTGACTCAAAGTAACGACTACGGGGGTGAAATTGTGTTGGGTGAAGCTGCTAGCCAACCTGTTTCTCATAGCAATGATTTGCAGCTACTCTACTCACTCAAGACACAACACGACATGTATTGAAGCTACAGTGGGTGGAGAAAATTGGTATCTCTGCGCCTGCTATGAGGAAAGCCCTTGTCCTTCAGCAGTGAGGGGCTAATGCGAAAAACCTGATGTCCCTTTCGAGCCTCTGGAAATTGTTGTTGACCGAAAAAAAATAGGGCCAAAAAGTCTGTTTGCTGTCCACTGACCTGCTAGTTGTACTCCAATTTGGGCTGTGTCTCTTATAAGGACGGCCTGCATGGGGTTCATTGTCTGTGTTTGTCTTTCTCTTGTTGTCTCTTTTCCTGTGTGTCTGTACAGATACACACACACACACACACACACACACACACTGCTGACAGAGGCTAAAAGAAAGAGCAATGGACAGAGGAATGCTGAGTCAAGCAGACCTGAGCCACCCCCTGCCCCAATAAAGGTACAGAGCATGTGGCCTCATCAATAATGGAAAATCCTGAAAGTCACTCATACACGTGTATGTGTGTTTGTGTGTGTGTGTGTGTGTGTGTGTGTGTGTGTGTTTGTATGTGGGAGAGGGACACAGACAAACATGAGTTTAGGCTTATAGTATTTCATTTCCAGATCACTTTAACTTTGAGGTGGAGCTCCGAGTGTCTCTTATCAGTTGACACAGCTGTACCTCCAAGGATACTGTGATGTACTGTGATGTGTGTGTCAGCCAGCGGATCCAGTGAAAGCAAGTGAATGATGTGCTGTGACTACCAGCCGGAGGTTTCCAGACACGACTACACGTTACTCCCTCCAGCAACTCTGTAATCCGCCAAATCTCAGTTTCTTCAACTGTGAAGTGAGAATTAGAGAATTTCTGCTAAACATTCCTAAAGGCTGCAGCCTTGTGTCACATGCAGGCAAAGTGCAGCAATTTCACTTTGCATTTCGCTTTGATCTGTCAAAAGTCATCACTTGTGTACATTAATTGGGATGTGTTTTGTGCACACCATTTATATGTACTTGGGCCATTTCTAATTATCACCGTGTTTTTAAAAGAAACATATTTTCATTGCATTTTATTTTTGCCCCAAATACAAAAACAAATATCAAAACCTTGGACATTTAACCTTGTTATTTTTAGCAGTTGAACGAGCTGAGTGGTTACAGCTCAGGTAAAGCTGACATCAGATCAAGTGTAGGTGTTGCAACTGAAATTGTCAGCTAAGCCAAAAAACCATAAACTGTATTTGCTCTACATATTCCCCGACCTACTGTACCCAGTACAATAGGTCGTGTGGCAGAGTCAGGCCATGCAGACAGTTTCGGTCCCTGATTTGGAGATGTCTGCCTCTGACACTTATACATAGTACGTAAGGCATTGAAAAGCCTCAACGGTAAGATGTCTTCCCAGTGCACTACATTTACTTTCCCTCAGCTATAACTTACTTTCCCTCAGCTATAAAATACGGAGGATTGGATTTTGGGATGACGTTACATCCCATGGAGACTACTTTTTTTTGTTCCAGTGAGGACTTCCTGTGGAAATTTTGCGGTGTATAGATTTACAAACTACATTGCTTTACCTTGCCGTCACAAGACCTTTCCTTTGGAACTACATTTTGTCAACCAATCAGCTACCTTATTACTATACACAAGCGCCCACTCTGTATTACGCCACAGATCAGCTGTTTGAGTCAGAAAGAGCGAGGTTCAGAGGTGCTGGTAGGAAGATTTGTTACCTTTGGACAAAGCCAAGGCGACCTGCTTTTACTGTTTCCAGTCGTTATGCCAAGCAAACTGGCTACTGGCTGTTGCTTCATAGTTACCGTACAAACATAAAAGAGATATTGATTATCTCAATGAACTATTTAACTATAGAACTATTCATTTTAACCACCTCACACCCGAAAAAAAATGTATTTGAGAGCATTTTGGAAAGATGATTGGTCAATCTGATTATCTTGATGAGTACAAAAACTTGGCACAGCAGTAGGTAGAATCATCAAATATAATGTGAAAATGATTGATTTAAGATGAGTGAAACCATTACTTTATCTTTCTTGGGTGAAAACATTACATGATAAATATTTTTATTTAACTTCAGCTTTTATTTTGGGTTGTCTAGGCTGTTTATTCTATTCAGTAAAGCACAGTGCCCTCATTTCTCCTGTGCCATGAGGAAATCCTTTTATACAATGCACCATCCATAACATCAAATTATGGTTATTGTAAGCTCACTGAGAAATTTTAACGTGATGGCTTTTATCTGGATCATTTGGCATGGTCTACTATATTAGGAATCAGTGGGAGGTGGAATCCTTGGAAGGAGTGAGAGAGTCTTCCCTGTCAGAGATTTATATTCTGAGAGCCAGATTGTTCTATGTTAATTACTCTTGCAGATGTGTCTCCCGTTCGCTGTGGTCCCTTAAGATCTTAGAGCTCTGCCAGCCAAAAGCTAACTGAGGTTATCTCCCTCGGTCGTGACATACTGATGCCTTGCATTCTTATACCTCAACTTTCTCTCAAATTTGGACTCGGAAAAATAAACGAGCACATTTAGAGTTGTGGATTTCAGTGTGTACTCCTTGGAGCCTGTCAGTGCCATGGCCTGGTTAGTTATTAGAGGGGTCGATCACTGGTATTTTATTTCAGCTGTGTGATTGCTGAGTGCCTTAGCTTGCATCAAACTCGCTTGCACTGTGCTGGTTTCTGCATGTAAAATCAAAGTTACATAACGTGATACACAATGCGATTTCTTAATCTGATGTCAAAATCCTGACCTCTGACAATATCTTGACTCAGAGGTTTTCAAACTGATCTAAGGAAGGGCCACTGTAACAGGAAGGTCACAGATGCACAGGAGGTCACAGGAGTTTACAGGATTTCATTAATCCTATTGGATGTCTGGACTAGCGATGATTGCTGTACGAGCAGCGTTAGCATTATTATCAAGCAGAAAGGCTTTGTGACCTTTCCAGTGAGCGACAGTGCGAGGCGGGGGCCTTTAGTAAAGAGATTGATCCCACCCCACCCCACCCCACCCCACCCCCAAACCCAACCCAACCCAACCCCTCAGGGCCCCCCAGGATCTGTTGTGTTTATTGACCTCAGAATAAAGAGTTCACAATCTGGCCCATTGGTAGTTAGAGCCATTGATTGGAGTATAACACATGGATGATCAATCTGTTAAAATCGCACTGGCTGCGAGCTCAGGCTGTCACCAGCCTCTGGGGTCATGGGAGGCACACAGCAACGTGACTGCTTTTCTGCATGCAAACACACAAGCATTTTGTGCCTTCATCATACAATATCTGTAACAAGCTGTTTAGCATATGCTTTGATCATCTGCAAAAGTGCCCTCAGAGGAACGTCTTAATGCACATAAGTGGATAATAATGATAATAATTATAATAATAATGACAATAAAGGTTTATTTGCATAGCAGTATTCAAAACGTTTACTGCATCTATGAAACAATAAAAAACAAGGCACAAGCAGGTTTCACCTTTCAATATTTCGCCTGTGTGTGTGTGTGTGTGCGTGTGTGCGTGTGTGTGTGTGCATGTGTGTGTTCTTGCGTAGCTATCCAACAGTGGGCTGCTGAGCCAACACTGGACATTTTGGATGTCCACTGTTGGTGATGCCATAAATCATGATATAATTATGTATAAAACTCTGTTTTACTTTAACACTTACTTTATTTTAGCTAAGACGAGGCCTGCAGGTGTTTCAGTGTTAACATTCGTACTCAGCACTGCCTCTGCAGGTTGGAGAAGGAATTTTAATGACTCACCCATTAGGTTTTTTCACACTCCCCCATATAGTGTGAACGGCTCACAGCCCCAGGCATGCTTTCAGACTACAGGGCATACAGGGCAAACTGCATACTGAAGGAACCAGTCTCACGAAACACTCATTTTTGTTACCACAAAGGGATCAAACCCAAAACCCTACAACGCGGTCGGACTGGCCCCATCGCACCAACCAAATTTCAACCCTTGCAGACCCAAGCTCAGGTGTCACTGACCAAGTAACTTGTGTGTTAGAGGAAAGGTTGTGAACTTCTAAGGATGTTGGTTCAGGCTCAGTGACTTTTGGAATCCAGCACACAAAGTGAAGAATGAAAGGCGTTCAGAAAGAAGCTCCCGTCCAATCAGTATCGTATGGGTGTGGGTAGGTATGTTTGTTTGTTTGCAACCCTAAGGCACCAGTTGTGCAGTGTCTGGTTCAAATGAGAACCAGTTATGCTGTGGCACGATGTAGTTATATTGCACTTATATGCATCTCAGAGTTTCTTATTGTCTAAATGAATTACTTTTCTTCTTTTTTTTTCATTTCTTTTTTTTTACTGTTAATGTTGATATTTGGTACTTCATGAAGATGTTAGAAATTATCCCACAGTAAACTATGCTTTTTTTCCCTTATTATTTCTTTCTCTGTTTATTCTAGTTTTAGTTACAGGATGATGTTTACTGTAGAAAATTGTATTAACACAGTTGTATAGTTTATTTATAAACCCTAAAGGGTTTAGATATAAACCATTATAACACATCCAGATACTGTAGCTTTGCAAAGTTACAGTGAGTTGATGTGACTAGCTGATGTAAAGTGAGAGTATATGATGGGTGTATTTTGTGTCTTTCCTCTGCTGTCAAGTGAAGCAATGTTTATTCATGTAGTAAATTAACAAAGGGCATTACACATATGATACACTGAATATGTGTAAAATAGTAGAAAGCTAGATTATATATTATTTCATGATGATCATCAGGCTGAGTGGTCAGTCCTCTGTAATACTGCTCACAGGGTGACATGCTAACATCATTTTTATCTTAGCCTCTAAATCATTGTCTGTGTCGACACTTGCCTGTTTTAACCCAGTCTCTCTGTACTCTCTTTCTCTTTGCCAGCAGTAGTGGACAGATGGTGAGATCAAACCCCATCAAACATTTACAACCTCACAGACACAGACACAGCCTCATCACACTCACTCCCTGACATCAGAGAGGTCCACCCATACCACCCCCACATGCACATACACACCCATGAAAACAACTAGCTTGGCGGCAATTTAAGAGTGTTATGGGGCTTTGACAGAAGTTTGGATGACACAGTAAGCACTCTTAAGCAATGTCCAACTCCATTTTTAAGAAAAAAAGGATCCGGTATCCTCTGCATCCTCTGCTGTGCTTCCTCATTAAAGGTGTGTTCTTGTTATATCGCTGAAATTTTGCTCAAGGACTTTCATCAGGACATATTGAATGCATCAGACTTGTTTTACTGCAGCCTTGAGTCCCCGAGGTCCTATATCTCAAACAAAAGGAGAAGGGCGATAGAGAGAAATAGGGAGGACAAGGATGATGAGTCAAGGGAGAGAGAGAAAGAGAGTGAGAGGAGGAGGAGGAGGAGGAGGAGGATGACAGTGCTGAGGAGGATGGGAAGAGAGAAACACAGACGATTAACAGGCGGGGGAGAAGAGGAGGAGAGGTGAAGGTGGAGGAGGAAGCAGCACAGGAACTAAAATGGATATATAGCTGCATCGCTGTCATGCTACAATGTCCTTCAGGCTTTTTAGTGAAACAACAAGCAGGGTTTTGCACCCACTGAATAATGACGATAATATACAGCAAACTCTGTTATGCAGAAAAAAGTCAATCTGCAGGACCATGGGTGTATGTTCAGGTAAGGTGCCCACAAGTCCAGCAGCAGTATATAATGCCGAGCTGCACTGAACAACGTACTTTAGTGTGTACACGAATTGCAGTTTTTAATGTTTCAATGCAGCAATTTCTTTTGTCAGAAAGAAATATGTGACTACAATCTTTGCAGAAACACACACAAACACATTCAAGCACAAAAACATAATGCATGCAGACAAAGATGCACACGTTTAAAAAAAAAAAAAAAAAAAAATCTTAATAATCATCAGCCTGTTTCTATCCCAACAACCCCTGAGAGATTTGGTTGCCAAGTCAACCACAGCCACCTCGATGACAACCATGCAGTAGTCGGCTTGTCTTCACCTATTCTATATTCAACTGAATCATGCTTGCTGCTTTACTCATTACGAATTTTGCTCGTCTTTTCTCAGAGAACGAGTAATGGCGCCTGCCTTGGGCATCATTCCAGGTTGGCAGGTGTGAGCTACTGGTTTTGATCATATGATTATATTGTATGTTTGCTCTTTATTGTAGCTTTTGTGACACTGAGTCAAATCCTCTCGCTCTCAGTTTGGTTTGATTTGCTCAAGAGCTGCCAGATTCATCCTGGTGAGTAATTGAGACTGCAGGAGATTAAAAATTCCCTGCAATCCAAAACACATTTTCTCCTCTCTGTTAAAATGATGACAGGACACTTTGAACTACAAACAAAGTCAGTTATTTCTCTTGATTTTATGAATTTCAAACCCACGAAAGGTTTAATATTCGTAAAAAAACTTCCCCCGAGCCGAGAGTGGGCTTAATGTCATCTGGCAGGTTCAGAGGAAGAGACACTAATGTGCACATGCAGAACGTGAGCGAGGAAGTGAACCAGGAGGAGAGAGAAAATTGAGTAGGCGCCATCTTGGAACACCACTTTGGATAATTCATCGACGTGTCTAACTCACAGTTGGGATGCATTAGCAGTGAGCTAGTAGACAGATTATATAGTCACACCAATGATGGTTGATGAAAACAAGGCTGTGATATTCTGGGAATTTCTGCTGAATAATTATTTCCTAGGATTATGATGCACCTCAGAGGAGAAAATCTGGCTTTGAATTCCGCAACACTGGAGCAATGCCTAGTGGAGCTTATTGTGGGACAGCAACACACGTACTACAAAATAAGAGTACCCTTAAAATGATCATACACTAAATGAATGAGGATGTGCGACAATATATCAGCAGCGATTTTACTACAGAAAATGATAATGATGATGATGTCAGTTTTAGCGTTAGCGTTTCCGAAATGCAGCAAGAGATAACGTTTAATAATAGATAATAACATTTAAACATTGCCTCTTTTTTGAATACTTTTAGGGATATGTTACTTCCTATGCAACCAACACAGAAGCTTTCATTCATGTCATGTTTACACTTACATCTTTGTGTAGCTTTAAAGTTTTATTAATAGAAAACTGTTCGCTTTCAAGGTTTACTCTTAAAGTTGTAAGAGGTTTTCCAATGGGAGTAACAAACACTGGTACAATACTGTCTGGGCTGCTGCATGATCTGAGACCCCAAGCATAGATATAACATGACCCGACAGCTTGCAGTTAGAAATGCAAGAAGGGTTACATATTATTCTGTGTGCACAGGCAGTAGGCATTTGAAGAGCTTTAGCAGGGGACAGTGAGACAGTCATGGCATGAATATACCCAAGTCATGCATAAGCTACAGAGAAAAACTGCCTGCTCACACTCACTCACCCACCCACAGACACACACACACACACACACACACACACACACAGATACTTTGGCTGTCCATGTTGCTTATTGTCACACCTCGGCCTATAATAACCTGCGTAGGTCATTGTGTCGTTTTTTTCAGACAGGTAATTACCCATAATGACACTGGGCATGCAGGTCACAAGAACAACACAGTGGCAGAATAACACTGAGGTCACAGTAATTCAGTATCTTTGCCTTTATTTCAGTCAGTGCGTCTCCTGTTTGCGAAACACAAAAGGCTCCAGTGTCCTTTGACCTGATTAGACACACAGGACATTAAAAGTCTGTCTTTCATATGAGGTGATTTACAAAGATAGGCCATACAATGTTTTATCTCCATCTCTCTCTTGCTCTCTCTTTCACACACAAGCACACGCGCGCACACACACACACACTTTAACCTTCAGTGATGAGTCTGACTGCGCTGCCAGTGTTGACAGTGCTTGACTCATTCTGCAGTGTGCCTGCAGTCATTGAGATGCATAGCAAGGTCTAAACAGAGCTCTGCCAAGCTGTAGGCAGCCATTTAACCACCACCAACACACACACACATGCATGCAGACACAGATGCATAGAGGGGAGAGGGACACAGAGACCAGGATCATGTCAAAGGCAGGTATTAAGGACCTTTTGCTTCTGTTGTTTATTTCAGCAAATATGTGTGTTTGATGAGTTCATTCTTTCAGTTCTCTGTGGGCCGGCCTGCATTACGCATGAAACTTGCAGAGGTGGTGCATTCTACCTTTTTTAAATTTTGCTGTCTGCTCACATCATGCTGCCATGCTAACAGCTCTGAGAGAGAGGGCACAGTGGTGCTTCAAGCCATATGCTAATGTCAGTATGCTAACATGCTCACAGTTACAATGCTAACATGTGGATGCGTAGCGGGTATAATGTTCACCATGTTTACTATCGCTTTTTTTTAGCATGTTATCATGCTAACATTTGCTAATTAAAAGCACATAACCACAAAGTACAGCTGAGGCTAAAGTGAACATCATTAGTTTTGCAGGTATTTGGTGACTGAAAGTTGTTACAGTTTCCTGACAGACAATGAATGTGTGCAGCAAATTTCATGGAAATCAACCTGATAGTTGTGGAAATATATCATTAGAAACAAAAAAGTCAACCTAATGGTGGCTCTAGAGGCAAGAGTCAGTGATCACTAAATTCATTCAGACGTATCCTTTGGGGACCAAGTCTGTACAAAATGTGACGACAGTTCATCCAGTCAACGGCCGACCGACTGTTGCTATTATAGAGCTAAGCAATGGTAACACCACACAAACACTTACATAGCTTGAGCCAAACACACTTTGCCTTTATTGTCTTCCTAACACCACCGAATGCAATTTGCAGACAGAGCTTCAGCTTGAGAGGCGTCATCCTTTGTCAGAGGAAAGAATATTAAACACATTACCTGTTCGGCTTGTGTTTGTCTCTTCTGACACCCTTCTGCCACAGTAAATAAATAAATAAATACATACATACATAAATATTAGCACTATAAAGCAATGTCTGCAACAGTTCTCCTTTGCTGCTCTTTTGAAACGATGAATGACACTGCTCCTGCAAGAAGAACATCACTCAACGTTCCTGTTGAGGATGACGAAATAATGCAGAAACAGTTGAATATGCTTCTTTAAAGTACAGGTTTTACAGGAGCATGAGGTGGTGTGTGACTGTTATTAACATCAATCTGAGTCTCGTATCCAAAGTGATGCTGCAAACAGCATCATCAGTTGCTATTTTCTTGCATGATGCAAAGGTTACCGCAACTAACACCAATTTTACCAACAATTTTCGGCATGACATTTGTTTTAGACATTCATCGTCCTCAGAAGATAAATCTGTGACTCCCAGAATTTCCATCTAGCACCATCGTCAGGTTAACATTTCAGTTTGCCCAATACATTGGATTATGACCAAATATCCTAAATATAAAACTGATGACACTCATCAACTGTACTTTGTGATTAGCGCTTATTAGCAACTAGGCTAATTGGCTAAACTAGGATGACAAACCTGGTAAATGTTACCTGCTAAATGTCAGTATGTTAGCATTGTCACTGTTAGCATTTTACTCAAAAGCACATGTGCCTAAGTACAGCCTCACAGAGCTGCTGGCATGGCTGTAGACTCTTAGTCTTGTATTACTGTGATTTTAATAGCTACTCGTCTTGAAACTGAGTCACCCTATTCATAATTTACACCTGCATGGCGATTTCGTTGCTATGGGAAAGTAAAACTCCTGCTCAAAAGACCTAAAAGATGAGTACTTTCATAAAAATTTATCATTTGTCTATTTATTTAGGCCAGAATCACCAGATGTGCAGTTAGCCAGTTGGTTTATCACACTTTAGTGCTGTTAAAGCTGCTGTTGAACTCAGTGACTTCCCAATTTAAGTCCAAGTGGATGTGGCACATATAGAGGGAACAGGAAAAGTGTGGACTCACACATATTTAGCCTGCAAGAGCAGGTGCATACGAGCACAATGCAACACCCTGATCTGTAATCTGTAAGGAGCGTTTAGTGGAGCAAAGGTCATAAGGCAGCGGTTTATCTGCATGCATGTAGGGGGAAGGGTTGGCACAATGAAGGGATGATTGTGTGTTTGTTCAACAGAGCCGGCCGGCTGAGCTCAATTTAAGCTGATAATTTGGCATATTTTCATGTCCATCTAGTCTCCATCAGCAGCGCACTCAGTGGCATTTTCACCATGTTTGAGCCTCTTCTCTCTGTGATCATCGGTTTGACTTAGCAGTCGAAGAGGTAATTACATGTCAGAAGAAATGTGGGTAAAAGAGGACTAGTAGTGCAGTATGAATGTATGTTACAGTACAATCATTTATGTTGTCAGCCACCCTGTCATTGAGTCACCGCTTGCTCCAGTGCACAATGGGGCTCAAACTTAATAGCCAGACCCTTAAATTCATTCTGGATATTCTTGGTCCCCAGGGGATGAATTCTAATGATTTTTGGTGATTTCCTGACCTTTCTGCTGATGACCCTAAGGCCTTTCCTGTCGCAAAACAAACCACTTCTTATAAGGCTCTAAACATACCAAAGCAGTCAGTATCCGACATTTAACCAACATGGAGTATAATGGTCATTACAGCCTCTATAGGGCCTAACAGCAGGACCTATATTGATAATAATATCCTCAGTTATTACTGTGACATATACTTAAGACAATATATACCTATAGTATATACTTATAATCTTTAAATCTGTGTATGTACACATTCAAGACTTAACAGGTGAAAATATGAGTTACTTCCAATCAAACACTGTACATTTACTGCCAACTTGAAAAAGACTGTCGTAGCTCCAGTGTGGAAGAATTTGCCCTTTTTTCACTGTGTCCGTTGCTATTATTCAGTCAGTTAATATTCCTCTTGTGGCTGCAACACTCACCGCAGAGCAGACACCTAACTCTTTTTCCTTTTCCTTTTTTTTTTTATTTTTACAGAAAAATGATAATCACCTGATCCCGCTGTTATAATTGGGGTCAAGGAGAACTCATCATTTATGAAGAAATATACCCCCTCTCATCCTTTTCTCTCCCTCTCCCTCTTTCTCTGCATTTTATCATCTTCTCGGGAGGGTGTCATGGCACCCAAAAACTGTGACCTTGCTGTTCCACTTCAGTTCATATCTGTGTGTGTGTGTGTGTGTGTGTGTGTGTGTGTGTGTGTGTGTGTGTGTGTATGTGTTTGTGTGCGCGGACATCTAAAACGGTACCATAGGAGGTTTATGTCCCACATAGGCATTGGCCAGGATGTCTCAAAAGCCCCTAAAAACTAAACCACAGGCTCTACACACACACACACACACAGACACACACACACACACACACACACACACACAAGAAACACAAAAAAGAAATATACACACACCTAAGGGCAGAGAAGAAGGGAAGAAGAGCATGAGGATTGTGTAAGAGCGAGAACTGCACTCTCAGTACATCGAGCCTGATTTCCTAAGAAGCTCTTCTGTGAAAGAGAAACTGCACCGTCACTCCTAACAGAGATGCCATTTTGTTTGCAGCACTAGACTATCAAGGTTATGACTGAGTTACCAATGCAGGCACAAGTCACTGAGTCAAAACATCTGACACTATCTGTCTCTGAGTTTCGCTTCCACTGAATTTCCCACTGCCAGTCTCTGTACTCTTGACACTTGGAGACACAGTTTTCCTGCAGTGCAGCAGTATGTGTGCGTGTACACAGCCTATATCTTTGACTCAAACATGCATCTCTCTGTCACACCCGCTCTTATCTTTCCCCCCAAACTCTCTCTTTCCTTTTCCCCATGTGTATCAAAAATAAGATGATGAGATTACCATGACAACATGTAGGAGTGACGCAGGGTCCACCAAGACCAACTTGATGACCCTGATGAATCATCAAGAGAAGCAGGACCAGTATGTGTGCCACTCTTCCTCCTTTTCGTCCTCCTCTTCTTGTTTAATGTGCTTATCTACTATACAGTATATATGCCGTGTGCTACTTAAGCTGTGGAAGTTTAGTTTTATCTAATGTAGCAGTACAACAATCTTTTTACATCAATCCCCAGAGAGGAGTTTGTTGAGTATTCATTGTCTTTTTCAGTGTCACCCTCATTCACATTGATGCTGACACACCATTGTACTCAACATGGTTGAACACTTTGCTCAAGGGCACCTTGTCAGCAGTTGTCAAGGGAGAGGAGAGCATTATTCACTCAGTTTCCTCACTCTTTAACCTTCACAATCATCGACTTGCTTCACACACCTTCCTCACTTTTGCACCCCGTCCCCGACGTGTTTTCTTTCACCTTCCTTCCGCTTCCTGTAGTTTTCTTCATCCCCTGCTGTCTCAGACTTGCCCTCCCCCATTTTTCTTTTGTCTTCCTCCTGCTCACAATCATCACCATCACTGTTATCCTAGCCTTCCCCTGTCTGTCATCTGTGGTAGTCTTGGATACGCAGTCCTCCATTTTCGCACCCAGAGCCTCACCATAGCAACAGAAGTGACTGCGTGACAGTCCGTGTATCGAGGAAGGAGAGGAGAGGAGAGGAGAGGAGAGGAGAGGAGAAGAGAGGAGGAGTTGCAGAAACAGTCATCTGCTTGAGGAAGGATAGTGAGGGGAAATGCCAAGCTTTGGTATCCGAAAAGATAAGTAGGTCAGTTCTAATCTAGGGTTGAGTTTAGCGTATAAATAAATAATGAAGCCAGCTTCACAGTGAAAACACCATCTAGGTGGAAAACTTGAAAGCCCACTATGCTGCACCATGTTACACACACAGGTGATGTCCTCTAATCCTCCTGTACAATGGCTCACTATCACTGTAAAGCATCATACTGATGAATGGACATGTGGCGATAAGAGGCACATGTTGTGTGTATAGCCTGAAGACGCTGCGACTGTAAGAGAGCTCAGATACAGTAGATAGCAAGGACGTAATCAGTAGCAAATTTTTGTCGCTGTATGTGTGTGTGGTGTGTGTTTGAGAGATAGAGAGAGAGAGAGAGAGAGAGAGAGAGAGAGAGAGAGAGAGAGAGAGAGCCTGGACTTTGTTGGGGAGATGGCACTGTTGGAGATATGTGGTGCATTAGACAGATGGGGCATGTGATAGGTCACATCTGGTAATGGGAGGAGAGGAGAGGAGAGGAGAGGAGGAGAGGAGAGGAGAGGAGCCATTTTACCTCCTGATTTTTAGGGATATTTCAGTACTTTTCATAAAAGAAACAATATAAAACTATGAATTGATTTGTGAGTGGAGAGCTGGAGTCAGGGCTTTTTTTTGTTTTTTTAGCCTAGCTTAGCAAAAAGACTGGAAGCAATGGGAAACTAGCTGCTTAGCTAGCTAGCCTGACTGCGTCCAAAGTTCAAAAATACACTCACCAGCAGCTCTAAAGCTAACAGTGCATCTTATTTGTTTAACCCTTGAACAAATAAGTCCTGCTTTTTTTTTGGAAAGAAAGCATGTAAATAAAACAAAATAATCAATTAATAATGCACATACAATCCCCTACATTTCTTGAAGCCGGGAAATCTAAAGAAGCCTTAGAGAAGAGGATAGTGCCCTTTCCTCCATTCTCTGCCCCTCCATCTTCTATCCCTGCATTGTGCCAATAAATTCTTCTGTTTTAGGGCTGTCTTTAGCTGTTTCCTATCAAATCATTTTCATTTGTGTTATTTAGACATCCCAACAATCATGTAAACATTCAGACTGCAGTAACTACAGTGTATCACACAGAGCACTTTTCTTCGTCACCAAAACAAAAGTTCTCATTTGGATATTTTTCCCCCATTAACCCAGGTGTGATGTCACACCCCTTTCATGAGCTTTCAGCGTCATTTTTCCCCAGTCACTTGTTCTCAAGGTGTCAACACACAGCTTTCTTTAATAACCTGGTTCCATAACAAACGTATTGTTCTCAGGAACAACACATGTACTTAACCCTGCACTCATATCTGGGACACCGCTGTGCTACCTGACACACTCCTTTGCCGCCATCAGCCTCTACTTATTGGATCTATTTTCCTTTGCCCTGATAGTGTATTATAAAGCCACCTTTCATTTCCCCGTGAGCTGAAAGAGACAGACTGAACAAAAGCTGCAGTGGACCCAGCCAACACCTTCCCTCCTGGCACTATGCCTTAGTTTCCTAATCTCACCTTGCAGTGGCTCAGTCATGTTGTTTACCACATTCACGCCGGCACTAACATATCAAGGGACTTATAAATCACAATATACTATATGCTGATTGTAGGTTATGTAACTGAATAATGTGTATAGATCATGTCCTGGAACATATCTCTCAGGTGCATCATCAAATAATGTTGCAATAGTCCTCATAACCTAATTTAGTTCTGTCCTCCATTGACCTTATGCATTTCGGCAACAAGGAAGTGCTCCAACTGTTATTTTGTGATGACTCTTTGCAAACATTTGATCAAGTATCAGTTTTATAATCGGACATAGAGAGTGAAGAGCTGACGGAGCTGGGAGAAAATGCTTCTACAACAGCTTGATAAACATCAACCATTATTTGCATAGAGTAAATAATAATGGTCAGTTCCGGGTTATAATAGTCATGGTGGCTGGTCAGAATGTGCCGCTATTTGTGTTTCATTATGTGTTTATAATAATATCATAATCAGCTTTCCATGTCACAGGATTATTATTGTGTAACAGGCTAATTATTCTAATCAAAGTATCAATAAAGTATATATTGTATTACACATGAAAAGATCATTCTAGACTCAGGTGATCATTTGTGAATAATAAAATTATGTTAATTACGTAATTACTTAACTTAATCATCATACCGATAAGTTAATGATAAGACTGATAAGACTCTTTAGATTTAACAGAGAACATATTCTTTCACCAGAGAGCATCTTTGTACTCTGAGATCTGGCTAAGATGATCATGAAATCGATCTCATGAATCCTCTTAAGAGATGTTTCCCAAAAGCATCTTAACCGAAGATGATCTTACAAATGATCATGAAAACTACATGATTCATTCAAGGGTTTATTGTTTTTGTTCTTACTTAAGTTTACACTAAGTTGACTTTCTTAAACTTCCACCTGCTAACATGAATAACAGAGCTGAAAGCTGAAGACGGTTTCCTGCACATTAAGCTTAATTTTCATACTGAACAATTACGACAATGAAACGTCTCATTGTGTTGGTTGAACACTTAGGCTTTGTGATGGATGAATTTCTCTTATATAGCACCGCTTACAGAAAGTTAAATTAGTACAATTACTCTGAAGTGTATTCAGCATCATCGTCAGCATCACAGACGGCCGGCGTTAAAAAGCTCTTAACAGCACGTTCAGGAAACGTGTGTAGAAATTTAAGAAACACTATTTGAAAACCCTCTTACGCACACCTAGGTGTAGGCACCAAAATTACTTGGTTAGGTTTCAGAAAAGATCACAGTTTGGGTTCAGATGTTTACTTCTTTACAGTTAGATGAACCTTCATCATCAAGGTCACAATAATAAACACATTTAAGGTTGTGGAACAGTCATGGATCGATCCCATGCAGGACTCTGTCGCTCTCTATTCTACGTCACCTGACTTCCCCCTCTGCTCCCGTCATGTACGGTTGATTGATGCTTGCACAGACAAACTTCAGGGTTGTTATTTACAGGAGGACAGTCACCTAAAAACACATGTCTGGAAGTGTTTTTCTCACTCTTAAATGATTCTTCAAATATAAAACCAGTGGCCACAGTTTGATGTGTAAATGTACCAGTTCTCAGAGGGCCGGCTGTAACAGGTGATCTGATTCCCCAGGACAATGGGTGACCTCATCATGCGACTGAACACCAACACCAGTATCTCTGGTTACCGTCACCATGGCAACGAACGCTAATGCTGCATGTCCAGATCTGCGTTGATGATGACAGCCTTGTTTGGACAGTTAATCCCACCCTTTTTTTTTTTTTTTTTTTGCTTTCCATCAACTCTCATTCTCCTCTCTTCGTCTGTTTTCTAACCCCTATCACTGTTTTTTTTATTTTTTTCTGTTAGGACTCCCCAGCGATTGTCTTTTCCAGCCACTCTTATTAAAACATGCTTAAAATATGCTTAAAGATTAAAACACTGAGCACATTTTTGCTGCCTGTGCCAGCTTTTTTATTGCCAGTACCAGCAGGGTGATGGGGCTAGTTTTTATCATCTCTTCTGATTCCTCCCAGGAGATGTGTGGAAACATTTGCCAGTTTTAACAGGCAGATTAGGAAAAAATTTCAATAGCCCAGCCCTTCTGCATTTTGTCTAAAACATATATTTGACATGTCACTGAGATTGATTGATTGACTGATTGATTATTTGGGTGCCTCATCTGGGCTCCAGCCCATGTGGGCTTACAAGACACTTAACCATTCCCCTGATGGCTTCATGACAAATCATAATCTACATTTGCACAAATTCAATTGTTATATTGGATACAGTGTCCTCTGTCTCTGTCACAGCTACTGAGCATCCTCTACAAATCTCTCCAAAACAACAGCCTCCAAATTAAACAGCCAACTCGACGTATCAGCATCAGTCAAGCAAAACAAATCAGGATTCTTCAATTGGATCCTGTCAAATTGATATTTCCTGAAGTCAGTATACAGAGGGTAGTGAAATACAAAACGAAATTTAATCTTCAACAACCCCAAGATCACAAAAAATACACAAACGTTGCTCTTCAGGAATGCCCTTATATCTGCATAGAATGTGCACTGAGGGCAAAACTCTGGCTATCTGTACTAAAAGCTCCCAATAAACTCAAGAGAGCAATGTTTAAGTCTCATTTCCTGACATCTCAGAATATACAGATACACATATCTGCATATACACTGTAAATATTCATCTGTTTTCAGATTAAAATTGTTTCATTACTCCAACAATTTGGGCGGGTTCTTCTGTGGTGTCTTATTGGGAGCTAAGTGAAAGGGCTGAAATCAGTTTTGTCCCTGTGCATCCAGATGCAGAGGCCCGGAGGTGTAGCGAGGCGGTTAGCCTGACTCCGTCCTCCCATAAAATGTTAGTTGTATATAAACATAATTTCTAACAGACAGGGTTGACTTAAGAAGGGCAGGGCTTTAAGCTAAATACTGACATCAACATACATGCTAACATCCTCACAGCAGAAACGGTGCAACGCTGACGCTGATGCTACCTTTCGAAGAAAAGTCAGGGAATTGCCACACTTACACAATTAATCCATGGAATTAATCCATCCATGAATGCATCAAATTTTATAGAAATCTCTCAAACAGTTGGTGAAACTATTCACTCTCAAGTAAAAATTTCAACCTCATGGTAGTGCTATAGGAAAAATCAGGGGATCATCAACGTCATTAGGATTAAACCTCTGGGGACCACAACCATCTGAACCAGATTTGATGGAAATCCATCCGATAGTTGTAAAAATATGAATTTGATAAAATGCCATAAGAAATACACAGGTGACATAAAACACACTCCTGTAGCTTTCATCACTTTCAGTCTCTTCCCCTGCTGCACTCTGTCATCTTAGACAGCGTTTCATGAGATCGTCGTGCTGCTAGAGAGCACTGTGTGGTCTGACCGGGCACAGCTGCTGTTTATGATCTCCTGTTGTTATTCCTGCCCCATTAGGACACCACAGAGCAGCTGAGGGAAACAACAAAGGCACACAAACATGCAGACACACACACACACACACACACACACACACACACACACACACACACACACACACACACACACACACAGTCAGAACACTGATTGATTCTAAACCTGGCAACTACACAGCACCTGTTAAATTAGTTGTCTGGAGGAGCAAAGTTTGATATGTTATTTCTTTTTCTTTTTAAAAAAGAAAAAGAAAGAACCAAACAAACAAATAACAATATAGCTTAAGTAATTACACATTTCTGAACCACAGTTTCATCTAGGGTTATGCCTGGGAGAATATGCAGATGAAGATCTGAAGAGCTGGCATCTGAAACAGAATAGAGCCAGGCTGGTAAAGACTGTTCATTTTGGCAACAGTTGGCTTGGTCTAAAAAGCTGGGACTTTATCCCCATAATGGACTTTAAAAATGAAACCTGCAAATGAAATGTTAAATATAGACTTAAATCAATGACTGCACTGAGGGAAAACATTTGATAAGATCTCAGATTCAAATTATCTCTTTTTTAAATGATTCATAGGCTACTAAGAAATGTCTCTGTTGCTTTCCTATATTTTTTTTACTTGAACAAACCTATAACTAACTAAATAAATTAGAGACTATGTGGAAATAAACATTGTGATATTTAAATAATAAGTGAGCTATGTGGGATACAGTAGTATCTGTGAAAACAATTTAAGCCAAATCTTCTTTCTTTTTTTTTTGCTTGCAGTCAGCTAACAACTCTAGGCAAACTCAAACCAGGAATGTTAACTGTAGTTGAAGGGCTAATGCAAATTAACTTATAATCATGCATAAATCTGAGCATTAGATGCTAAATTAGTAATTCTGTTTGAATATACATAGTTTCATTCAGGTTGGTTTAACATCAGCCAGTTACTGTTCAGTGCTAACATGTGTAACACACTAAATGTAGGGGGTAAAATATAGTTAAAACTACTTTGAAACTGCACTTATCAGTATCTTTATATTATCAATGGAACATATGATCACTTCTGTATGAAATGTGCTGCTCATAACAACAACAAGCCCACAGAGAATTAGCACCTTTCCTGAGATTTTTAGTATATTTTAGCTCATTGTTACTTTTATTATTTTTTTGCACTCATCAGCAGCAAGGTGTCCATTGCAGTTTTGCACAAAATTGAAGCAATTAAAAAAAGTATATATATATATATATATATATATATATATATATATATATATTAAATTTTTTTTTTTTTTTAATTGTTTTGCTGAATACTGCTTTGCCAAATAGACTGAAAAACCACCTCATGCAAGTGTATACATTTTTTGGCAACATTTGAGAGTTTTTTCTAAATTAGCGTATTTCCGTCAATCATTTTTTTAAGTTCGAAATTTCAAATTGTGCAATAAGCAGGTTAAGGGAAATGCACCTAGTGTTGTTTCCAGATGTAGCAGATGACTGTGGGAAAGAAAAAAAATCCCTTAGCATTTTATCTGCCAAACGGCAGATAAACACTGGTGACATTTGGTGGCTAAAGAGACACATATGTCCCTCAAGAGTTGGTTGAGACCAAAACAGAGCTAAAAAGAGGGTTAATACAAGTAGTTGCTAAATTATACTACTTAGCTAAATGGAATTATTTTCACTTTTTGATGATAAAAGAGGGCGTCGTCCTCAATAAGAAATACAGTAAAAGAACCCTGGTGCAATGGTTTACAATATACCTTTAACAAATCAAAAAGTCTGTGTGTTATTCTATCAATCGACCTCTTTCTCTCTCTCTCTCTCTGTCTCTCTCTCTCTCTCAGTTGCTACCGAACACTGTGCAATGTGACTCAGAGAGGTTTTTGTTCACAGCAGCATCCTTTTGCGACACCTGTGACCTTCCCTCCTCTCCCCTTGACTTGCCTCCTCCTCTTCTTCTCTGTCCCTCTTGGACTCTGACTGTCTGCCCACCTCCCCCTATCTCTCTGGATGGAGTCAGACAAGAGCAAAGAGATACAGTGCCGGATAAACGGACAGAGAAACGGGCAGAAGGGCATTCTGCCACTGAGACATAAAATGAGAAAGTTCAAGATACATCCATTTTGTCCAAAGAAAACATTATCTTAAGCTATTTCAAACTCCTTTAAACTTCATGTAGTGGCAGACAAACAGACAGAAAGACTTGAGCAAATTTTGCAGGAGAGTATCTAAAAATCAGCTCCACACTTTTTACAAACGATTTAGAAATGTCTGACAATATTCACTTAAATGCTGGGATTTGACTGTTAAACATTTTTGTCTTTTAAGATGGTCACTATGTCAGATTGAGACATAGCGACCACCCCACCATGATACTCTGCATATGAATGCAGCAGGTCTTCTTGCACTCATTCTGATCACCATTATGGCGCTACTGGAAATCATCACCAACAGCGTCACATCATCCACAGCCTTAGATCACCCGACACATCAAGACATCTACGTCAGGATGTTTTGTTTTGATTATAGTGTGTGCGATTATATCACGGCCTTGCTGCTGCAATCTGCTCACAGCACTGTTACACAGTAGGTGACCCTGCTTTCAGTGTAGACATGCAACAGCAATATCATTGTCTGAAAAATGACTCTAAAGCCCCCTTGAATTTTGAATAGTTAGTGTCAGTGTGTTCTGATCTTATACTCCTACAGGGTTAAGATTTGGTTATGGAGATACAGCTACAATTATGGGTTTGTGTATTTCTATTAAAATTATCATCATGATTCCAAATATGTTTTTTTCTGATCAACACGAAGGCCTCATAAAGAACATTCCCACGATAAGGTTTAATTTCAGACTAAATGACACGTACTGCACCCTTTCCTCATTGTCAGACGAAAAGCAAAAATGCCAATCACACAAAGAGGACACCCTGAATCCCACTTATTGTACTGTTTTTATCAGCGCAATCACACACTGACACACACAAACACACAGTGAGAGGATTGTTGTGTGGAGTCAGTTCACCAGGCCTCAAGCAGCAGCACATGGTGAGCCCATGTGACCTCATCCATGTGACCCTCTCTCTCTCTCTCTCTCTCTCTCTCTCTCTCTCTCCGTGTATGTGTCTGTCTCTGGGGTGCATCTGCTTTGCTACAGGCTGCAGGATACACAACATCCGAACATCTGATACACACATATGCCATAAACATATAGTGTGCAGTGTCTGTAAATGCCCCACACATAAAGAAGTACTGTAAAAAAAAAAAAAAAAAAAAGGCTCATGTGGCTCACGAACAGAAAAACACTCAGATTAAACTTTGACCTCAGCTGTACACACACATCCACTCTACTCAGAAACATTCATGTGACACTGATCACATGACCAACTTTCACTTCTCTGTGAAGCTCTGGAGTCAAAGTCATCTCCGTGCATCATAAAAATACACCCCCTCCGCTCTCACGCTGTGTTGCAATGCGAAGCCGACTTAGTTAACTCGAGAATGACAGTGTCGTCTTGGAAACAAACCAAACGACCGACTGCAAACACAAGTTGAAAAGCTAATTATTACCTTCCTAAACAAGCCAAAAGTCATAATGTTTTATCTCTGCTCTCTAGCAGCCAGGTGCGATGAGGAATTTCACAGCCGTGTTATAAAAGCGCAGGGACAGAGGCGTCGTGCAAATTCCAGTCATGACAATTTCACTCAAACATACGGTAAGACAATTATCACCTGCGTGGTGACATTGTGAGATGCTATGTTTAGTGCTGCCAGCTAATTTGTGACAGGAGCTAGGGGTATCATGAGGAGGAGCGACGGATCGCCAAGGTGCAACGATTTGAATCAACATGACTAAATACTACAAAAGAAGAGGATGAAAAGGAACAAAAAGTCCTGGTTTATTTTTATCTTTGAGAAATGTAGGACATCAAACATCTGAGGTGTGTTAGACTAAATAAGATCTTGGATGATGTCAAGGAACACATTTTTACGATGATTCCAATTTGGCACATCCTCTGTTTTGCATAGAGATCTATAGAGTCTCTGTTCCTCGGTAAGTTAACGCAATCTCTCATTTAGCATTTCTGTCAAAAAGTGAAATGTGTTCCTGGGATTTATTTTCAATATGCGGCATCCAAAGTTGAACCATGATTACTTTATGAGCACAGAAAGAAAGAAAAAAAAAAAAAAAAACCCATCATAACGTGGTTTCATGCATATCCATAAAATGAATCAACAATCTCTTCTAATGTCATTTTTTCCATTTCCCGTTGCTGTCTAAAAACTTCTGACGCGTCTTGAGCTGTGGCCCATCTGCTCGCCAACAGATTCCCCCAACACTGACTCTCTCTGACTTCTATTTAATGTGAGCTGGCTGACTGAGCTGTTGGCTTTTGGTGTCTGTATCCCAGAACGTGCATCTTCCCATACCCCATCATTTTATACTGATAATCATTCATAATTTTTAACACAATGCATGCTGGGTATAGGTTTTACAGTGAGGAAAAAGAGGTCGTACTCTACCTCACACCTGCACAGTGCTGTGTGCTTGATTAAAAAAATAAATAAAAAGAACAACCTGTTATTGAAATGATCTCCAAGCTAAACTGCACAGTTTCTGCTAATTACTTGCAATCTTTATGATGTATGGGGAAAATCCTTAAGTCAGGAGACAGCACACAGTTACACTGCATAGGATCAAGCTGACCACATGACAGGATGTGTGGCTGCTGGATGGTGTGTGTGTGTGTGTGTGTGTGTGTGTGAGATAGTATGGATGACACTGCCCTTGTGAGCATCCTCTGAGCACTCGCAGAGGATGTGAAGAATGAAAGAAAGGGATCACTGCTTATCTCTGGACCTCAGGGTCTCCTCATACCCTTAACCTTTTCTCCCTCCGCTCCTCTGCTCGTTCCTCTATCCATCCTTCTCCCATCATTGTGTTATATAGCTTATTTGGATAAGTGAAGGGATATTTTCCTACGGGGCCTGTCCACGGAAGAACCGTCTTATATAGTTGCAGTAGGAGCAGGTAAAGGCTGACGCGTGCTCTGTATGGATAATACAATTTGCTGCATATGTATGTGGATTAGCAGCTTAGCAGAGGGGAGGAGGTATCAGGTGTAGGAGGAGAGGAGACGAGAGGAGAGGAGAGGAGAGGAGGGGAGGCTAAATGAAGGAAGACGAGATGGCATTATAGAAAAGGAGAGGTCAGGAAACTGCAGCTATACAGCTCCAGCCATGTGTCCTAGCCAGCAAGACCTAATTGATTGAGACAGCTAACTTCCAGTAATTCAGCTGATGAAGCTTTTCACTCTCAGGACTGCTGGCTGGACACAAACAAACTCAGTAGCAGGGCAGCAGAGGAGTGGAGACGAAGATAGAGCAGCAGAGAGAGGGGGATTCACAGTGTTTTGTTAACATGTCGACCCACAATCAACCTCCCCTACACACACACGCACGCACACACGCGCACACACCGCCACCACCACGACAACTGAGTGGAGACAAAGTGCTGATAGTGCTGTTCCCATTCCAGGGTGGGTGAAGGCACATGCATGGCTCGCTGGAGCTGTGAAGATAATGTGGCATGCTAGGCAGTAGACAGTCCTACTGGTGGTGCAGAGGAATGTTGTCTGACCCTGTTTGGACGGCGTTGTTTAAGACTAGCCACAGCCTGAGCTCTTTCAACTTGATTCACATTGTCTAATCTAGTGTTTAGCTAATGCAAATCCAGCCTAACATGTCGGACAATCACGTCAAATCAGTCCAATGCAGCCCCAACCCGACCAAATTCAAGCATCGACAGCAGCGTGCAGGCAGATTATAGACTAGTGCTTTCCAATGAATGCAACCCTGCACTTGTCAACCCTCCCCTCCTCCCCTCAAGGCTCTCCCAATCCCTGCCTCATTCTCAGCCATGCTGCTGCATGTGCATGTGTGCCATAAATAGCATCAGAGAGGCTGCAGAGGGAGATCTGCAGATGAGAGATGCACAACCCTAAGATTACACCTGCTACTGCAGCCTCCCATTCAGCCACAATCTGCTCTGATGTTCTGGATTATGCAGATGGAAAGGAAAGGATAAGAAGGACAGAAAGGAGAGGAAAGGAAAGGGAAGGAAAGGAAAGGAAAGGAAAGGAAAGGAAAGGAAAGGAAAGGAAAGGAAAGGAAAGGAGGGTAGTGGAGAGGACCAAATACGATTAGAAATGCTCCATCATATCTGGGACTGGCTTTCTATTGAGGTTTCTCAAGCTTCTCAGTAGATATTACACTGATATTTCATCATTTCACACTACAGTAGATTAGATTTCTGTCCTTAAATCCCTTTTCATACTTGAGCATGAAATGTCTCTGGTATTAGTTGGAAAGCAATAATCTGCCTCCGTGTGAAAGCTGCATTGGACAGATTTATGAAACAAGTGAAACAAAGTGAGAGGGAGAGAGGAGAAAGAGAGGGGACACGATACAGGGATTGTTGAAGAAAGGTGTGTGTGGCTTAATCGTTTTTGTTCTTACACTCTCGATGCCAGTCTGTGTGAGTGAGTGAGGGGGTGAACATTGCACACCATTAAGCAAGAGTGGTTTAATTTGAAATGCCATGCAGGTTCTCTATTTTTTATTATATTAAGATACAAAACTCTGTTGAAAATCAAATGAAAAATTCCTGCGAGTTTGCACGTTTGTATTTTTTCAGCTCAGTGCCTGCAGCTATTTCTAAAGAAGCAAAATGGCGTGACAGTCTAACAGTAATAACATTGGGTGCCTAATAAGTTGAAAGTCAAAGCATTTGTATAGAGTTGACAAGTTAAGAGGTTGGATTCAATACGGCAGACGTCATTCTAGATGTAAAATATGTTATTATTTAATATAATAATTATAAACACAGCTGACAAAGGAGTCTCAGGGCCAAATCTGTCACTAAAACCCCATTGATCTCAAGTAATGAAACAGTGGAAGAGATCACCACAAGGCCAGTGTGTCACAGTAATTACAATGAAGAATAGCTCAATTAAACGGTGGGCAAGAGGGAGCACTTTGGAAACAGAGTGGAAGATACATTTTCATCCAGGAATATTGGTTTTCTTATTAAAAAGTTCCAGACTTGCACTCTAGATTTCAGAAACTTCTTTTCACAGGCACCCTGTGCAGTGTGTAATGTTTCAAAATTAAAATGTAACGGGATAATGAGATCATTGATGGAAAAGGAAGGGGAGTTCATTTATTCTTCATGACATGAAACAGCACCAATGAGAGGCAAGAAACGGTTGAAAGCTGTTTCTTATGTGATAGACTAAAAATCTGTGACGACTATATAATGACTACATCTAATCCATGTGGTGTATTTTGGAATAGAAATCACTTGAAAATGAAAATGAAATAATCAATAACCTGGTGGCGGGTTAATCATAGGCCCACGGGCTCCAGAGGCTGTAAAAAGTAAAAGATGAATGAAAATTAAAATAAAACGAGGAGACAGGCAGACTTCCATGAGTCATCACTTTTAAGATAACAAACAGAACATAAGACAATGCCAAATATGATACAGAGACGATAAATGTGGCAAAGGGGAACATCACGTCAGCAAAAGCACATTGGAAATAAATGGACAGATAGCAGTGCAGCTGAACGCCTGGAAAATTAACTGTATTGACTGAACGCTGGCAATAGTGTAGCTTATGTCCAAATCTCCAAAGCCAGAGCACAAATATGCATAGCCTGAGATACAGAGTGCATAATATGGACCACTGAGCGAGGGGGAAAACAGCGCTATACGGTCTGATGTGGTCTTTCATCCATTTTCCTACATTCAATGTATTTGAAGTAGACCAAATAATGCTGTCTACCCACAATGCTTTGTTGCGACAAGATGGTGGCTCAGTCACAGTACGGCAGCCATCCCGAGAGCTTTATTCGCTCCAGAGATTGGCCTGCATGGTTGCAGGGGGAATGTGAGGCCGTATTCGACGAGCAACAGATATTATTATCATGCAAATACGGTTTCCTCATTTGCATATTCAGAGTATCCCATGTGTACACCTTCAATGCCAGTTCGATTCCATTCATCACTGCCTGTTTATTATTAAAACTCAAGAGAGTGAAGTTAAGGTAAGCTAAGCACAGCCTACCTGAGCCCCTTGTGTGGTTGTGCCACGTGAGGCAGTCTTTGTAATTCGCAGTCCTTTTCAAGTGCTGTGCAGCGCTAATCATTAGAGGTAGCACCAGGTGTGTTTGGACTAAGCTGGGTAATTTGGAAATTAGTGCAACATATTGAAAACTATACAGTTATATGACAGAGGCAGACATGGAAATAGGCATCGGGTCATATGGTCTCACAGGGACTAAAACTCCTGACTGAAAGAGGCACTGGTATCATTTTAATGCCCTCATTGAAATTTCACTTATGTAAACATCAAAGCAACTTGTACATGAATTCAGAAACTGACGGATTTTACCATGAATCAGGAGTCTGCGGAGAAATGTTTGAAAATCATGATTTTACTATAATTCTGTTGCATTGCTGTGACAGTTAATTTGAGCAAACTGAATGTGACTAAACGAGTGAAAATGAGTTGATTTCACCCCGTCCCAAAATTCATCTTTTGCCTTTGAAACTGGCCCCAAAAAAGTGACATGCAACTTTAGTAATTAACCCCAGAGATGACAGTTTTCAGAAGCCAGATCATTACTCAGACTCAAGAATGCAAACACACGGCGCACTTAAAGGACGCCTGTCACAATGCTTTTGACGTGATGCATTGCAGTAGGAATAGATACTCTCGATATGACGGCTTCACAGAATAGCGACATGTCAGACAGACACTATATGACAGTGGAGGGAGACACATAAGTGGGCACAGTGGGAGTTTGTCACTCGCTCCAAGGCAGAGAATGAAGGGAAAAGGGATCCCGACACTCAAGGAGACAGAAAAAAAAAACAAAACAGGGAGGCAGAAAGGCATGCGACATATTGGTCTCCACTCATTACGTTCTCACCACGAGCACCCAATCTGGGACTAGTTGGCATGAATACAGCCTGATCCCACCCTGAATGTGTGCGTGTTTTAATGTGTGTATGTGTGTGTGTGTGTGTGTGTGTGTGTGTGTGTGTGTGTGTGTGTAGGCTAAATGACTTTGTCCTAGTAAAACCAGGCCATGGCAGTATCTCTTTTGGGAAAATAGGAAAAAAGCTTTGGTCTGGATTCATATTAAACCAAGGATTACGCTAATATAAAGCCACAGGGTTGGGCAGAGGTAGGGTATGTTTGTGTCCATACGGTATTTCCGTCTCTCTGTGTGCGGCCATGAATCTGCCACACACGTGCACGGGTGATTGCTCATATGAGATATGTGCAGGCGTACCGCATCCACAGCACGGTATGTGCCTCTGCTTGCTCATGGGTGCGTGATCAGGCCATGTCCAGCGAGGGAGGCTGCCATTTGTTTATGCTTGGCCCGCAGAGGATGATTGGCTGCCAAGGACTGGCTCAGC
>NW_019525445.1:459903-530318 GCF_002814215.2 Seriola lalandi dorsalis | reverse complement strand
GGGGGGGGGGATAGGAGGAGTAGAGGAGAGGATCGAAAGGAGGATAAGAGTGATGAGAAAACATTTATTTTTTGTGGCTTTCTTTTAGGTAAACAGCAGGTAAAGGGTCAGATCACCTACATTACAAAAATAGAAAAGATATCCTCATTTTTCTGTCATGGTACCAGGCCACAATGATAATTTGGGTTTATCTAGAAAAAAATAGTCCCAATGACAAAATTGTTCACAGTGATTGTAATTTTTTATTTCTTTAAGAGCCACAGGGAAAGATCCTATTATATTGGGGTGGAGGAAGAAATCTCTGAGAGTGATATTTCAAACCAAACAACCTGCTGGACATTAGCATAGGTAAGTGAGAAAATTGTTTTGTTATTTGGATGAACTGACCCTTTTACTGGATAATAATGTGATTTATTTGAAAATATATTTTCATATCTATTGTCATGTGCACAGAGACAATAATAGACACAGGACAATGACACTTCTTTAGTTTAAAGTCCTTGGTAGTTTCTAGAACGATACTTGAAAAGAAAAAAACTGAAAAGAAATAGGAATTCAAACAGAGAGAAGAAATTGGTTATATTATATTGGTATAATAATAAAGACTACAGGTAGGAGAATGAATGAGAGGAGAAAAGACATTTGGAGAAGAACTGGAATTAATAGAATGAGAAGGAGGAAAGGAGGAAGGACAGAGGAAAGGACAAGGGAAGGAAGGAAGGAAGTAGGATGAAATCAGAAACACAAAGACACACATACAGTACATGGACACACACACACACACACACACACACACACACACACACACATACACACACATACACACACACACACACACACAATGTTATAGACTTTGATCACTTATTCATTCAGACCTGAGGAGTGAGCCAGGAGGATCAGGTTGCCTAATGACTAAAACACACACACACACACACACTTACCCACAGGCAAAGAATCCCACTGGCCAGGGCTCACCAGCTCAATTGAATTACTGTTATCGTACACCCAGGATTGAGACTGGGACCCTGTCTGCCCACCAACCACACCCTCTCTGTTTGCCCTGCATTGGAGGACACACACAACCACACACACAACCACACACACACACACACACAGGATCAAATACCAGCACTGTATCCACTCCACACACACTCACACAGGCTCCATCCACATCACTACTGCAATGTCCCACCACAGGCATGGTCCCATTATAGCCATCATTTACAGTCCGTATTGATTACCCTCTAGCTGTGGCTCTCTGTTTTAGGCACGCACACACACACACACACACACACACACACACACACACAAATGTAAAAGGACATTTAATTCCATACACATGTTTGATAATAGGTGCACATGCATACACACACATACTCGCATGTACATATACACACATAGAGTGTATACTCACACACACACATTCCCATAATGTTAGATCTCAGCCTATTGATTTCTGCTGGGAATGAAAATCACTCCTCTACATTACACCACTCCATCCGCGCCCCCCCCCCCCTTCAGTTCTTTTTGTCTTCATTCTGACATATGTCATTACATTGTTCAAACTAAATGGGACAGAGAAGACAAATGGATGAGGGATGACGAAGATCACTGATGACGACTGAGGATTAATGCAAATCCTGCTTCACAGAAACTGACCAAAACTCCAGTGAATGGTGAATTAATGCACAGAGGCTACAAGCGATCTGAAATGCTGTAGGTCTGGTGTTGCATAGAAATGCTGGTGTCGCTACGGGAGCCAAGAAATGAAAGACTGCCCTGAAAAAAAGTCAAATGAAGATGGTAGATAAGGGAACCTATTCCTGTATTTATGGAGGAATTGTGGGATTGCATTGTGGTGATATGTGTAACATTTCCATAATTTCCATATATCTCCTGCCTGCCAGAGATGAGAGAGCCTTGGCTGAGGACCAACTGTGCCATGTAAATGATGGCTGGTGGTCTGCTTACTGTGGTGTGTGATGGAGGCAGCAGAGAGAAGGAGAAGAGAGAAGGAGAAGGAGGGAGAAAGAAAGAGAGAGAGAGAGAGAGAGAGAGAGAGACAGAGGGAGGAAGAGGAAGAGGGGGTGATACAGAGCTGATGTCGCTGCCATGGTAACCAGCGTCAACTTGGAGAGGTAGCAGAACAGAACCGCTCTGGGGAAAGACCCAGTACACGCATGCACACGCACGCACGCACGCGCGCACGCACGCACGCGCGCGCGCACACACACACACACACACACACACACACACACACACACACACACACACAAAAATTCATCTAACAAGAACATACTCATTCATGTTTAATCGACACAGCCCTATTTTTGGAAGTGAAGTCTTGGCTGAACATGAGAATTTTGCTGGGATCCACCTACAGTAGGTTCGGTGCAGTCTGAATGATGCCCCGCTGGCCATTGATGTTTAATTGATATGTCTGAGCCAGGGCAATGTCTTAAAGATTCCCCTCTCTCCATGCCTCGCCTCCACCAACTGCTCTTTAGTGAGCTAGAAGTCAGAAACCCCTATATGAACCATACTACGTACTGCTTCAGTTTCATATACTTGCATGACTCATATCAACATTAAAATTTGCATTCAGGATATATAGATTTAAAAAATACCAAACATGCTTGAGTTGGACTGCAGATCTCAGTGCAGTGCATGCCCTTGAAAACCCCTCTATATGCGTACAGTATACCATACTGTATGTGTTCTTGCCATCTGAATATGCATTTTGCATATCCCCTGCTGAGGCTATGAAACAGAGTTCCCCTCCCCCCACATCTCACCCAGAGTGTAATGTGAATCTGTGCTGCACATGCGTGAAAGATTCCCCCAATTCTGTAATGTTATCTTTCATTTTATGGGCATATAATTAGACGTTTGATTAGCTGCCTTCTATTAACTAAGTCTCACATCTCTCTCTTTCCCTTCCTCTCTTTTCGGGCTGATCATAATGTCTCTGAGACAAAGATGAGTGTTTTTATTCAGTGTTCACGCACAATATATGCCCATCAAAACTGCCTGGAGCTCAGGCTGAAATCTTGAGGTTTCTTTTTTTTGTTGGACCCACAGTCCAAAATTCATAAATATCTCATTTATAATGACAGAGACAGTTGCAAATCTTCACTTTTGAGAAGCTGCAACCAGTGAATATATGTCATTTTCCGTTGATAAAAGACTTGATGAACCGATTATCAGAATTTTTGTTGATACATTTAACACGGTCAATTCATTGATCAATTAATGCCTTCGCAACTAAAGCTTTCAACGGCTTTTGTTCTGATTTTGTGACTCCGGGCCATCTACCTTGACTAAGGTAGATGTCATAAATGCACATCCAAGCCCAGAGTTTGGTATGTTGCAATTATTTCAAAGCACTGTAACAGAGAGGCAGATTCACTGCAGATGCCAGTTTGCTATTTATAGCACAACATGTGCCAGAGAAATGTGCCAACAGATGCAACTGGGTGTAACAAGGACATATAGCGAATATGGAAGGTGAAGACAGTGATGCTTTAGAGCAGGCCTGAAATATATGGCTGTTATCCAGCCTTACAGATACACATGAGGAGACAGGGCTTGGTGGGATTAACACAAAACAGGAGTACAGTCTACAGCCATGCTAGCAGCTCTGTAAGGCTGTAGAGTTTGGTGCAGTGATTATTTAAACGTCAGCTGATGTGTAGGCATCAAGACATTTCATTCAAAACCACAAACGTGAACCTCATGGCAGCACTAGACAAAAGATCAGGGGATCACCAGAGACTTTTTCTATTTTAAATTCAATTCAGTTTTATTTGAATAGCACCAAATCACAACATAGGCCTACATGATCTTAAGGCACTTTACAGGGTTAAATTTCCAGAGACCAAAGCAGATGACTGTCTGTACAAAATTTTATGCCAATCCATACAACAGCTGATGAGCTATTTCAGTTGAAACCAAAGTGGTGGACCGGCCATCAGAACCAACATTGCCATCCTTACAGCCATGTACACACACTCTCAGGGTACAATCTGCAAGCACACGGATTCACGTCGGAAAACATGCTTTTTACAACGTCAGCAAATCTGGGTTGTAATTTTGCCAGCTTGACAGCAGGACGGCCGTGTTGACTTTTACTTATCTTGCTTTGTGCAGTGTCAACAGATCTTAAAACAGCAAGACTAAGCTTGGACTGGCAACAGGAAGTAAGTTATAATGACGACTGACCGTGCATTTGTTGCCTTAGGTGTCACGTCATTCGTTGGTTTTTAGGGAGTGAAGACGGATCACCTTTGTGCTTTACCTTGAAATGGCAAGAGTGAGTTTTTTTTTTTTTTTTTTTAATCTCAGGCTATAATACACATGTGGTTTCATAAGTGGGAGTCACTTCACTCGTTAATATGATTCCTGGATTCCTGGCAATGTCTCTGGCTAGTAATGTGTTGGTCCTACCGCCACAGACGCAGCTATCATCTGAAATGCAATAATAGAAGGTCAGCATCTGTTGACCGTATATGCTTTGAGGAAAGGAGAGCCTGTGATAGGAGTCCACACAGCTCTACAGCAATATTGATTCCATTAAGGCATTTTAAAAACACATATACAGAGATGTACAGTGGTGGCCATCATTTCTGTTCTATGTAAACCTCATAACTCCACTTTAGCTGAGAGGTAATATGGAAAATGAAAAAGGATTTGGGAATCTCTTTCAGAGTCTATTTTTTAATATTTATTAAAAAATTTAATTCTTGGAGATAAGAGCTTTCACCAGTCAGTGATTATATGTAATATGATACAACTACGACTTGCAGCCGGATGTTCTGCTAATGCACAGATCATATAGTTTACTGCACAGGCTACTGCATATCCTATATCCATTACTACGCT
This sequence comes from Seriola lalandi dorsalis, assembly GCF_002814215.2. Lineage (NCBI taxonomy): Eukaryota > Metazoa > Chordata > Actinopteri > Carangiformes > Carangidae > Seriola > Seriola lalandi. Next base: position 525,437 of record NW_019525445.1, on the reverse strand, counting down.
CTCACAAGAGTAGGTTATATGTTTTCTAACACTTAAACATGGACTATACAGTAACAGGGAAGCTTTGAATGCAACTTTCATTGCAACATTTGTGGTATGACCTATATTTCTTTACCCATATTTTTTCTGAATGTCTCTGCAAATCTGCTCTTCTCTCCCTGCCACCTTTCATCTCTGCTTTATTCCCCTCTTGCACCAATTCTTCTCCCTTTTGAATATATGCAGAATATGTTTGCAATTTGCAAAGACTGTGAAGTGGATAATAAATGGAAGAGATGCTCCAGTTAACAAAGAAATGGCTTCAGCATAAGGAGAGAAGATCAGTTGGAGAAGGAGAAGGAGGATGGGATGTGAAAGGTGTTTTAGGAGAGGAGAGGAGAGGAGAGGAGAAGAGAGGAGTGTGGAAAAGAAAAAAAATGAGGGGGAGGCAGGGGGAGGTCAACAGAAGGAGAGGCAGATGCTCATGCCTCGGATGCCTGTGTGCGAATAATTATCCTGATGAGATTCACCGAGAGCAGCACGAAATTTCTGTGTTGTGGGGAATAACTCACGACACAGAAAAAGGAGACACAAAGGGTGATTAAGTTTTTTATAAATATACAGTAGTACAGCGTGCCTATACGGTGTGTGGGTTCAGCATGCCGCTACCTACTGTTTCTCCTTCATCTGTCTCGTGTTTGCTCCCTCCTCGTCATACATGGCGTGAGAAAGTGGAGCCACCCTCTCATCTTTTAAAGATGCATGAGGCAGCAGCCACAGAGAGTCAGGGGCAGACTGTATAGGAACTAAAGAAAGAAGGGCTGCTGAGTAGCATTGGTCTTCTACTGTGTAAATCACATACTGCTGCTTATAAACTCCCAACCGTTCAGTTTCTGTCTGATGAAAAAGGTGTGGAGGAACAATGAAAATCAGAGCATAATCGATTTTGGCTCTGACCCTCCTCCTAGATTAGATTTGGATGCCAGCTTGGTATGTGTCAGTGCTCTTTTCCTGCTATACCTGATATAAGGACCACTGTGTGTATCCTAATATCAGTAGCCGTCTCCTTTTTGAGATTCTGCCTGGCACAGTTGGATGGCAGCACATCAAAAAAACAGAATCAACACCAGTCGCTTTCTTTCGTGCTCTGGTGAAAGAGCTTGATCTCTCTGTCTCTACAATCCACCGCCTTTTCCTGAGATTAAAAGACAACACAGGTGTTGTGTTTGAGTTTGCACGCAACCACCTGTCTAACTCTTTATTCACAGACACACACACACAGATGATCCACATATACATCGTGCTGAAATTCATAAAATGCATTCTGAAAATGCATAAACTAGTTTTTTTCGTGTGATAGTCTTTATCACACATGTTGCTGACTTATGTGTACTTGTCTTATGTCCTATGTGATGTGATCTAAATCTTTTTTACCCAAAGGATGGAGCACTTTCGTGAGCAAAATAAATTATCTGCCACTAGTGAGACATCTCTGATAGACACAAAGTTCCTCCACCAACCTTTACATACATACATACATACCAGTTAGTAAAGTGTGACGATACACTTTTGAAGGGAGAGTGGGATTATAAAATACTAAGTATGTATTACGTGGTTGCACAAGAAGCATGGACAGTTCCCATAGGAATATGTTTTAACAAGACTGTCACGTCAGCAGCTATGCCCATGACTCAGTACTTATCGGAACAGCACAGCTTCGAGCTAAATGCTAAAGCTAGCACAGTAATATGCATCCATCCATCCATCCATTATCCTTATTGATTATCCTTAAGTCGCCAATCCCAGCAGACATTGGGTGAGGGCGGGGTACACCCTGGACAGGGTCGGCAGTCTATGACAGGGCTGACATATAGAGACAAACAACCATTCACACACCTACGGGCAATTTAGAGTCACCAAATAACCTAACCTTTATGTCTTTGGACTGTGGGAAGAAGCCGGAGCACCCAGAGAGAACCCACACAGACACAGGGAGAACATGCAAACTCCACAGAGAAAGAGTGCAGCTGGCTGGCAGGTTCGGACCGAGAACCTTCACCACTTCACCACCGTGCCGCCCATGCCAACATGGACACAATAACAATTCTAACATGCCAATGTGTAGCAGGTAAAATGTTCATTCAGCATTTAACATTTGCTAACTAGCACTAAGTTACCTGGGCCCTGCTCCTTTAATGAAGCTTAACTAATTCAAGCTAACATGCTGTCAACAGGCTAAAATAACCCTGTTTAGTCTCACCCAGCTAATTTGGTTCTTTGGAAGCAGTTGTTAATCCTGGATAAAGTAACTGTCTATCTTAAGTAACTGTGTGCTCTTATTTTGAAGTAAAAGCAAAATGAGTAGAGGGTTGAAAGCAAGATCAGAACTCATATGAAAGGCTTAGCGCAGTTACAGGCAGTAGACGTGTTGGGATGCCTCCCAAATCAAGTTATGCGTTCCTGCATTTTACTGCTGTGAGTTTGCTGTAGGTTACACATTTCCACAGTTTGAGCACTGATAAACTTTGGATATTACCAGTGAAAGTGGTCAGAATTAACACAGGTGATGCGGGTGCATGACTGGACATGCAAGAGACTTTTACTTGATAATCATATACATGCTATGAAAATGACACCTCACTAAAATCTCTCTAACAGCAGCTTTAATTCAATTGTTAACAAAGTGAGTTCTGCAGTTCATCATGTAATAAGTTTTCAAACGACCTTATGACCTGACTTTAGGTTTTTTTGCTCTTAGCATCTCATTTGGATTGGTTGCTTTTTTTTTTAGAATAAAAACTTTTACTTTGTTTATTTTGCTGAAGTCAATCGGATACACTGTCTGTGATCCATGAATATATGTATAATATTTTTACTGATCCACATATTTCAAATACATTTCCAATATATTTTAGAAATATGATATGATATTAGCCAGTACAGCTGCTAATCCTTTAATATAATGAAGTAGAAAAAGAGGAATCGGAGGATATTGTAAGGAGAAAATGATATCTTTTGGTTTAGGATATTTTGGGAAAGCAGTGCTGGATCCCAAACACCTCTCTTTTTCCCTCTCCTCTGTCTGATGCTGCTGATTTGTAGGTCATGTGTGAGCTTTAGAAATAAACTGAGAGAGTGTGTGAGCAAAGGACTTTTACCCTCTAGTGGTGAGCCTGGGGAAAACCCTGTCAAATCTATTTAGGAAAAAAATATGAATGTCCAATTATCCCTGCTCAGTTGTGCATGGAGGCAGTGACCCAGTTGGAAATCAGTTTCACATTTCCAAATTTCATATTTTATTCACCAGCAAGTCTGTAATAGTTAAGTGTGAATAAGAGGGATATGCTGTGTAACTATGTTGAAGTTTTCTTTTTCTTTTTTTTTTTTTTGGATGGCACAATCACCCAGACTGATGTCATTCTTGCACCAAACAGCTCCCAGCAGAATAAAACGAGCAGACTGAATCAGACGCAGCTGCTCATGTCGAGTTACACAGATGTTAGCGAGCTAAATTTTTTACTTCCTGTGTAAAGTAGTACATTACAGAGCTCTAAAAGGCTTTTTTTTTTAAATCATACTTTTAAAATGTTCACTCTCCACAAAAGTTAAGCTTGATTTTCAAAAATTCATGACCTCTCTGTACAGGTGCTCGTGCCATAAATGATTAAACATATATATTTGAAGTAAACTGGAAAAGGAAAATTCATACTGTCTTACTCATGTTTCAGTATTAATGAACTTCATACATACAGTATATGTATACACCTACAATGATATATAAACGATGAAAGGACTAGTATTCATAATGTAATAAATCTTGATATTTTTTACCATCCATCCTCATACTGTCTGTATAAATATATATATATATATATATATATATATATATATATATATATATGTGTATATACACACTGAAACATTCAATACTGAGCATAGTGTCGCAGCTACACATGGTGGACATCAGTAAGAAAAAGCACAGGGAAAATCCAATTGGTTGAAATTCAAGTTTTCGTTTCCAGTGTTAATTAACATAAATTAATACATCACAGTGTTATCCCCGAAAGTGCATAGTAGTGTTTTTTCACACATAGACACACACGTGCAAGCACACCAACACAATCACACTCTCCACACACGCACACAATAACATATGTTTAGAAAAATTGTCAACGGGCTCAGTATTTCACGGTTTCACTTGTCCTTATTCCAACACAAAAGCTGTGACAATGTATTTGGGGAACAGTGTCCCTGAGCAGAAAAAAAAAACATATTGAACTGAGCTCTGTGGTTTTCTGTATGCCACCACTGTTTCATTATTTTCCATTAAAAAATAAACAGGGAAATCTCTCAGCCTGTGAGCGAGTATGTGGGTGTGAAAGCAAAAAAAAAAGAAAAGAAAAGGAAGACATAGCCAGGGAGAGAAAGGGGAATAGAAAGAGACAAAGAGAGGGGAGCCAGGGAGGGGATAGGTGGTATTTAAAATGAAGATGACACGTGGGATAGTTTCCATTGCGCCTCAGCAGGCTCTCTTGAGATGGGAGTGACTTAACATTTCACAGTCTCATGTGAGACACAGACACACTAAGACATATGCACAGCCGCACACACACACACACACACACACACACACACACACACACACACACACACACACACACACACACTCTCATAAGACAGCCTCATTTGGCTCAGGAAACAAGGATCTGAAGGCTTTCTTTTGAGGTGAGGGGAAGTGAAATAGAGTTCAGTCTTGTCTTGAGTTTCACAATGACCAAGGGAACAGAGAGAGAGAGCGAGAGAGAGAGAGGTTTAATTTCTAAAACTGCATGCTCATATCATCATGGGAGTTTTCCATTATTTGCTTTTGGTGTCTATATTGGTATGAATGAGTGCGTGTACGTATGTGTGCAGTTTTAAAATTCATAGAAATCATCAAACTATTATGTACCTACCTTGCTTATTTACTGCGTCTATACATAAAACATGACAGATCTGCCCTTTCATTTCCTCACATTTCCCAGATTCAATCTAAATTCCATCAAAATGTTGACATCACCATACAAACGGAGATCTGAAACTATGATATTTATTACATTTTTAAACATACATCCATCCTTCAATGACCCATTAAAACTATCTTGAATGTGGAACATGTAAAGCGACACTATTAAAATAACTGAGGGTATGTAGACTATAATAGTTGCACAGCACTTACGCAGCATTACAAGGATATCTTTGTGTACTTTTGGTTTGGGGTTGCTTTTCATGGTTGAAGTTTGGTTTATTAATCTCAGTTGAGAGAAATCTTAATACTGCTGCATGCAACAGCTGGAGGAAGGCCCCTTTATGTTTCAATACACCCCTGTGCACACTGATGATCTTGCGGCTGAATGGGAGAAAATTCCTGCATCCAGGTTCAGAAATGTTGTGGAAAGCCTTCTCAGAAGAGTAATGGAGGCTGTTTTGTAACTATATATTAATGCAAATGATTTAGGAACAAGACACAACCATCACAGCAGGCCTATGGTTGTGATGCTCAGGTGTCCACATAGTTTTGGCATCAGTGCACATGTTGCACTGAAAAATTAGGCTGGAAATTCCTCTCTGTTGTTTGACTATCAGTAGTAAACACGCAATTTAAACTAATTTCTGCACCACAATATCAACCAACACATAATTTCTGTTGCCTCCTTCACTTACCTCCAAAGTCAGCTCCGACACAACACGTCCTCCTTACGGTTCTGGATTCAGACGGCTGGACGCAACCGCGACGACGGTGTTGAGGAGCGCAGAAAGCCTGAAGGTAAACTTAGAGCAATGTGTGGCAGTTTATGTATTTGGTAGTTAAACTCGTTTCAGCTGAAACAAAGTCAGCGAGAAACGTCAAAGCGTTTGCACTTCTTGTAAGAACAGGACCGGAGCAGACGCCGGGGTTTGACTGTCGGAGCAAAAAACACGCCAACGTTAGCTAAATAATGTAACATTAGCATTAGCAAACCTTACGTTAAAGTTTATATCGGTGAAAGCGAAAGAAAGGAGGCGACGGTAAGTTAATAGTTTTATTTCATATATTTGTCTCAAAATTGAGAAAGTTTTTAATATATTTTTTGGCACTGAGAGAGCATTGAATCATGCGTTGACGTGCGGTAATTGATTAGCCAACATTAGCTGAGTAACTCATTTGGCTAGGACTAGGTACCTGGTCAAATGAGGCTACAATTAACGATTAACTTAATAATTGATTAATTTGACCGTTACTGTTCTCGATTAATCATTTGGCCAAATGCAAATAGAATTATGAAATAGTAATTTAGTAACATTTTTATCATTGTGTTTATCTCTTTAGCTTCATTAGTATTATATTTGAAAGCATTACAATTAACGCTTGGTAGAAACAGCCACAAAGTGAATACTGTCAAGACAGAATCAGAACCACACCCTGGCGTCCATTTATGTATGATAAATAAATAAAAGAACAAAAAAATTACAATTTACAGTATTGTACAATAATCCATTTCAGATTTTAGTTACCTGAATGTTCTTCCAATTTTTGTATCCTAAGGATTGTATTTTCCTCACCAATAGTGCATAATAGTTTGCATTATCAAAGATTATTGATCGGCCCCTTGAAATTGACATAGTGAGCAAATTTAGGGCAATTTACAAAGTGAATCTTCAATAGAAACAAAAATTAAAGATCAGGGGACAGTTGTAAAAAGAGGCATTTGATTGATTATATTGGCATAGTTAAAAGCTGCAACCCTCACGCTTTACTTAGCTTTATTCAACTTTTCTGCAGGTTGCTTGAAAAACATGGAGGATCAAGAAGCATTTAAATACAGTCCAAGAAGAGGTGCTGCTAGTTTTCAGTCTCTGCCAGAGTTTGAGCCAAGCTTGCACCTTCACCATCCTCAGGCCAACCAGACAGATGATGAACCCGTTTACAGTGGTGCTTCTGAGCTGAGGTAATGAAACATGGCGGTTACAGTACCTCTGCAAGAACAACAAGCTTATTACTAATTGTACATTTGTCTGAATAAGAGATGACTTTTTTATGTGTTCCAGGTACCCCTCTGGTATCGTAATTGACAGAAAGAATTCAGAACTCAAATTTTAAGCACATCTCACAGTGGTGACATATAAATCCTATCTTTAAACATGACAGATGGACCGTCACTATTCTCACTCTTACAGTGCACTATAAAGCTCAGGTCATAAAATCAAGCTGTAACTGTTTCTTTACCAACAGCAATTTGACTTTTATTGAGTCATGGCTACTTGTTACTGAGGTTTCAGAGTGGGCAGGTGAGGAGCCTGCTGGCGAGTGTGTCCAGGCAAAATTGGGCACGCACACTGTCAGTTAGTGGATCTTATTAATGAGTGCACCCATAGTTTCAGGACAAATTGACAACCCAGTGGCTCATTTGGTTGAGATGCTTGTCATGTACTTGGTTTGAATCTGCTCTGAGCCTTTGTTGTTGTAGTCATTCTTTTTTTCCCCCTTTTGTTTTCTTTCTCTGTCTATTGGCAATCACAACTCTGTTGGATGTTTTGGTCTTTAAGTAAAGACAAACTCTTTCAGAAGTTTTCATCTAAACAGCTGAAATGTTACTGAAGCTGTGTGGTTTCATTTCAATGATCAGTCATTTTCATTATTTTCCTGTGGTCACTGTTTATGTTACCGTCTCAGGAAAGATGTGCATGCGTCCCAAGACCATGGCAAAGCAAGAGGGACTCTACTTTCTAAAGGCGGTGACATGGATTGGGCTTCCATGCCCCAACTGAAAGATAAACTCCTGTTGGAAGATGAGGTAAATAAATGAAAACTGCTAATGCTAATTGTGCTAATGTCAGTATCAGTTAGACTCAGTTTATCACCTCCAGTAGCTAATTTCCTATTGTAAAAACCTTAAAAGCAATTATATGCCTTACATGGAAGTTGTCCTTCACAGGTGACCTGAATTGATATGGATATAAATGATGGCATTACACCATATTTGGAAAATATGACATCAAAGTCAAATCTCAACATCTGTGATAATTAACAGCAGATTACTTTACCTGCAGGTACAGCAGTGTTTCATACCATTATCCAGCTAACTGGAGGGGTTCAAAACCATCTGCAGCCACCCGCCATGTTATTTATGACGTGAACAACAGATTAACATTCTCAGTATTTAACCCCCACATTCCTGTCTCATTACTTCTTCAACAGTTTGTGCCTTGACAGCAACATGCTTCCCTATATTACGAAACCACAGTCCCAATTTTTCCCAGGATGATTCTGTTTTTTGTTTGTTTGTTTTTTAAGGGTGAAGACTCAGGTGATGAAGCAACTGTCCTCTCTCTCCCTGGTGTGTCACCTGCTGAAAGCATAATCCTGGATGAAGAGCTCCTCCTGGACCAGATGAAGGACTTCCAGAATCAAGACAGGAGCACAGAGACTGAAGGTGCAGTAGAAGTCACACTGTGGGATGTCAGCATTCGGTATCTAATTCTAGTCTGGATAAGCCCCAAATCAGATTTGCGCTGCCAGTCTGACCATTACTTTACTCATGAAATTATGGATCGGTGTGGTGCTGCTCAAAAAGTTCAGCATCTGTGGACAGAGCTCTGCAGCTAGTGTTCCCAAGTTTTTCCACACTGCACAGCTTTTGTCTCCACTACACTGCACAAGTAGAACTCTCTGGTGCTACTGTGGCCTACAGGGCAGTAAAGAACTGCTCCATTCTACCTCAAAGCCATAGCCAAACCCTACACTCTGACACTTGTCGTCTGGACTGTTGGCATCCCTGTCACTTTGAAGATCCTGTTATCGCTCATCTTGTTAAGGCCCTTCTCTGTCCTCTGTCCAATGAACTACTGTCTGTCTTATTGTTTTATTTTTTATGTTTCTTCCAGTCTGGCAAACTGACTGGCACAAGAATCACATGGCAGCAATAAGTAGTGAGAATTTTGACAGCGTCCTGAAGATGTGTCCTGATTTCCATGGCTGCAAGAGCCACATGGCAGCATTTGTCTTAATAAGGGGTAAGCTCCCTGCATGCCTTGGGTCGATAAAATAGTCAAGTTATTGAACGACTATATTTTCCTTATTTGTTTAATCAGTAATCATTTATACACTGCTAAAGAGAACAATGAATATTTTATGTTAAGTGTCTTGTGAAATTCATAAACTGAACCTTTGCTGATGACAGGTCATCATTGCACTGCATGTAAAATGATTGGAAATGCTTATTTTAAATTCTAGTGTGGATCATGAAGGTTTTCAAGCATGAAAAAACATTTCATGGTGAATTATATGGAAATGTTTATGAAATCACATGTCAGACAGCTACAATTTCTTTTCATCTGATGCTGCAGCCAGATGGTTATTCCTTTTTCTTATTCAAGAAAATCAGCCTGATTGTGACCTGTGAGTCCTTACTCACAAGTTGATATGAATGGAGACTGATGATGAAAGCATTTGAATGGCATTTCACTCTTGCTAACTTCTACCCCTTTATTTCTTCTTTTCTTTGTTCAGACTTTTAAAATGTATTGTTAAACATGCTTCATCGCTTGTTGCTGTGGCTCACCTCACAGTTAAATGCCCTTCATCTCTGTCGTCTTGTCTCAAGCAGTTGGTGTTAACTAAAGCAATAAGTAAATAATACAATTGAATGAAAAATAGTTGAATTTCCTCCACAGAAGTGTTGGATACAGCAGGCCGTCCATGTGAGCATTACAAAGTAGTGGCATTGGGAGCTGGCCATTCAAGCTGCAGCAAGTGGCTTTGCTACAATGGGACAATGATCCATGACTGCCACGCCATCATCATCGCCAGACGGGCTCTCCTAAGGTACAAACTATTAATATGATTTTTCCTTAAAGTGCCAAGTATCAGCTTTAAATTAAATAAGTTAACATCAATATAGAAATAAATGTGTGGGAGATATCACCCTTACAACACGTAATGTCTCAACTTTTCATCAGCTCCACATGTAAGCTGTTTGTGCATGAACTAATGTGGAAACAACACACAGCTGTCCAGGTAACATTTAATGGCCAAGTGACTTACTTTGGACACTATGAGTTAAAAGAGCTATATCTCACAGACAGTTATTTCAATACTGGCATCAGCCTATTCAAATTAAAACTTAGACCTGGTACATTAATTTAGTATCCATTATTGTATTTCAAATGGAATGAGATAGAGTCTGAAGAACAAAATGTGTAACTGTCCAAATACTTAGAACTTCGCTGTTGTCACACATTGAATTCTTTATTTGTTTGAATGGGAAATGCCCCAGCATCAAAATCTTAACTTAAATTTTTTTCTCAATAATATTAAAGATGAAGTCATGACATACCTTTTTAATTTTTTATTAGAGTAGGCTGACTCTCCTCTGCCATTGATGGTGCCTCTGGTGCATTGAAAATGCTGATGTGGTTCAAACTGAGAATGGCATTTTCTGGCTTGTGCTCAGGTTTCTGTACAAGCAGCTTTTGCTGTTCTTTGATGCTGATCCAAATGCCAAGGAGAACTGTATTTTTGAGAGTAGTACAGACAGCCATCAGCTTCAGCTCAAACCCAAGATCAGCCTTCATCTCTACACCAATCAGTGTCCTGAAGGAGCTGCTAAGAACTTCTACTTCAAGTACAGCAATCTGTTCTTCTCTTGTTTTGACTTGTTCAATATACACTCATTGGCCACCTTATTTGGCATAGCTGTTCAGTCTGATTCAATTCAATACTACTGTTCTACAATAAAGTCTATCCTTATGACGCCTATAATGTTAAACTTTTTTTTACACTGTCCTAGGGGTTAAATGAATTATGTGTTTTAGCTCAGGTCATAGCAAGCGGTGCTGTTCTACTGGGCTTCTTGATATATTTGTTTAAGAAAATGGAAAGGGCAAAAGAACATTATATAAAGCATGTCTATATAATGTAGACCTGTGTAACTTTTAAACCTTTCCAACAATGTAACTAAAAGCTTAACATTATAAACTTCATAAACACAGATGTTATGGAAGCTGCAGCTGTTGCATTGGATTGTATTAGATTGTACAGGTGTACATAATAAAGTGGCCACTGAGTGCATATTTGATTTGTGTGTATCGTTTGGGCAGTATATTGCAGTGTGTATGTAAAATGGCTTTCTGTAATAGAAATTAAGGATTTAATTCCAAAACTGTAAATTTGACTTATAAGAACTGTGGCACCCTACAAACGTTGTAAAATATTAATTATTTACCTGTCAATACATTTCCTCTTGGAAATTGAATTATCTCTTTTTACGTTAATTCATATTTTACTTTTTCAATTTGTGTGCAGTGCACATTATATTTTGTAACTAAACTGTTGGAGTACAGTAGTTTGAATATCTGTGGTTTACATTTCTTTTGGCTGATACAGTAAGTGTGGTTGTACCGAAATAAGTAAAATACAATGTAATGTCCTTCTTAGGGGCTCCGCAGATAACACTTGGACGCAGTTGAAGCTGCAGTATCACGCCAAAGGCCTGCTGGTCCCTGTAGCCTATCTTGACCCGAGTCTCTGGGGTGCCAAAGTCTGCTGCATGTCTGGTAGTGACAAGTTGTGCCGTTGGACTGTCACTGGGGTTCAGGGTGCATTACTGAGCCACTTCATTCAGCCACTCTACATCACCAGCATGGTTATAGGTAAAGGGCCTCAAAGCAGTTGTTCAGCATTTAGGGATTTATTCTTATTTGCTTTCTCTGCAAGAGTTTTTCCTGAAAGATTCAAGAAAACATAATGAGACTATTGTGTTGATTTAGGAGGCCAGAAGCGCTATAATGAGCAAGTGTCTGACATCACCAACAAGAGACTCGGTGATGGATGGGAGCACTTTCTGCCACCATCCTATAAGAAACATAGCATCATCTTTCTCTGTGGCGACTACGTGGGGCCTGTTGTCACCTCCCTGCAGCATGATGACCTCAGCATCAACTGGTGCCTTGGTGACAAGGATGTAGAAGTTCTGGACAGTAGCAAGGGCTTCATCATTGATGGGTAAGATTTGGATGTAAGAACTCTTCAGAATCTTCTGCACACTGTTCTAAGAAACTGCATGACATCTAAGTTTGGGTAATTTTAAGAAGATAATGTGCAGTAACTTGTCCCGGCATCAAAATTATGGGATAGTTATGATGCCCTGTACTCCTCTTGACCTGACTGTAGCTTACCTCATTCACACTCCTGCAGCCAGTTCCAGGGATAGAGCAAAACTACTGGCAGAGGCTGATGCAGTTTGTTTGTTTGACAGCCTCAGCGAGGCCTGGGGCACCTGCCATCTCTTGGCTTTGTAGCTGCAGACAACTGCTGATGTCCAGTAGCTAGAGTCTGACACAGACGCAGCTCTCACTAGAGGCTGTGTTGTCCTTGAGCAGAGATTACAGCCAAAAATAGATTTGAGATCCTGCTTGGCACTCACAGTGTTGCTGCATATTTCAGCTTCTGTCCTGCAGCCTGAACTGTTCATTTTAGGGGACACCATTGGTTAAAGTGTCAGTTTGAGGTCTGTAGCATGTTTCAAACAATAAAGTAAAAATAGAAGAACAAAAACAGGCTCCTGAAAAAGACGAGAAATTGGTTTAGGGGGGAAGGATACAGGACATAAAGTGTGCAGGGGGACGTGAAGAGGAAGTGAAAGGATGGCAAGTACACCTGCTGAAAAAAAACACATTTAAGTGTGAAAATGAAAGGAGATGATGCTTGTGCCACATGAGACATCTTTAATTAAGTGATGTAGAGGCAGCATGCCAATTATCCCTAGCTTCTTGTAGCTATGGTTTTCAGCTCTGAAGCAATTAATAGTTTTTTAAAATCTTTTGCTTGCACCCACATCTTTTGAATTCTGCAAAGAGGAATCTCCACCAGTGTAATGGTCTTTGAACAGCCATTAAAATTATTTGATATCAGTCAATGCACAGGCATCTGCTAATGCAAACTTCTTTTAATGCTGTCACACTCAGTACCACTGCCAAACCTATCTTTATTTACAACATTTACAAGTGCTTTCTTGGTTTGAATCGTGTTGCCCTCTTACTGGGCGCTCCTTTAGTGTGTCATGGAAAGGACAAACATCCTTATCCCATCCCCTCCCCACAGGAGTGCCCCAAGGTTCAATACTGGGACCCTTACTTTTTGCAATATACAGCACCTCCTTATTATCCTCTTGCACGGATTCTCATATCACTGCTATGCAGACGACACCTAAATATACATATTGACCCCATGGTCTCTGCATGGATCTCTGCTTGTCTTTCTGACATATCCACATGGATGAAGGAACGCCACCTTCAACTAAACCTCTCTAAGACTGATTTCCTAGTCATCCCGGCCGAATCGGTCTCTTCATTATGGTATCAATATCAGAATCGACTCTTCATCTCTTACCCCAACCTTTTTTTTCTTGCAGTTTTGCAGTCTTTGCTTACTATACATTGTACTTGTGACAATTACAATTTGAACCGCCATCCCTCTAAAAGAGATAGAAGAGCTTGTAGTGGACAGTGGAGTGTTAAGCATCCAAAAAGTCACATTCAGGAGTAGGTAGAGACTGAAAAAGAGCTAAAAGAAAGTGAGTAATAGATGAGGTGAACATAAGTGTTGCTCCATAACTGCTGAATGTGTAACTGTTTGCTTACAATTTCAACTTAAAAGGTGATGTTATATCAGTGTTGTGCTCACAATGTCACAACAGTTTCCATCAAATAATGCACATTGGTTGTCTTGTGGTCTAACCTGGAATATTTGAAATGCACTAGTGTATAGGTAAGAAAATCAATACATGTATAGTGAAACATCCATTAGCGGATTACTAGTTATGTTGCACTTTCTTATTTCCCAGCTCTCCCTCTGTGAGTGGGCCAGGCTTCTCCAGCAGACTTAGCAAGAGAGCCCTCTACAGTTATTTCCGCCAGGTTGCACAGCTGGGTGGGCATAGCTATCTGCTGGATCTTCCCACCTACCACAGTGTCAAGGTGTGTGTGTCAGCTATAGATGATCTCATTGGTGCTCTTTGCTCACTCCTGAGAAGTGTGTCACTGTAAACCTATAAGGTGTGGTAATGATGAATGTGCTGTGTATTCTGCTAGAGTGTGTTGTGACTTTCCTGCAATGCAGTTTTAAGACAGATGTGATGAATGATATTGTTAATGGTTTGTTTGTAGGGGGAAGCCGCCGTCTACCAGACAGTCAAAGATCTGGTCAAGCAACAGTTTCTGAAAATCCATGCTGGTCCATGGAATTCAAAAAAGCTGGTGGATTGCTTTAGTGTTTGAACACTTTTCCAGAAGCTGGCAATGTGCAAGTTTATCCTAGTTCCTCTTGAGATTTTGTTTGCTGTTGGTCTGTGTACTAATCACCTTTTATCAGTAATTCAGCTTTTGTTTTATGCATAACATTTTCAGTTTTGTGTAGGTGTTTGAGAAAAATAAACGAGACCCTACTGTTATGCACCACAGTAAAGTAGTCAGTTTGAATGAGTTGTGGGTGGGAACATTGCTTAAAGGCCAAAGCTGAAAGGGAACACTTTCCCTGCCCTGTCAAATAGAATTGAGCAACATTATCACCCTGTCGTTCTGTCGCCAAAAGCTCGCACTGAACAAAAAAGCAAGTTGTGTTGATGTATCAACCAAATTATGCAAGCAGTCATTGGTATGGAGAGGCCGTTATGAACAGGTAATTATTTTGTGTTTTACAATTCAGTGCTTAATGAAAATCACTATCCACTATGATTTTAAACCCTCTGAGTTTTTACTCATATATAGTGTTTACAGTTGTACCCGCAGCAAGCCCAGTGTGTTTGAGGTCAGATGTCTTTAGTCCATATTTTCTGAATGGTTATTTAATGCATTTTGATTCAATATTGCTTAATATACTGTGTATTAGTTGGTTTAACTTTTGCAATCCATAAATCTATGCCTTCAAAAGTTTATCATAAAATTTAATCAAAACCTCTCTGCTACTCTGAAGAAAAAATGAAAAAGTTTTGCAAGACTTAGCAGAACCAGTAACTACTGTCAGGCTTTTGTAATGGTTTGCATTACATTGTGCGGGTGTTAAGGTGAGGCAGACAAGATCAACACTATCTGTCAAATGTTGTGGGGATAGATCTTAGTTGTCTCTCTACAGTGATACAGATCAAGTCCAACCAATATCGGTGGTACAGTATGTATATCATACACTCACTGGCCACTGTAGTCAGTACACCTGTTCAGTCCCCTGTGGACAAAGTATTTTTATAGAGTGCAACACCACCCACTACAACTTCAGTGATAAATATGAAGGAGAATTATCACCTTTCTTACAGAGTCAACAAAAACAAAAAGGGTGGGTTGAACTTGACATAGATTGTACAGGTGTATCTAATAAAGTGGGGCAGTGAGTGTATATTGACCCAAGACTTCACTAGTTTGAAAACTTCTTATGTGTGGATGGAATTAAGGAAATGAGCAACAGATGAGGCTTAAATTATAAGAATGACTAATTTTGGACAACCATCACCTTTTCATCACAAAGAAGGTGTCAGAATACAGACACACAGGATGGCAGTCACATTCAAACAGCGGTTTGGTGATTATTTCAATAAGTAATAAAGAGTGATTGTAGAATAATTTGTTTTAATCTGAAATGCACAGAGAGAAATAGGTAAAGAAAGAACACAGGGAGACTTGTGTCATCTTGAATTTAAAATGTTATTCTTTTTTCATACAAACTGGGTACCGTGGTTCATTGTCACCATGGCTCCACTCACCAGTTGCTTGGCAACCAACTCCTCCTTGGAACTGATGCAACCACTCATGTCTTTATAATTACAGGCTCTTTTACAATATTTAGCAAAAACAAAAAAACAGTAGTATTGTATTCTAAAATTATCTAATGAAGCTGGAATACAATGATGCTTTGTAGTTAAATTCATCCCTACACTGCATGGATTACACAGCTCTATGTTAAGGCTGCTGTTTGAGTTTTCAGGCTTATCGTTTCTGGAATTTGCATGTCTACGTGTAAATGCAAATATGCATGTGTGTCCTCTGTGTTTTATCTTTGTTCTTGCTGGTCGAGCAAGTGGTTCCTCCTGCCAGATGCCTGGTTCATCCCCCTCTGAGAAGGCACGGCTCTTGTACCTGAGGGGCTTCTCTGGGCTCGAGGGAGAGCCAGGGAATTCACAAAAAGGCCTGCAAGGTAATTAAACATCAGTGAACAATTTAGAGGTGTGAAAAACAAATATTTAGTCATTCTCTCACGTATGCCTGGGAGTTGGGGGTTAAACCTAAATTTTGCTGATGGCTAAAACCTGTAAGAAATAACGGTTATCTTGTTTTTAGTTGTGTTTAAACTGGCTCAATTACAAAGGCTTTCATGTAATTATTTAATGTCAGTGCAGTCTCATTAATGCACGCAGTGACATTCACTGTGATACAGCAGCCGAGGGACTGTGATGTCTGACTAAATCTGCAATCATCTCATAGGGAGGGGGCAGAATCCCAACAAGATGAATTATACCTTTCAATTACAACCTTAAATGTCTTACAACAGATGAGGATTAAAGAATTCATCAAGAGTATAATGTAAAAAGAAGATAGACCAAAATTAAGAATATCTCACTAAAGTGGTTTTTGAAGAACTCATTAAGGATTATAATTAAAACCTATTATTTCACAAAACACGTTACGACTTTGCTGTGCTTTTATTTTTGTATTAAAATCTTACTATCATTGAACTTTTAATTCATCTTGTATTGTCTTCTGTAATTGTTTTTGCTCTTAAGTGCGCTAAAATGACAGCAGTGTCGACAGACAGACGGATAATTATGAATTTAGAAAATGTGTGCTGCTTTGGAACGACTATGCTGTGTTTCCTCACCCAGGTTTGGTCTCTTGCAGGACGAGTCTCGCTGGCTGGAGTCGGAGGAAGCTGATGTGCTTTCTGTGGAGCTGGACTTGACGGAGTGAACCGATGGCACTGATGCTCTCAGAGGGTTTAATCTGGGTTTAGCCACAACTCCTGCTGAGGCTGAGTTGCTCCACTCTGGATGACAACACCAAACAAGTAACAGAATATCAAGCCCAGAGTTTAATTTGTTTGTTAATTACTTTTATTGTGAGTAATTAACCTCACAAGTGGAACCCAATAACACAACACACTGACAACGCAAACTAAAACAGACTGATGGAAAGCCAGATTGGTGATCTCAAATCTTTGGATTATACCGGTTAACTGACTGATCACGTGTTTCACTAGTTATTTATTAAATGTAAGAATGAATTGATAAAGTAACATCATAATGTGTGTGGCTGTCGTACCAGAGTACTCCTCAAGTCGAAAACGTCCAAAGCAGAGGTGAATCCTCCACTGTTTCCTGACATTCTCCTTCATCAGACAGTGGAAGAGGAAGATCAAAAGTCCTGAAATATATAAACAATAAAAATAATATAAAGAAAAGTGAGTTCATGAACCACGGTGGGCCAAATGGGTCTTGGTTAGTGACTCTATTCTTTCCTCTGCAGATACAGTCGATTTGTCCTTGAATAAGGCATTTCACTCCGAGAGGTAAACAGTGGAGGGCTTTCGTTGCATCACTCTCAGATAAAACAGAAAGTAATATAACAAGAGGCCAGCTGAGGTAAAAGCACATGTGAAACAGTTGCATCATTCAGCCTCTGTTTGATTTCTTCCCTTTTTTACTGAATTGTTTTGGTTTATTTTGAACTGTGAATGTGAAATGGGATGTTTAGGAAAAGTGTATGAGTGGTTAGCAAACATTCATTCAATGGACACACACTCACAGTGGCCCTCATGCAAGAACCAAAGTAGTAGTTGGATTTACCAAACCCTCTCACTGTGAGTGCACAATCTTATCATAAATTGCTTGTTCTCAACTTGATGAATGCCTCCTGTTCATGAGGAGGTGCTTCTTAGTGAGATTTGAGTTATCATAGTCATCCCCCTTAAAATTGCAATTTAATGCTTCCTCTCTCTATGTGGTTAAGTTTCATTCACAAAAAGATCAGAAAGCGGAACTTCACACCAGGGAGCTTCAGGTCCTGCAATCCAAATGAGCAGATGAACAACCCAGACATTGGATGCAACGGTCTTGGAGACTAATGAGAAAGTCTGTTACACAGTGACAGAGACCTGCATGAAGACCCTGGGGCAGCAATTCGCAAAAAAGTCAAAATCGAACCACTCAGTAAAGCCATGATGAAGATGATGATATAGTGAGTAAATAAACTGTTTTAGGTTCTGACATTTCGAAACTTCAGATCCATTTGGATTAAGGCATTAAATTAAGTCACACAAGTGTTTTTTGTTGAGAAAAGGCAGATGGTCTGTACGTGACTCATGCAGCAGGTCAGAGCCACACAGGAATTGGTGGATGCCATACATTTTCTTAAAAGCCCTGCACTCCAATACTATACCCACTTAGGTAATTTGATTTATTTTGGTTGATTAGAGCTTTTCTCAGAGATGTCAATGAGTGTGCAGACTGTGTTTGATTTGCATCTCCCTCACTCTTCAGTTTGCTTTGTTGCACCTGGTTGCACCTGCCAGGGTGGGACAAATTACACCTTTTCTCATTCTTATTGGTACAGGATGTGTGATTTCTAATGCCCAGCAGAAGCTCTGCTCACCTTGAACCTGAGCAGAAACCTAATCAGCCAGAATAAGTGAAAACACTTGAGGTGTGCCGGACTCTTAAATCCGTCATACATGCCACTTAACACTTCTATTTGAAGCCTCCTCTTTCTATGCTTCCATTTTGAGACATGTATTATTCAGCTTTCAGTAAGTGTCTCATGTACAAAAAAAGAAAAGAAACTACAACCTTGCAGAGAGTTGAGTCCCGAGAACAGGTACAGCAGAACTACCCTGGCTGGCCCAAAGGTAAAGAAGCCAACAGTCCACGTTAGTCCAAGTAACAAAGTAAGACTGGCAACACCCTTTAGGTCATGCATCAGTCCACTGCGGGTTCCAGCTGGGCTGTTGACTCGCATGTGGCGAATCTGGATCAAAACCACCACAAAAACCTAAAAAGAGATTCAAAGGAAGGTTTAGAGTGCCTAAGTTACAGGAAAACAATAATGAAATTAAAAATAAGAGATAAAATAATGAAGTGCCCTCAAATGGGAGATTTGGTGGAGTCATGTCAGACTACGTGAGCTACAACGCCTGGTCTGTTTATTTTGATATCAGATTTTAGGATGTACAGTATGCACTACTGTGGTTTTGAAGTATTGTCAAGAATAAGTGCTGCCTAATTGGTAACGTCTGCAGATACTCCTAAAACTGTGTGACAATTAGAAAGCTAATTAGGAGAATACTGTGATACATTGAGCAGTAAAATGTGGACACAGGCCAGTGTGTTAATAGTTGAAACTAATGAATGAACTTTAAGGAAATTATGTTTTACCCCAATGTTGAAGAGAAAGACCAGCACGGCGTAGGCAACCACAGACACATAAAATGTCACATTGTCCTGTAGCCAACAGCTGAGGAAACAAGGGTTAAGTGGGAAAAGTAATTAATAAAAAAGTAGGGACACATTTTTTTCAACTTCATTTGAGAAAAGCAGTAAAACAACGAATCAATATGTTGATATCATGTTCCATGACTTTCAGTTTTGGCACTATTAAGACCATTTTTGGATATTAGTGGGTGTTTGCTTTAACAATTAGTAACAAGATGCGTGTCAAAATAAACCAGAATACCATTTATAGCCACGTACAATGTAGTAAAGCAGTGAATGTAGTTGCCTCTGAATGTTTAAAGATCCTGTTCAGACATGTTGACTTACTAACACTCCAATTAGAATAATAATTTGTATCTGAGATGGTTTTCCCTCAATCTACTCCTTCTTCCTCAATGATAAATCCAGAATATGTTTGATTGTGTGTGCATACACATTTCCAGAGTTGTGTGTAAGTTGTTGCATATTGAATCGTGATTGGCTTCTGAACCAGTTGTAATGTCACAAAATCATCTGGTACATGTCTGACACTCAGATTTAAGGTGAGCACAGAGAAACTTTCCCCCCCAGATGAATGTGACAACAGCCTTCTAGTGACAGACTCTGCACATACATCATTGTACATGGTGTGTAACAGCAACCAACCAGTATTATGTTTTAAAATCTTCAGTCTCCCTTCTGAAAAGATGCATCGATACATTAACAGTGAATCTACGATGAGGCCAAAAACTCACAAGTTATTAGAGTTGTCTAGTGACTCAAAGTTAGGTTGACCATCTGTGTAGAGGTGACTGCCGTAGGCATCTCTGTCCACGATGAGCACCAGGATGCAGATCATTAAAGGAAGCCCTGGAGGAAGAGTTTAAATACTTTTACATCATGTGTCACTGCCTCAGAAATCATAATTATCAGTTATCTTGCTTAAATGATTTTCATCAGCCTCATTTCAACAGCGTTCTCCTATTAACTTAAAGTCATTCTGCTGAACACCCGACTCACCCCATCCCAGAGCACAGAACTTGAGGATGTATGAGGGCACATAGACATTGAAGACTTTGACGAGGGCGAAGTACATGTTAACGGCCTCTAATCCCATCCAGGTGAATGAGGCCAGGAGGAAGTAGTGCAGCGTGGATGCAGCAGCGACACAAAGGGCGTACAGACCCCAGGAGGACAACCAGGAGTTGACAAGGAACACCAGGTTCAACCCCAGCAGGGCCAGGGAGAGGTTGATGAGGATCTGAGAGGGGTAGTCTCGACGAAGCTTCCTGTGAGAGAGAGAGACAGAAAGCACGGGAGGAAAATGAAAGGTAAAGCACAGAGCATTAAAGGTGTAAATAGGAGATTTTTACGTGTGGACCACAACAGCATGAACTTTTGGGATTTTTTAAAGTTAAAGTGTTATGTTTATCACTTCATTAAACCTGCAGTAACTGAGTGTCACGAACACGACTGAAACTTTTTCTCCTACTTCCAGTGACGTCCCTCTCAGAGTCTCTCATTAGCGTCAAATATGGATGTATTGCCCAGATTTCTTTGAAGTGATAGTTGCATTCAAGATATATATATCACACTGAGCTCAATGCAGAATTTCATTGTTATACTTCTGTACTGCCTGGTTGCAGAAGAAGACTCTTCAGTAAAGTAAAAAAATAAATAAATGAAAAAACTAAATTGTAGCAATGAGAAACAATGTGGTCTATGGAAAAGGCAGTCATACGTTTGAGAAACATTTGCATTGAATTTGCAAGAATAGTGGTAAAAACATATCCATGGTTTTTATCTATAGAAATGAAGGACAGATAGTTTGGTGGTTGAGTATGAGCAGGGAACCGTTAAACAAAGTTCAAATTTATCTGCGTTACTGCTGACGTGACATTTCAGAGCTACCGGCAGATGGCTTGTAAACATAGTCAGTGTATGACAAGCAGAAAACATTTATGAAATAACAAATCGGCGGTTGGAGTCTTACTCGAACACTGTGTACGTGAGAACAGTGATTCCCAAGAACAGTGATGAGACTCCACAACCGACATAGGTGATAATGGTCAGGGTCTGCTCATTAGCCGGGTCCACCTGAGTCCTAGAGACATCCTAGACACAAACACACACACACACACATTGAGTGTGTATTTATTTTCCAGTGTGCCACCAATAACTATAAAACAATAACACACATTGTAAGTCATGTACAGTAATAAAAGTAGCTGCTCCTGCCCCTACTACTGATCTCTCTATCTTTCTATTCAGAAAAACACTTAAATTAATTGCTCTGCATTGCAATAGTGTGTGTAAATTAGTGGAATAATTGGGTATCAGAGCTTACAGGACAAGTCTAGTGAGATCTTATATTTGTTATTGTCATCAAATCCTATGTTTAAAAAAAACAAAAAACAGTAGGTAACTCTACAGTCAGTCTTACAGTCTTACTATGAAAACTGAATATCTTGAGTTTTGGACTGTTGGTCAAACAAAACAAAACATTTTTAAGACGTTTGAGGAATATACTAAAAACTACAATCACCAGCTCTTTTGGAAATGTATTTTGCCTTTTTAAAAGATAAAAGTTTAATATTTTAAAGATTCCCATTCTCTGTAGGAACCAATGGGCAGGGGGATGAGAGCCACAGGCAGCTGTTGCTTTTGGTATTTTAATGAGGATTATTTTTGACAGTAGCAAAAATATAGGAAATTTCCACCCTTACTGTATTTTTAAGTGTCTTTTAAGTGTGTATTTTGTCAAAATAATATGTCTTGCAAGACCCTTTGATGTTATTATGTATTATCATTTTAAAACATCATACTAAAAACTATGCTCATTTTGAAATGATGTGTCTTTTGATGTCTGTAAAAACAAAATAATGACTTGCTCAAGTCAAAAATAATTGTGTCCAACTTTGCTTGACAATTCATAGGATTGGATTATTTTAATTATTGTGTTTTGAGCACCCTCTGCTGGGGAAATGTGTAGAGCCACTTTGGCTTCTACAGTATGTACTGCTCCTACCATTGTCACCACTATTACCAAAACTTTTTAAATGTGCTGCAGTCCCTCTCTGAGAGCAAAGCGTTCTTCCAAGGAAACAGAAAAACAGTAACACATGGTTTGTACCAGAAGAACTCCGAAGTGTGTGAGGTGATCGCACAGGCACGTTGTGTAGTCAGAGCTGCTGTTGTATTTTCTGCAGCCGTAATCGTCCCAGCCTCCGTCTCCGTCTAGAGAGGATGACTCGGACGTTTAGTGTCACACAGTTCAATCAGCTTTTATAAGAATGTGAGAGAAGTGATTTAAATCAGGACCTACTGTTTTTATTGAAGTTCCAGTACACACACTGTACGTCCTTGTAGAGCTTTAACAGAGATGAAAATAAAATGCATTCGTTAATCAAAAGCATTATTAACTCATTCATTGTTATAGTATATTGGAAGGAGTGTTAACAGCTAGAACTCTAAAAAAACAGATTTATGTCCTTCAGTGATTAAACATATTTATAAGAACCATCTGATACTACTGTATTAGGTATAAGATGATGGAGCGTGACTTTGACGTCTTCATCAAGGTCTTTAATTGGAGAGGAGGCGTTGGTCACACTGGCTGACACCACAAACGTGTTGAGGGTCTGACCCTTTTGGCTGTTCTGAAAATTATCACAAAACGCATGTGAGTAACTCAGTTATCTAACGTGCATCTAATCAGTTTGTTTGCTGGAGTGAGCATCAAAGTATTTAAGTGTAACGGTGCTCACTGGGTATGAATAGAACTCCAGAACTCAGAAGAAAGGATTCGTACAAGTTGATACCTTGAAGAGCATCGGTATGCCATAGAACTGAAACTGGACTCGTGGCGGGCTCTGGTTCAGGCTGTTTTGTGGGAAGCTGTGCTGCAGGGCCGACGGCAGGGAAATGAAAGCCACTGTGCTGTTGAATGGATACCTGTTGATAAAAATCTACACGAAGAAAAGAACTTCAGTTCAGTTCAGACTCAAAGTGAATGATGGTTTGAGCAGTGCTGCTCCCTGTCGGTAGATTTGAGAGAAGTTACATTAACAAATACAGATTAAATTGCATTTTTGCCTAAACACCACTGCATTGAAATGGCAAATCTGACAAGCATGTGGGTCAGTCTCTACCAACTCATGCTGTGTGGTCAAACATCGTTCAGACTCACAGAGATTTATGATAATTCTATTGCAGATCTCAAAGTTTCAACAGATACCAAATATGATAATTGGAAATGTGTCTTAAAATTATTCCATATATTTTCGTTCGATGGAATAGTGCAGCCATTAAAAACATGCTTCATTGCAGAGCTGGAAGAAGATGATACAGACTATATGTGTGACTGTCACACATTGTGGAATATGAGGATTTTTACAACCTCAAACCTGCTGAAGTGGAAATTACAGGGGAAACTAGATGTGAAGAGTTAAATGTTTCCACTGGAAACTTTCCTCCTATAGACCAAGTAATGAAAGATTCTGAGTCTGCTGGACGAAAGCTCAGCTCTATATGTTATAACTTTTGACTTACTTTTTGACTTAAAAAAATATATATTATTGTTGATTATTCATTCATTCATTCATTTTGACATGACATTTTCACTGGCTTCAGGCTTTTAGGCTCTTTATATGAATATAAATGTATAAAACTTTGGTCTCATGAAAAATATTATCTGTAGATTGGTAGTTTAACAATCCTAAAATACTGTCATCTCTAAATGCTAATGCCACTTTAATCAATGTATTTAGTTTTGTAGCATAATATATAATATGATGTAATAAGCTCCATATTTTCAATGGCCAGAGGAATCAAAAGATGCTAATCCCTTTTCTTGCCCCATTCATATAAAATAAAATAAGTCTAACAGCTTGATGACTTTTGTCAGTTGCTGTTAATTTACACACCTCAGGCTTTGTGCCTGCGCGGTCAGATGACACTCCGAAAGTCAAACTGCTAAACTGTCCAGGAACTACATCCACCACTGAGATAGCAACGGCCGAAGCAACCAGGGTGTAGGAGCCCTCGTAGCCCACCATCCGGTCTCCCACCGCCTCTGTGATATTGAGGATACTGTGGTGGACGACAGAGGAGGGTTTAGTAAACACACGTGAAACAGGGGAAAAGTTACGCAGATTTCTGCGGGTTGGATTTTTGGCTCAGTTTTCCGTCCTCACGTGTTGGTGAAAGGCAGCAGGTTGCTGTCAGACTCCAGTATGTCAGAGATGATGTTGATTAGAGCTTGGCCCAGGTTCGGTGTGACCACACTGAGGTCAACAATGTCCTCCAGCTTGTTGAGAACTGTCACCAGCTCGTGGTAGTTGAGTGTGGATTGGTTGCTTAGTAAACCCTCAATCATCTCCACCACGTCCAGTGCATTGTCTGGAGGTAAATGATACTTGTTGAAATCTGGTGCCGTTATATTACAGATCTCGCTTAGAGTCAGTACTGACCTTCTGTAAATACTCTGTTACAAGTGTTAAGTATCAAAATATACTTAAAATACATTAACATACATAGGTAAATATACATTAGTTTGATTCTAATGCTGCTGGGTAGTTTTCTATTACTAATCTGAATCTGCAAAGTAACTAGTATCTTAATTTAGTGAATAAATGTAGCACAGTAAAAAAAAATAGTAATAGTGGTGTAGAAAGTAACTCAATTTTGTATTTAAGTACAATTAATGAGGAAGTGTTTTAGACATTATAAATATGTATGTCATTATGATTTTTGTTGGATCTCTTAAATTACATTTTGAGTCATAGATTTGAGACTGAATCATGCAATTATTTCTAGATTGACAATTACAGCATCAGACAGACAATTGAAGTGAAAAGTGTGCAACAGACCAGCAGTGACTTCAATGTGGTCCAGATCTGGGATGGTTTCCACCACTAGAGGACAGGCTTCCAAGTCTGGGGCCATCCAGTGGGTACTGAGACACAGCTTACTGTCAGACAAACAGGGGAGGAGAAGCCTTAAAAAACACATTTTATTTCATTAACAAGCTACTTATCTTTTACTCCTGATACTAAAACCTCTGACAACCTTTTTTATATAGCTACTAGATGGACATGGTATAAAACCTCAAACAGCTGTGAAGTGTTTGATCTGGGAATCACCTAACCATTAACTGCACTCATTAGTGACAAGGAACACCTGATTAATGCTTTTACAGCACAGCCTCCCACAGCTCACAAGCAGCCATTAATGATTATTGTCACAGCGAGTCAACACAGAAACAGCCGTGAACACAGTGAGACAGCCGTGTAAAAATGAGCCAACGGATGTAATCAATACTCAGAGAGGCGCGCGTGTTTTTCTTGTGTTCGGTTCATGTTAGCGGAGTCAACCCAGCTAAATATATGTACTCTTTTCTCCGTGTGAGTGTATAGTCACACAGAGAAAAGAGTCACACACTCTGTATCAATCATAATAGGAAGTGCAACTGGAGGATACAATAATCAGGCCGGTGTTGACATACTGTAGAGCCCACATACTCTATATGTGGAGAGACATACACCCCACCGGTGATCTTCCAGGCTTGGAGCCACAGGTAGCGAGCTTGTTGTCGGGTAGAAAATGTGAAATGTCTGGTTTAAAACCATCCAAAGAATATTTAAAATATAAAATATTTTAGTTTTCTAAGTTCCCAGTTCAAAAAAGTAACTCTGAGACTGGTTGACATGAAACAAGTTCTTTTAGTTCTGCTTAAGTAAAATATCAGAAATGTAACATCCATCCATCACAATTTCTCAGAGCCCAAGATGATGTCTTTCTCTTGTGCAACCAACAGTTTTAAGATTTTAAAATATTCTGTTTATGATAATATAAAACAGAGGGAAGCAGCAAAAGCAGCATATTCCCATATTTACCAAAGACATCCAGATCAGTTATATTACTTGTAGTGGTTGAGGACAAATTTGTGAACATACTGTATATATGCCTGCATTAGCCTGAAACACTGATTAACAAGTAGTAAAAAATGAATGAATGAACTGTCGGAGCTCTCACCAGTGTCGGGTGGCGTAGCGGCGAGGATTTTTTGGGCACAGCCAAGTTGCATTTTTCCCTCCTGAGGTGGCGGGCCACTCAAACAGGCCTTTCCTCGTCTGGTGGGATTCTGCATTGCACTTTATTATCACTGAGTCAGCAACACAGGGAGAAAGAGACTAAGACAGAAAGAATTTTTTATTTTTTAAAGTAATTTTATATTATATAAATGAACCTCACTCACATATGCGGCTTATTTGAATGTCCTCGGTCGCTATAGTGATGGAGCCGTTGTAATAAGGCATCAGCAGTAGGTGTCGTAACTGCTCTTCCATTTCCTGTGTGTCTGACAGCGACATCATGACCTGAACCTGGAAAATGCAGCTCTCTCTGAAGACAGTAACACAGTATGAGTTCCTCTTAATGATATAATGGATTAACATGCAAAGCAAATGCAATGTATTATAAGTGTATAAGTGTTTTTCAAATACTACACTTTTAGGAAGCATAAATAGATGTATTACACGTATGAAATTACAACTTAAAATTGGAATGCATTTTGTAAAAGTAAACACGCCTGTTGAGCCGCCTGTTATACTCGCACCATTTCATTATTCCCTTATTGTGTTCTCTCCATTTCATGTACTCATTTCCTTCAGTTTACTTTAATTGCTTCTTGATCTAAGTGAAATCGTGTAGAGCTGCATTATCCATACCTTGAAACTCTGTGTACAAACACCTGTAAGAAAAAAAATATATATATATATATTGGCAGTTTCAGTTCAAGATAGACCATACAAAGAATAAACCAGTTTTGTCAGTGGCATCCACAAAATAATTCATTAATTTCATTTACCAGCTATTTTTTAATGTAAATGAAATTTTGTATTATGGTTTTCAGTGGAAAGGTTTTTCCTCTACAAAAAAATAAAAATCTAAAACTCTGCAAATATTTAATAGGTGTAATTCCGTGGCATGAAAATAGTAATATCAGCATCAGTTTACAAAACCTATAATGAGTTTAATTTTTTTACTTACTCCATCAGTTTGGTTTGACTGCGGGTGCGGATGATATCTGAAAGCGAGATCAACATTCAAAGTCGTTCAAGTGCATCAGTTTGTGTGACATTTCTGGAAGAGGACGCGTGAGCTGATGCTGTGGCGGTGGACTCTACCTTGTAGCTTTTGTGAGCAGCTGGAGGTCGAGCACTCTCATCATGTCATCAGGCAGACTCGAGTTGAGCTGTGAGGAGTCAGAGAAATCTCAGCATGGTCCGTTGTGAAGATTAAATAAAAGACTAGTACAGCGGCCCCTGACCCATCTGTAACGTATCCTCAGGACTGTGAGGTGAGCTCAGCACCACCCTTCATGTTCCAAATATGTTTTCATGATACTGGATGTTATCTAAGACTGTTAGTTAAATAAAAGAGGATATGGTTATGACACTTTTTTTCATACAGTTGAATTATCTGTTTAGGTTGCTTTAGATTTGTAGTACACTACCACTTGGAACGAAAGGCGGATGTTTATTTCACTTAACTATTTTAACTATTTTTCATGAATCTCAGCTGCTCAACTGTTTTCATTACTTTGAGCTAAATATCCATGTGTTTAGTTTAACTATTTCAACCATGTATCTGTCTTTTCCCCCTATTTCAATGGTAACATGTCGCAGCAACTGCCTGAGGTTGGTTGCACAGCTTACTTTTGTAAATTTCCAGTATAACAGCAGTTTGTAATTCTTCTTCCTCCTTAACATAAACATGGATATTTATATTAAACATTTTTTAAAGACAGGGATTATAGACTGCTTAAATGGACACGTTAAAGAATGATAGAGCAGTG
The DNA here is from genome assembly GCF_002814215.2 of Seriola lalandi dorsalis. Classification (NCBI taxonomy): domain Eukaryota; kingdom Metazoa; phylum Chordata; class Actinopteri; order Carangiformes; family Carangidae; genus Seriola; species Seriola lalandi. The sequence continues at coordinate 497,132 of NW_019525445.1, read as the reverse complement.
CTGTTCTGTGAGACGCACCCAGGTAGAGAGAATCTGTTCTGGGTCACACACTCCTCTTATGGACACATTCACCTTGACCTCAAAATACAGCTCTGCAGAGAAGATGGAGACAAAACAAAACCATCCTGAACTTAAAGAAACTTTTTTTTTTTTTTTTTTTCCTAAGGCATCATCACAAAACATTTGTATGACTAAAAATGATCAGACTGACCAGAGATATTTGTAGGGCTTGTGGTGGTGGTGGTGGTGGTGGTTGTGACTGTGACTGCACCAGTAGAAGTACTTGTGCTGGCGCTGGTGGTTGTGGCTTTAAGTGTGGTGGTTGGGGAGAAAGTAGAAGGTGATGTTGTGGTTGTAGTTGTAGTTGTAGTTGTAGTTGAAGTCGTAGAGGTGGTGGTTGTGACTGGAGAGGGCTTTGTCACCACCTCAGGAGGACTGGTGGTGGCAGTAGAGAAGCTTTCTAGAAATAGAAAAAGGTCACTATGAGTTTTTCTGTAAAGCTCAGCCGAACACACTCACGCATAGCAAGAACTATGTCCTACCAATAGGTGTGGTGTGTATGCTTTTTTCATAAACGAACAGCTGTAGCAGACGATTGGGGTGATGGTAGGGCACCTTAAGGTCCATGTAAATCTCATTTTGCACAGTTGCGACATCCAAGCTGGGAATAACACTTACATGAACCAGACATTCAAACCTACAGGGGAGAGTTAAAGGATGCAGAGAGTGTTTACTGTCTTCTACAGCAGTGGTTTCCAGGTATTTTGGCTTATGGCCCCTTAAAAATTAGGCAGATTTTTCCTCCAGAGAGAATGATGTGACATACTGATGATTTCTTTGCTGCCATTATGAGATGTAATTTTTCTTGTTAGTTCTGCCTCACTGTAGAATTTCAGTATCTGATTTATATACAGCATTCAGATCAGAGGAGTTTGTCTGAGAATGGAAATTTATTTGAGTCGTACTTTACGTTTACATATAGATAAATTCTATAATGTGAGGATATCTTTTGAGCTGGAAATTTATCTTGAACCCTATAGTTGACCATCTTATTAAGTGAAACAGTAAACCTGAACCATGTTACCCGTTAATATTAGGGGAAGTCCACCGCACCTGAAGGGTAAAAGACACATTACATTTACCATCACATACATACATCAAATAATACTTTTTATTTAATTTTTTTTACTTTTTTAATGACAACATAGACTTTAGCCGAAGAAATTATACATGCCTTAGAGCCTGACTAATACTGGGTTACTGAGGCCATTAACTCAATATCTGAGACTCTTATATTCGCCAGTATGTTTTTATGCCTCAGCCACAGGCATTTTTCCAGGGGGTGTCTGTCAGTCAGACAGAAGAGCAGTATAAGCGTAAAACGTTCACTGGGACTACACATTTTTGTCCAAAACTACAAATATACATGTAAATAAGAACTGGACAGATTGGTGGAGGCATACAACCGTGAGGTGGTAATTCAGATTTTTTATATAAACACATAACATAAACAAACATTTTTAATAAGAATGCCTTAGATTTAATTATTAAAGGATTGTTATCAAGGCAAGTACTGAGAGAGACATTTTGTAATTAAATCTCAAAGTACCGCAAACATTAGTTTTATGTGTCTGCACTGTAGTTTCTTTAACTTACTGGCAAACATACACCTTCATGCAGCTATATCTGCTGTAAGCCAATATCGGCTGATATGTAACGGCCTTGTTAATTCATCAGTCAGGCTCTAATGTGTTTGCTTACCAGCCTGTCTACATGTGATGTTTTTACGAGGCTGTCCTCTGAACTGGATCTGCGTAAGAGATCAGAGAAACTCTGTGAGCTTATGGCCCATCCGTTCCCCCTCTCTGTCATATACTACAAAATATGGTTTAGTTGATGCGACACAAAGTGACATTCACTGGTATTTTTATTACAAAATATACCACGAGTCTTGGCAGTCAGTGTTGTAAACCCGAAGCTTCTCTTACCTGGTCACTTCAAACACAGACACTCTGTTTAAATACATGCTGGCCGGCAACACCTCTCTGATCTGCAGGAACAAACAGCAAATAGCAGCGTTACAACTGCTGATAGTTACTGCAGGTGAACAAAGTCACACCTCTACAATTTAATGCAGTTCAACCTTCATCCATTACATTTCAACAAGTTACAAAATTATCCAGCAGTTATTTCATAATCTACTGCATTTTGTGTTCAGCGGCCCAAAGTGACAGGAAGAATAAACAGTGTCAATATTCAGAGTGTAATATACAGAACATCTTCAGGTCAGTTTTTTGCGATTTAATTTATAATATCTGTGTTTTTTTATTTTCTTTATTTCTGTATATTGGTTTCTTTGTTTCTGTTACCCAGTGATGTGCGATCTCTCTGGCAGTGTAGGGCTCTGTGTTGTTCCCATCGTAACAAATGATGTCAAACTTCAGTCTCACTTCGTAAAAAGACCATTCTGCCAAACAACCAAAGAGAATATGAGACACTATAGAGTATCTGTAAATGTAAACAGAAAGTACAAGTACATTGAAATGTAGTAGTAACACGACATATAAAAATAAAACATATATATCTGCCAAGTACAGCTCAGTATTAAGCATATGTCTAACTTTTTTTTAAACCGGTTTTGTCTCTGTTTTATGTAAATTGTCTTTCATTATGAACTAATGCATTATGATATACAAAAGAGGAAATATTAAATATGATGATGAGAACAGTTTTGTGAAAACCAAAATATATTTATCAATTAATATTCAATGGCAATTTTGTCCAAGAGGTTTAGGTTTACTTAAGGCTAAGTGTTGCCATTAGTTTTAAGGTGAAAGTTACAGTCAGTTCCACCTTTGCAGAGAGAAAATAACAACCTGTGACAGCTGTGTGATTAATGCCTCTTATCTTATTGTTATTGATCGTAGAATGGCTTCTATATTTACTCATCTGACAAAAAGACGGGTGGTCAATATTTAATCTGAGGGCTGAGGACATAAACAAAAGGCAGACACTGTGGCTGTGGCTGCCAGTGAGGCTGGAAGCAGCTGTAAAACGCTTGATGAAACTGACAGACCATTTACTGCATCAAAATGAATCAGAAGCTGACTAAAAATATTCAACATGTCGATACTCGAAATTGCAAGTGCTGTGGTAAATGTGGCTTAAATAAAGCACTTGATTTCAGTCGAAATAAGCAGAGAAAACGTATTGTAGTTGATGTAAAGGACGTTTTCCATTGTCTCACCACACTGCAGGCTGGAATCAGGGAGCAGAGTACACATTTTAGTGTCCCAGTTGTCCATCTCCCAATTCACCAGGTCCCCTTCTGTACAGTACAGGGATGTCACTTCCTGCTTGTTGCGCTCTCGCCCCCACAGCCGAAACAGAGATAATTTGCCAAACACACCGGTTAATGGAAAAGTCTGGATATTACTGCCGAGGTGTGCCACACCCAGAGTGAGTGTCCCATTGGGGGCCAGTTTGCGGTATGAGGAGGAAAAGGACTCAGAAGAGTTGACAGTGTGATCTAGGAGAGAAGAAGGTATTATGATGCACAGAAGAGTCAAATACACACTAAAATTATCACAGAACCTGAAACAGCAAAATCTTTTAGTTGTCAGTTTCCCCAGAGCCAAAAGAACACAATGTAGAAACAAAAGAGTATAATTCAACTTGTCATGCTTCCCTTTCCTTTGCTATACTCTGAATCTAATTTTCACCGTGTGTGAAGGGAGGCCCACCAGAACAGCGTTGCAGTAGTCGAGGCAAGAGATAATCGTGGCCTGGACCAAGAGGTGGGAGGCAGGTAAGGCCTGTATATTTCAAAGAGGAGGGATCCCAGTACAGATTTTTGGGGCACTCCTGTGGGGATGGGATGGGATTTTGTCCTTGCCATCATACCCTGTAGGAGCACCCAGTGAGATAGGATTCAACCCAAAAAACGCTTTGCTCAAGATGCCCATGGCGGAGACTGCAGGATGTTGTGGTTCACTGTATCAAAGGCTGCTGAGAGGTCCTGCAATATAAGAACTAAGGACTGAGCTGCAGCTCTAGCTGCCCTTAGGGCTCCTGTCACAACAGCCGTTTCAGTGGCTGCCCTTAAAACCCGACTGGTTTGGATTAAGGATGTAAATTCGTTAGAGGAATTCTGATACCTGCTTGAAAACCGCCCTTTCTGTACACTTAGATAATTATGGAAGTGGTGAGACAGGTCGATAGTTCTCCACTTGAGCAGGGTCAAGTGAGCTTTTTGAGCAGAGGAGTTGCTTGAGCTTGTTTGAATGTGGTTGGAAATGTTCCTGAAGCCAGCGAAGCATTTATCACGTGTGACTGCTGGCACAATGGTAGGAGATACAGTTTGGATGAGGTTTGTGGGAATGGGGTCCAGCGCACATGTAGTAGGACGACTCAGAAGTTTTGACACATCAGTCTCAGTGAGAGGGGTGAATGAGAGACCTGGACATGGACATGTGTTAAGACTACTATATATGTATGTGTGTATATATATATATATATATATATATATATATATATATATATATATATATATATATATATGTGTGTGTGTGTGTGTGTGTGTGTAGCTTTTGAGATTAGATTTTTACTGCAGTTTTTCAAGCATACCCCCTGGGAGAAAAACAACTTCTGGCCCTCAGGTGACTTGAGCTTTGAGAAAACCTGATATGACATATAAAACAAAGATGGTAACAGGACACCTGCAGAATATAAAACACAAATTATGAGAAGTAAAAATAACATAATCAGACCAGACTGTAAGATACTACACCACAAAATAAAGCCTACCTGGCATCATGCCCACCAAGTTGCCATTGATGTATAGGGCAAGTCTGTCTTTCGTATGTGACCAGGTCAGGCACAGCGAGTACCACTGTGACATACCAAGGTTGATCCGAGGGGTCGTCCACTTTGTCCCAAACAGCCAGACCACTAAACGACCCCGCTCCCCCCCCAAACCCAGCTCAACATTTTGACCATCAGGATGGTGGTACATGAAGGCGGTCCACGGTGAGATGGCCTGCACCTATATATGGTTGACGAAATATCATAAAAATATGATTCCTACAGACTTCAACCATGCAGTCCTATTAAATCTGCCTCTAAAAGTTACTGTAAGAGTAAATGTAACTTACATCCTTTTCCATCAATACCTCAAACTTCAGATGGAGGCAAACGGTGAACTCCTGCAGGGCAGGGATGGAGACGTGCGGCTTTAATGTCAAGTGGCTACACTGGTAATTGAAGTCCGCCACCTTCCCCCATAGACTGCACTGAGGGACTGACAACGGAAACAGACAATATACAGTGAGCAACATACAGTAAATCATTAACATGCAGCACATACTGTAGGAGTAGATCTGTTAGAGCAAATAAGAAGAGAGGGTGTGGGCTAACAAGTGTCACTGTGAAGCTACTTTTTGTTCATTAAATATTTTAGACAAAAATATTATTAATCCAAACTTTTAAGTCATATAAGCCAACATGATATGTAACTTTGAGCCCAATGACAGGCACTTACAAGGTCATATAATCATCCAATTGAACACATAACTGTTGATATTCACAAATCTGCCATGAATGCGATGGAAAACCATGCGGTTTAAAGTCAGAAGTGCTCGAGAATCTTCAATTTATACCACTTTAATTAAAGCACTGTTTGTAATTTGTACACTAACAATCGACTCGTTTGGTTACTTTTATCAATAATGACTGATCACTTACGTTGTAAAGTTCAGAAAAATGCCAGCATGCTCTTTTCAGAGCCCAAGATGTTTATCAAGATATTGATATCATTTTAAGTTTTTCAAAGACAAAAAAGAGATGAAACAACAAATGTCTGACACATGCTTGATAACTAAGTTGACACATTTTTTTTTTACAGCACTTTGTTGGAAAAATTTAAATTCCAGTCTGCGGAAGATTAATATGTAAAGAGACACAACAGCCTTGCTTCAGCCTTTTGACCTTTTATCTGCAGCTTAGACAGACCATATACTGTATTTAATAGTTTAGCCATATAGTGTTTAAATACTGTAAACTGTGTTTGTTTTAGATACTATTTATAATCAACACAGTGACTTTGAGACAGCACTGATGAACACACAACAGAAAAAGGCTTTTATCTCTGAAAGCGAGCTCCTTATCTTCGCCAGCATCAATTATTTTCAGTTGTCTTGTCTTATTATTTTTTTAACCACAACTCTATGAATTATTATAAAAATTCACTGTCACCCCTTCCTCCACTCACAATTCAACTTAGAGCCATTTAAACCTTTAGACCTACCTGGCTTCACAAAAGAGGCAGGGCTGCTCAGCAGAGACCAAGAGACAAATACATTCAGGAATTTTTGAAGGATAATCATCCTGAAATTTGAAAGAAAATAAGCTTATTATATTTTCAGTGTCTTTCAGTAAGTAATCATCTCTCTCCATTACATTATTTTTAGCCACCTAAACATTTGCTACCATTTATTCTGATGTCCAATTATCACGTTTTATCAAACACTGTTCATGCCTTGAAAGAAGTGAAGACGTTCTTACCTGCATAAATGAAATGATGCTAAAAGCAAAGTTGAACTGTGAAGGTAAAAATCTGGTCCAGAATCTCAAAAGCAGCAAAAGACAACGCTGGTTTCATCCAACAAGCTCTGAGACATAAGAGCATAAGATGAACCGCAACTCTGTCTCTGCAAACAAAGACGATATGACTGTGTGTGGAGTGGAGAACACCTTTTCACAGGTGTGTTCCTGCTGTGATTGGTCCACTTGTGTAATGTGTGTGTTCAGCTGTGTGCGAGTGAGAGACAGAGAAAGGTGGAAAGAGAGGGAGAGAATGAGTATTTATATATTGAATATCATCTTAAAGTAAAAAAAAAAAAAATGAACTGACCCCCAAACAAAGGCATAAACTGAAAGGTAATTACTTTTGACAAACATGCGCTGCTTTCTGTAAACACACTCCATGCATATGTGAAGCTAAATCACTCTTTAAAGCTCACATAAAAACAGCGTGCTGACCTTTACTGGGATGGTAACTGTCTCTGTGTGTCATCTAACTAACTAATCTATGTGACGCAAGGAACATAAAGAAATACCATCAATCTCTCCAAAATGTTCAGTAAATTATTTTCTGTCAAAAGGCTTCAGACAAAACTTGGTGCTATACTTACTTATATGAAGGTTCATATTATTAAAGGTCCCATATTTTACACTTTTCCAGTGTTTTATTTGATTTGTTGACGCATAAGAAGATACATTTGTGGTTTAAGGTCGGTGGACTGACTGTTTCTGAGTGAGTTCTGGGGCATGGCTGAGAGCGGCGTCTGCTTTGTTGCGACATCACAAAGTTACAGAAGTCCTACCGGCTCGTTTTAAGGCTCAGTTTCTGAATACAGGCTGTGTGCATTTCTCTGTGGACTGAAAACCTACACCTGCTTTATAATCAAAAAAGACATGGAAATTTACCTTTAAACAATATGAGACCTTTAAACAGATAAGTTCCCTGTTCCCATTTCCACAAGGAACAAATTCATAAAAAAAACTTCTGGACCTTTAAAATCTATGTATAACAAATAAAAACAAAATGAGCCGCAGTTTTGTAGAAAGTTTATTTGATTTTAGCAACACATCGAAGCATGCAGTTTGCATATATTCCAATTTAATATTTATTTTTCATCTTTCCTTTGAGGAAAAATGGTTTAGAAAAGTGCATAGAAGTTTATTTACTTACATACAATAAGCATATCAATCTAATAGGGAATAGGGAATTAGCAGTTACAAATATAGATTTATTTTGAATAATTAAAGAAACAACTTTTTTTTGGTCATAGGAAAATATCACTTTTCAAACACAGAAAAACAAGACATTAAAGTCACTAACACAAGCAGTAATTTGTGCTAAAAGAAGATGGAAAAAATACAGTTAAAATTATCCCAATTTACGTATTTGTTTCAAATCCACGTGTCATTTAACATCAACATGAAAGCATTGATTTCTGAGTTTTAAAAAACACAACCTTTATCACAACACTAGCCTTTAACCTTATGTTTGAATACTTGAACATACACTGGTCAAAACCAAAAACTTAACTGAATAAACTGCTGTTAGACAGTGACCAGGCTCTCCATCACTACTTGTTGGCGCAGTCGGTGCAGAGGATGTCTCTTCCCTTGGCTACAAAAGGCTTGTTGGCCAGACCGAGGGAGCATCTCTTACAGTTGAAGCAGTATTCGTGCCAGGAGCTGCCCTCGTAGTTCACAACGTTCACGCCTTTACCGAAACCTGTGAGGAGAGAGGAGTTAGAGACGTCTGCCGGTCTTTTATTTCCTTCATTTTTATTTACTTTGGCTTCTGCTATCACACCAAAGATCTCTGAGGACTGTAGTTTCAAACTGTTGATGACATTTGAGACACTCGATTCTCAAAAGCCTTAAGGAAGGAACAGTGTACATTGGGGAGTGTGGATGCTTTTCCTTTAATATGTTTGTCTAGATTATATTAACTAACTCTGAACATTGTAAAATTTTTGAATACAAAGTTTAAGAGAAAAACTCAACATGTTCATGTATGTTGCCCTGTCAGTGTTTAATCATCAGCATTTTATAACATCACAATCTTCAGTTTTAGCTCAAGTTTACCTGTGATGGGGTTCTGGCAGCTGCTGCATTTCTTAGCCACAGAGCTCTTGTAGCAGTCGACGCAGAAGACCTGGTCCTGGTGGTTGGTGAAACTGGTCCCTGCCAGAGGCTTTGAGCATGAGCTGCACACAAAACAGTGGCTGTGCCACGGCTGGTCCTGGTAGTTCACTCCACCAGAGGTTATAGGCTAGAGACAGATGGAAGAGAACAGTTAATAGTATGAACAGTGGTATCATCCCAATGTTTTTATCAAAATCCTCCTTGTTTTATTAATTCAGTTTCAAGGCCACACAGAGATACACTATTGGAAGAATGAAGGAGGAGGGCTGGTCTGTTACCTGTTGGCAAAAAATTACCTGTTTGCAGCCAACACAGTGTTTGGCAAACTTCTTGTCATAGCACGGGCTGCAGTAAGTGTCACTTCCTTTGGAGAGGAAACTCTGCGACCCTATTGGCCGTTTACAGTTGAAACAGGTGAAACATTCATCATGCCATGTGTTGCCTTTGTACTCCACACTCTCTGTGCCTGCAGGAGATGAGAGAAGAGTTGATAGTACTTCAGGGAAACAAGCGAGGAATAGGTACAGTCTGCAGATGATAATTGTTGAAACTCAATATGAAAAACATAAACATTAGATGCAGCCAGTGACTCCAAGTCTAAACCATGTGTACTCTCTGCAAAAATGTTAAACAGTAGTTTAATGCCATTATTGTAGATTATCGTATATATACATAAATGTCTTGATGACTTCGTTTTTTTCTTTGGATTTTAATTTGTAATCTCCAACTGGTTTTCCTCTACAATAACACATAGGTCTTTGATTTTAAGCATTGCAAATCAATGTTTGCAGGTCATCAGTCTCACCAGCCAGTATGGGTTTATAGCAGCAGTGGCAGCGTGGAGCATCCTCTCTGGAGCAGCACTTTCCACACATGATGCGGTCGTCCTTGGTGCTGAAGGGTTCCTTGGCCAGAGGCTTGTAGCACTTGACACAACGGAAACACTCCTCATGCCAGTACCGGCCCTTATGGCTGAGCTCCTGATGGAGGAAGAGAGGGGATTTTTTCTTTAGAGGTACGTGAAAAGACGTATAAAAGGGGTCAACACTGTCAAATTCAACAGACCCAAAGAGAAATGCGTCTCATCTCACCTTCATTTCCACAGAGATGGGTCGGTGGCACTCGGCGCAGGAGTTGGCGCAGAACTTGGTGTGGCAGCGGACGCACACCGGTCTGCCCTCGCTGCGAACGAACCTCTTTCCACCGAGGTCTTCCCGACAGTAGAAACAGTTCGAGCTGTCTGCCATTGTCACACCGAGGGAGACTCACACCTACGGCGAACAGAGGAAGAGAGGAGGGAAGGTAAACTCATGCTCATCATGAAATCAGTATTTAGAAATCATCTTAAAACTGATACTGATTTTATGAACTCAACTACTAATAACTTCAGTAATTCTGTGCTCCAAGGATGAAAAATTCTCATCATAATTTCCCAAAGGTGGCAACTGAAACTCCAAAATGCTCAGTTCATACCTCATATTTATTGCAAATGTTTGGCATTTTAACTTGATAAATGGCTGAATTTGACATTTTTGACTATCAATAACCACCACACGGGGCCGCTGGTGCTGCATTTTTCTGTAAAAGCGACTGAGCACACATGTCAGTTTCAGTGTTTGTACCATGTTGTTTTTACTGCTAATCAGCAGTAACTGACCTGAACTGAATTTCACATCTCTTCCAGTAATCCAACTTAAGAAGGCGACCTAAAATCACCACATGGGGGCGTTGTCGGTGCGTTTAGTGTGACTGAATAGAAAGAAAAATTTACTGCTGCTGATTAGATGTCTCTTATTATTTGCTCGGATATTTGTTTTATTTGAAAGCATTGCTGCAACACATCTGAGTCTGTGTGTATCCACCTGTGTGCTTGCATACTGTATGCGCACCACATTAATGTGAGGGCAGCATGTTCCTCCTCACACCCTCACACCTTATCAGCTTTAAACATACAACTGATAAAACCAATAAAGTTTGATGGCTGATTTGAGAGGCAGTAAAATTACTAACACCCACATTTTTGAATCCTTTAATTTGAAGTCGTTTAAAATCTCAATCAGATTCTTGAATTCAACATGCACATCCCTGTCACAGTAACTAATTTCCTCATTGTGCTGTAAGCCGACTTCATTAGTAGTTATGTCACCAAATCTCAAGTTTGTAGGTCAAGTCATTCATCATGAGCACAGCTCTAAGACAAAGGACTTTATCTATATTTCTTGTGACTATTAACAAACAGGTGACACAGTGCTGTTTGCATTACATACACTCTGGAGTTTAACCACTTACAGTAACACAACTCCCACTTTTCTGTTTAGCCTCTGTCTATCACTGGAGGCATTTTCTGAGCTGTACACATAAGGACCTTGTTTACTGTAAAGTGTGGGGAAAGTGCTTATTATTATTCTGACATACAATCTGCTTAAAGATCAGTTCATACAGATCTGTTCCTAAAAAATCTAAAAAAAGATATTTCCTAGTGAAAATCTGTAAAAAAATAAATAAATAAATAAATAAAAAAGATAATATTAAAAAAAAAAAACAGTGAGTCTTAATTAATTTTGTTTTATGTTACTTTCCCATAGTGTCTGACTACATGTACATACTCATCAGATGATGATCAGGCACAACTTTTACTCTGAAAAGACCTGCAGCTGCCTTCAGCCGTGACAAACTCCCAAGTTATGAGTCCATCCATCCATTTACGCAATGACTACACTTGTACATACAGTTTTAATGTGCTTGTATTTCATCTTCATTTTTATATACTTCTACCCAATACAGTACAATACACGAGAGTTTCTGCCTTTTAACTCACTACATTTGTTTTATTTTATAGTTTCAGATAAATTTTTTTTAATTCTAAATACATAAGCTAATCAAATTTGTTGCATTGTTGTGAATTACAGCATATAAACTAGTTAAAATTAGTTCCACCTCCACCAGCTACAACATTTTAGACATTAATATATTGCTATTAATGATCCAATAATATGATATATGATAGTATACTGTTACCCAAATGATTTCTGTACTTCACTAAGATTTTGGATGCAGGACTTCTACGATTAATGGAGCATTTTTACATTGTGGTATTGGTAGTTATAGTTAAGGAGTCCATCTCAGTACTGGTCAAGTGAAATTAAGTCCCAAAACTGGACGGAGGATTGTGCTCAATAATTCAATTATAGATTTGTCTTCAACATCCTTATGTAACTGATTCCTTACACCGCAGAGTCCAAAAATCACTCCCCCTAAAATACATCACACATAAACTTCCTAAACATAGAGCCGAAAATCACCACGTCGACCACAACAACACTGACCAGAGAGCTGTGATTACAGGGTCAGGATTTCAGACGGCGAATAATAGACAAGATGAGGGCAACATCACGGCTACACAAACACACAGAAACATAGAGGAAGAGATGGATGAAGTCTGTTCACTCTGTTATTCACGCCGGCTGCCTGCGAGGAATTCTCCCAAAGTGCTGTGAGAGAGCTGAGGGTGTGTGCGTGTGTGTGTGTGTGTGTGTGTGTGTGTGTGTGTGTGTGTGTGTGCCCTCACTATGAGGTGAACACATGAAGGAATGCCTGGTATGACTAATGTGGTGAGATCTGGAACGTCGACAACTCTTTTGACAGAACCTCCACACACACACACACGCCACACACACTCACACACTCCACCTCATACATGGACCACTCCCTAGGAAACCACCAAAGCCACAAACTATAGCATTTGCCTCTTGGTTGGAGCAGCATGTCAGCACAGAGTCATGGGGAAGTTCTGCTTTTGGCTCAAGACCGACGTTACCACAAGTTTGGGCTGCGTTCACAAACATTCAAATCCTGCCTTTTCTTGTGTCTTTCCTTAAGCTCTCCGCAAAAGTCAGAGTTGGGTCAGAGATTAGTTTTTATAGGCAAGGCCCGAGGGATGTGACAGACGCTCTGATGCTTTCAGGGGGGAAATCCTGGATGTCCACAGGTGTACAGAAGTGGTTGTTGGCTGTCTGTCAGGTGCTGTTACTTGATCTTTATGTCAAGAACTTGTACTACAAGTTGATCTAGTTTAAAAATCATTCCCCAGACCATTTGTTTTTAAATCAAGAAATCATTACTCAAAGATTTTCAGTTAAAAATAGCTGTTGTTTGTTGATGTTAAGTCTGATCTGGGAGGATTGTGACAAATGGAAATTAGAGTTATGGCCTTTTTTGGTCTGTTAATATTCAATGGAACTCCTTATTTTCTGTTTGACTGACAGCCAACAGCCAAACCAGCAGCTTTGTGAAGGGCTGTGAGCTAAATGGTAATGTCAGCATGCTAACATGCAAGAATAATATTTATTGTGTTCGCTATCTTAGTTTAGCATGTTAGCATACCGTTTACTAATTTGCAGAGAACACAGGTACAAGGTTTGTTCATAAACTAAAGTATTGGACGAATTGAAAATTTGGCCTGATGATGGCGCTAGAAGAATCTCCATCTCCAGAGCCATGCTGCTAGTGTGGCTAAAAAATAACATTTGCAGCCCAAATATTCTGCAGCTAAACAACATCTTATTGGATTACTTAATGCGACTCAGTTGCTCTTTTGTGTATTTTTTCCCCCATTTTTCTATTCACTTTCTTACTAGCCGAGGCACATGCTGACCTTATTACTGAAAATTGCTCTGAACTGAGTCCTCTGACAATTTTTCTATAAAAAAAGAAAATACTACAACTTCAATTAAACCATTAACTTGTTTCCACTTAGACAAGGGTAGAAACAGAAAATGATCAGACCAAAATGTTTTTTAATTTGATTTTTTTAAGTGATTAAATTTAACCTGTTTAAAGAAAACCTTTTGCCATTGTATTTACAATTTTTTAATGTGGCCAGAGAAGAAACACATTTATACCAGTAGCTGACAGCACAACATAAAGTAAAAAAAGATTTATACAGTCCTCCACTTCAGGCTTAAGCAATTTCCACACATTAGTTTGTTACTCAGAGTCAGGCTGCTGTTTGACACAGCTATGTGACTGAGGTTCATAAAGTTGATTCAACTTCTTTTGTGGTCTTGTGGTCCACAACAGCCTCACAGGAGGCCAGCATCATGTGGAGTGGTCATACATCTTCCTTTCAGTCACCTGCTAATTCGTTACTCATTAATGAAAAAACCTGCAGCTGGTTTATTTGTTCACTGGGCGAGGTAAATCATCCATCTCCACTGGAAGACAGCAAAGACGACACTCCTCTGCTATTTACCTCTTTTCATTTTATCTACATGTCCTTCTTGCTCTGTCACTTCCTGCCTCTCACTAAACTAATAAGAAATAATATAGAATGTAATTTTCTGTGCTTTCTGTCCCTTTCTTTGCTTGTTTTTCCTCAAAACTGACAAACTTAGTAGAAATACTTTACATATAGGCCACATATATACAGTATATACACCGTATATATACAGTGTATATAGTGTATATACATACAAACAGTAAATGTAAGACTGTAAGGCAGGCAGTAATAATGCTTGGCTAACAGCATCGTGAAAATGTTATCTGATGGGAGCCGAACAATGGCTGACAGGAAGCGAGCCAGTATCCACACAGGTTAGGAGAAAATAAATCAGGTTTCACTGACGTCAGCCGGCTCCCGAGGACAGTGTTGCTACATGTCTTCACTTTGTTTTTCTGCAGTAAATATTCTTGCTTTGTCGTGACACAACGGCACGTATACATCATTTTCTTCTCTCCAAGCTGCCAATACAAAACCCCTATGTTTGATCTCCATGGAAACAGTTCAATATGAAATGAAGTTGTGATGTGCAGTCGGAGCTGGAGGCAGGGTTGAGGGCAGCGCTGCAGCCAAGGAAAACGCTGTGTGTGTGCTTGTATTAATCAAATTGTGGGGACGTCAAACTGTTCATAAAGTCACATTATGGGGACTCGCCTCCCATTTGGAGGCGAAAACCGACATTACGTCTCATGGTTAAGACTTGTTCCATGGTTCGTCTGAGGGTCAGGGTGCAGCACGTAGTGGTTATGGTTAAAAGATAAGGCCGATGTTATTCCACATTCTTACTATCATCAGATCAACTCAAACAGGAGTAAATTGCGCGTTTGTTGAGGACTATTTTCAGTCACAGATAATGACTCAAAATGAGCTACAGTGTCCGTATTCAAGGTAATGAAGGAACATTTCACCCAGTGCAACTTTGTGGCTCATTCATGTGTTTTTAATAGTTTCGACAACAGTGGAGGTTTGAGTTATATCAAGCTCTGGATACATAGGCAGTGATGGTGGGATCAGTTTATTGTTGGTTTTAGTCATAAGATAAATATCACCAGCATTATCGTTTGAATTGAGTTAAGTCTCCATGCAGTCTGCAGGCCACTCAATTTAAAAGATTTCAAAACTACTGGTGATTTAGCTTGAAATTTCTCCTGAATCCCTTCATCTCCTGCTTTTTTTCCCCTCTCATCTTTTCTCCCTCTGGGTTTGTTTATCCTTTCCGACCGCTGTTGAAGTTTCAGCCACCTGACTGTTACAATTACAAACCCCCAAAGCCTACCACACCGCTGTCGGAGCTCTGTCGTGTAAAAATAGAGCACACAGAGGTGACATCATGTCCTGTGTACAGGAAGAAAATCACACGCATGTTTAAAACACACAGGGGGATGAGAAAGAGACGGAGAGAGAAAAATAAAGAAACACAGAGGGAGAGAGAGAAAGAGGGAATAAATCAGACGGGGCCATCTAGACCAGACAAACAGAAACAGTGCGTATTATTTTAGAGAGTCTGCATGTACCAACCGTGTGTGTGTGTGTGTGTGTGTGTGTGTGTGTGTGTGTGTGTGTGTTGGCATGAGCTTATCGCTGAAGAATGTAGTGGAAAAATGAGAAACAGGAAGTCTCCATCAGAAGGGTGAAGTTGGCACCGTCCAGCCACACACACACACTCACTCAGTGAATTTTTTAATGTCCTGGCTATTAATAAGTTTACATTAACATTTCATTAATGCCAACAGACCCACATTAACATAGACCCTGGCTGAACTTATGTTACATTCAGTGTGCTGCAGGTGGGACCTCGGCAGACTTGCCTTTGAAAAATGTCTGACTCTTAAATCACGGACTTGGTGGCAGAAAATAGAAAATATCTTAATGGGACTTCCTGGTGATTTAAAGACAGATTTGGGTTGAAACAGTGAATGTACTGTAATGCCCCCTTTTATCTACATTTCTTCCCACTGTAATAGTAATGTAGACTTAAAATGAATTGAAATAAATAAAGAATAATGGCTTTTAAATAGATTCACCTCCTCAGTGCAAAGGGTCACTCATTGTTTTTTTAAATGTCAAGGCCACGACATGATGTTGTGATGGTTACGATAGAAATGACCTTTAAATTGTGGAAGTGTGAAAGTTTGTGGTTGTAATTAAGTAATGGACCTCCATGATTGTGTTTCAACATCTGGCTGATTCAAGGGATAATGTTTGAAGGGAAAATGCACCCAAAACGTTAGCAGTGTATTTGGAAGCTATTATATATTAATCTGTCAATATTCAGTTGTCTTAAGTAAATTTCTTTTTTTTTTGTCTTTCAGGATGAAGTAGCAAGAGCTTTTTACAAAACTCACAATTCTGCACACAAAGAAATCCATCAAAGAAGAGGAAAAGATGCATCAACAAAAGCCTCAAAAGACCAGAATGCATTGTGTCAAGGATACCTGTGAGCAAAAAGCTTTCTTCATAGCTGCTGTTCACCAATGACATGCTAACTTTGTC
This sequence comes from Seriola lalandi dorsalis, assembly GCF_002814215.2. Lineage (NCBI taxonomy): Eukaryota > Metazoa > Chordata > Actinopteri > Carangiformes > Carangidae > Seriola > Seriola lalandi. Next base: position 480,643 of record NW_019525445.1, on the reverse strand, counting down.
TTTGACATGTCTTTAACGTGTTTAAAGTGGGTTTATCAGAGCTATTCTTTGAACATGACGCTGAGAGCAGTGGACCAAAACATCAAGGCTGCGGGCCATAAAACCAAAACAATGCGCTTAAAGACGCTAAAAGGCTCTGTTGAGCTGAGGTTAAGTGTAGAGTCAGGTGATAATCCTCTGCGCGGTTGTCATTAGCAACACCTTTCACGTTAGACGCGTTTTATCCATTGTTAATATGAAAATGTATCATGGCCCAACTACAACAACATCATTCTGGGAGCGTTCCCACCAATGCTATTTCAAAAATAAATACACATCAGTATTTGAAACTGAGCAGCGAGTTCAGCTAAACATTTTTACTCCACATCAGCCTACAAAGACAGATAATTGTTTTATTTGGCCCTGGTCAGCCACATTCCAGACACAGGACTAAAGCCGATACAACAGATCTGAGTCGTGTAGACCCAGCATGTCCCACTACAACAGGACAGACATGATGGTTTTACCAGAAGGTGCTGGTTAGCTGTATTCAACCTAACTCACTTTGATTTACACACACAATGTTTCTGCATGATCTTCTGTTCTCTCCTTCCCGTCTCTCACTTTGCAGTTCAGTGACTGAGACGCCTTTCAGAACAGAGCAGCTGACAAAACTAAAAGCCTTCAGCAACAGCAGTGTATGACCAATTTCCATTTCCATGAATATCCATGACATTCTGTGTGTGTGTGTGTGTGTGTGTGTGTGTGTGTGTGTGTGTGTGTGTGTGTGTGTGTGTGAGAGAGAACCTTCCCCACATCAGACTGTTGAAGTCCTGTTGAAGAACTACAGAAGTTCCAAAGCTAACGGTTAAGATTTAATGTTGAAATGATCTTTTGGGACATTTAAGCTGTCTGTGTCTCATGAGCCTGTTTGCTTCCAAACTCTTCCAATCTCCCTTCATAAATCTCCAACCAACAAAATCCCTGCAAATCTCAGTTTCTAACCATTCCTCCAGATTCCTACCCTGACAATGACATCACCAAGCCCATACTTGAACAGAAACACTTCAAAACGAATGCCAAACATAACTATTTCTGGTATTAAAATATAAATACTTATTAAACAAACTTTCTCTTCAGGGGACCAAGCATCAGATCATTTACCATCAGTTTAACAGTTAATCCAAGGGGCTAAATGATGATAGTTTCACATGTTGGGAAATACATTAATTGGCTTTGTTGCCGAGAGTAAGATGGGAGGATCAGTGTCAAATGATCAACGATGATAAATGTGAAACGATAGCTAGGAGAAGCTTAGCCTAGCTTAACATTTGGAACAACTGGAAACAGGGCAAGAGGTAGCCTAGAACCGCTGAAGCTCTCGTGTTAACACATTATATGTTGTTTGTTTGATCTGTGCATAAAATGAAGTGTAAAAATTACAATTTGTGGTTTTACCAGTCTTCACTGATTGCATGGTGATGACAAGACCCCAAGAAATCACTGCCCCTGGCCAAGAAATAGTCCCACATAACCCCCTGTAAAACCACTACTTGCCATTTCTACACTTTGGATTTACAGACTAAACAAATGAGACATAGCGTATTAATTAGTTAGCTTTACAGGTGCTGGTTTTTGTTAATGTTTGGACAGAGCCAGGCTGGTTTTTTCACCTTGTTTCCAGCCGCATCTAATGCAGCGGCTTGCTAGCCTTTCCACATTAAGATCTGTTTTGGAGCATATTTGAAGTAAAAAATATTAGAGAAAAGTTACATGCTGCTGAAAAACAGACATAAGTGTATTGATGCCGTTATGTAGCACTTGCCAAGATGTGACAAAAAAAATCTCCCAGTGTTAAAACAGTTTTTTTAAATCCAAACATATCTGTAAAATATTTAATTGGTCATACAGCTGTGGCCCGTTTTCTCAAAGACATGTATCTTAGATGTCCCAGATATACATCTATCTAGCTTTGCTTCCCTCTTTTCACATAATACAACACAAGACAAAAGCTCTTTCTTTCTGTTAATTTCACAACCACTGATTAACGTCAGCTGACTCCAACACATCACAACAGGTTTGAATGGCTGCAGGTCAAAGATAAAACACTGCTAAGTTTCTCAGTGAGAGCCATTCAAAAAATGAGTTTACCACTGGGGATCAATGAATGGAAGAACACAGTGCACCAGTATCCAATTTACAGTCTGTCCTATTAAAATCACAACAGGCAAAACACAACTGGGAGTTACCATGACGTGAAGTCAGACAAATTGCATAAAGTTTTATGAGCCTGTGATGTATTTTATGGGACTGAGCTCATGGTAATTTCTTTAACATTCAGGCACCGGCTTCGACTTAAACAAACTAAAAACTCCCATCAGCCTTCAGAGAAAGGTCGTCACACACACATATGGGTATTGGTTTACTTACTGTCTGTGTGTTTTTGCATATGTTAGTGCGAGCTGTAATACTACAAGTACTTCCATATGACTGTTAAAATCAGCAGTGCTATCTTGTATATTACCAAACATTTTATATTAAGATGTTGCAACATTTGTGAAGGTATTACTTCAACAACTTACAACATGCGTGTTTCCTGTAAACTTACTGGAAAATTTCTCATTCTCCTTTCAGCCTTGTCTTGTTGCTTTGAGTCGTTTGACGGATAAATGACCTTTTATTAAGCAATTTATGAATAATCACAGGTTTCCTAATATGAATTAATGGTTGCAGTGAGAATCAAAATTCCAAACACCTAAAACTTGGAAGAAAGATGTCAGTCGCACACATATGGATCTTGAATTTCTTCTCAACTGCTTGCAGAATAACAGTGGCTGGTAAATCCAACACTGAGGCCATATGCATCTCTGACATGGATGTGAACACACACACACACACACACACACAGAGAAATGAAAAATAGCAGTACAGGAATTTTAATTGACCTCTGCCATGCATTTTTTTGCCTCAGCAGTTCCATCATTGGGTGAAAAAAGGAGACTTCCTAACTGGAAACAGATTTCAGGAGTAGCCCAGGCTTCCACAAGTCAGCATGTAACTGTAGCTCACACACACACACACACACACACACACACACACACACACACACACACACACACACACACACACACTTACATAGACAGACACAGCCAACGCCCCAGACAACTTAAAAGCGTGTTTCCTATCCGGATATCAAAGTGCTGCTTTGCAAATTAAGTGTGTATGAAATCTCTAGATGTGATGTGTGAGAGAGGAGCATATCACATACTACTGTACACTTTGTTGTTGCGGGACATATTGTATAGGTGATCAGCCCTGAGCTGCCTTTTCATGAAGATCAATAGTTTGTTTAGTCAGACTTTTATAGTGCAATAATAAAAGATAAAAGAGCGGCTCGGAAGCTGAAGATCATCACATCAGGCGTGACATATCCTGAGTGCTCAAAGTGCAAACAGACCTACAATAAGTGGTCGGTTTAGTTTAAAAACAAGTTTAAGGAGAAAGAGGTTTGGTTAGACTGCAAAGTAATAGACAGCGGAGCTCGTCAGCCAGCTTACCGGGTTCGGAGTGATGTCTGCAGCGGTGGATGAGCGGCTCTTTGGAGGCAGCGGAACTCCGCTTTAACGAGACCCTCACACGTTATAAGTACCGCAGTGTGTGGCTGCGTCAAGTTCCACACGCTCACGAGTAGGCTCAGACCGGAAATAGAGTGTTTTACTTTCAAAATAAAGCAAAGTGTAACGCTCGAAAAGAAGTGGTGAATTTACCTTCAAAATAAAAGTCAATGTGACATTTCTATATATAGAAACGTTATGTCAACTCACACCAGCTTTTGAGAAAATTGTGTGAACATGCTAAAAAAAAACTGCAGTCTCCTTATGCTTGCTAATTTGTGATAATGTTCGTGTTACCTATACATATTTATTAGTTGTTGCCTATATTTTTAGGGAAAGAAACAGAAAATTAAGGTTGATTCTTGACCTGGGAAATAGTCCAAAATAAATAAATAAAATTAACAACTTGGTTCACTCACTAGCTTCATCCTGAGCTTTCATACTTCAGCAGATGCAGTTTGCTCAGTTGTCATGGAGACAAATCATGACAAATGATCAGTTAGTAGCCTTACAGTAAAGGGCTTCATAGGGACATAATTTAGGGACTGCATCATTTAAAAGAGAAAAGACGTGTCAATTTCACGAGTTGTTTTTATTTATTTCCAGTACACTCGCAAGATGTCTGACTTAGAAGACACTGTTAATAACTTGAGGACTACACAGGGAAAAAATCTATTAAATATGAGATTATTTTTCCCTTCAACGTAAGTTCACATTTTAAAAACATTCACATATAGGCCTATTGCAGGTGTACTTTTCACAAATATAACTGTCATGTACAGTTTCTACAAACAGCAGAAACATAGTCTAACATTTTCAGGTTTTTAGTTGTGGCTGCTATTGTAAGGTTACAACTGTTTCTTCAAAATTCCCATACAAACAAAGTTTTATGGTTCAAATACATTTAGCAAACAAATGAAAATCAAAGAGTACTTTACTAAAAGAAAACAAATGCAAATTCACTCATGTTCATTTGTCTGGGTGATTATACAGACACCAAACCTCATATTAAGAATACTGCTTGAAGATCATGTTGATACAATTAAAACAAACATTTTCACATTTAAAAATATAATTTTGACCAGGAATTATTTTCTACCTCAGTCATAAAAATTTGCCTTGCTATGTTAGATGGGCCTGCTCAGCAGAAAACAGGACAAACAAGGATCTAAGGAGATAACATGGTGCAAAATGCCTCTCATTGAGATGGGAACAAAGTAGACGAGCCTAATTGCCAAAAAAGGTGCAAAACCGACAATTTATCAGTAAAAAGTCTGTGTCATCCTCCTGTGTACTACTATTATATCTTTCCCTTCACCTTCAAATTCAAATTGAGTTCTTAATTGTTTCATTTAAAAAGCCACATGTACTTTTTTGACAAAGTATACAGTTTCCAAAAGTACACAAAAAGATTATATCTGACAAAATATTAAGAGTTTTTTTTCCATTAATTAGTATAATATTTTAGTTTGCACTGTTTAAGACAAATATTAAAATGCAGGCACTCGCCTAATGGCCTAATTATACTGGGAATACGATATATAACATCAAAGGGTTTAGTGTCATATAAAAACCAAAAAGATCATCTTACTTCACATTAGCAAATCAAATATGTACAAATCTACATTAGTTAATTCAATTTATGAATAGGCACTTTAATTCAGAACAGTTCAGCCAGCCCTCAGTCATCTTTGATGATACAACATCACAGAGACATGGCAGTTTTTTTTTTTTTTTCATTTAAAGATGATTAAACCAGATGACGACAGAAAACCCAGAAAGACATTAGCCCTAATAACCACAGCAGTTGATTTGGCCAGATCAGCCACACACTCAGCCTCAGCCCCCCACACACACACACACACACACACACACACACACGTAAAACTCACACACAGGGAAGCTCTAGTTTCCGAGTATAAAGTACAAGCGTCTGCTACAGTATGGGAAGGAGATATTGTTTTAACATGCACACACTGTAGAGGACGACAAACTCCTGGAATGAACATCCACCTCCCTCGTGACTTCCCTGCTGTACAATGTACCTTCAGTGGGAAGAGTCATAGTGCTTTTTAGGAAAAGGTTCGCAACAACAGCCTTTCGTCACCAAGCAGTCCTATTAATTAAAAACAGGGCAAGATAATCATTAATGTCACACTACAAAATAACAAATAAATAAATAAATAAACAAAATAAATCATTACATAAATAAATCATTTTGTGTTAAATAAATAAATCAATACGTAAAAAGACCGATTAAGAGGAGAAGATGCAGGCAGTGCTAAAATTTAGGATAATGGAGATGCTCTGGACACTGTCGTGAAAACAGTTTGAGTTTTTTGGTTGTTTTTTGGCCTTATTGTATTTACTGCTTACTACTTTTTTTAGCTGCAACTAAAGTTTATTTTCATTAATCCGACAATTATTTTCCTAAATAATCAATTAATTGTTCAGTCTATGGGATTATTGTTCTCTAAAAAAAAAAAAAAAATAGTGAAAAATCCATTTACATTTTCTCCAAGTCCAGGGTAAATTCTTCAATTTGTTTTGTCCAACCAACAGTTCAAAACCCAAAGATGTTTAATTCACTGTCATAACGAAAAGTAGCAAATCCTCACATCTGAGAAGCTGAAACCAGAGAGTGGTTGGTATTTTTGCTTGAAATATTACGATATAAGAGAACTGATCGCATGACTGGAGTGTAAAAATGGTTGCCAATTAAGTTTCTGTCAATCAATTAATAAATTAATCTGCTAACTGCTGCAGCTCTACCTACGATCTTGTAGCAAATATTTGATGTCTTTTAAAGTTAAAAACCCAGTACTCTCATCACAAGTCTCAATGTCCTTGCCTAGTTGCTACCTCCAATCAAAATCCTTGGTTTCACCCCTTTGAACCTTCTCCACCAACTGAGCCGGAGGCAAACACACGGGATGCAGGAAAAGATAACTCAGTTAGTGAGATTAGTAATATAACTGTAGTCTAAATGCTCTTTAATAGCAACGAATTGTCATAAGTAGTACCAGAGCAAAGTGTCAGGGTAACTGTGAACTGCCCTAAATGTTAGATACTGTAGGCCGTCATACAAATACAGAAGCTAGACAGATACAGGACCTTTTGTCAGGAGCAACTTCACCACATTGAAAAGTGTAAACTGCATATTAAACTGTTTTAGGGTTTGCCACGCACGGTCAGGGTGTTTGGGGCTTTTACAGAGCATAGATAACAGCACTGGCATATTGCCACAGTAGTACAAACATAGGAGCACATACTACTGCCCCATTTTTTAGCCTCAAATACTGGCTAAATGTGCATCTCACCTGATTTAAGTTAGTAAGCTTGAGGTGCTCTCGATTTACAGTACCTTACCTTACATACAGTGCATTCGCATTCAGGATTACAGTAATCCACCTAAATGGTGAGTTAAATCAAACACGCCTCAAGTTTGTCAGAAAGCTGAGACTATTTTAAAAATGTTAAGAGGGGAAAGGTGGCAGCGTCAACATGGGACAACAACAGTTTGACATTTCAATCAAAAATCCAACCAAATCAACTAACAGATTGTTTTCTTGTGAAATCAGCTTAGATGATTTGAAATTTTTGAAACAAAACATCCTGACAGTGCAAGCCGTCTTACAGTCTGTGTCTGCGAGGGTCAGAGCGTGGCGGGGAGGGCGGCGGGGGCAGGGTGACGGTGGTCGGGGGCTCCACTGGGTCGTCCATCGGCAGGACCAGACGGGTGCCCCTGATTGCAACCTCATGCTCCGCCAGGGCGAGCTCGTGATCCAGACCCTCATCAGACGGGCCGCCCCCGATGCTGGCGGTGGAGCGTTTGCGGTTTATAGTGTGGGATCCTGATGCGTCTGTGCTGACGGTGACGTCGGCGTACATGGAGCTCACGTTGGCATCGTTCAGGATGAAGTCAGAGTCATCGTCATGGAGCGGACCTTCATTCTGGTGCATGGAGAGGGGAAAGGGAGAAGGCGGGGAAAAGCATGAGAAAGAAGAGATGAATGGGAGCAGCCAACTCCAGCACACACTGCAGGGTGTAATGCTGTATTTCATACGGTCTAAAAAGTTACTGTTTGGGCATTTAATGAAGAGACACTTCAACTTTATCGAATGATGTCTTATGATCAAACCTCATAGGCCTGTGGGCTGGTGAGGCATCGTGCCAGCGGTCCACAACAAGCAGGCAGAGTAGCAGTGAGAGGAGGACCGCTATGGGTCAGGAGAGGTTTCAGGTAGCTGGTGAACAAGCTTCTGTCAAGGACTAAACTATTTAAACACACTAACTTTCAATTAAACAACCTAATTAGTTAACAAACTGTCTGATGTCTTGGAAGATGAAACTATGAAACAATCAAAAATGATGTATGTGTTTTGAAATATTAAGGCTGTGGCTCTTTTATTAAGATCAGTAACACTCCTGTGCAGGGAGATCAAGTTACAACTGTATATTTCTTAAAGTTTATAAAGAGCACCCTCTGGTGTTCAAAGCTGAATTCAGCATCTACAGTTCTGAAGACAAGGTTTCATGTAATCCATGGCTCAAAGGATACTTGTGGTCAAAGTTATACCAGATCCTGAAGGGCCACGCGCTCTCGTGTTTGGTGTTCCTCCGCTGTGTCCCATCCAACACCGTAGAACTCTGTGAAGCACAACTCTTATATTTAGTCACTGTTTCATTAATTCAATGTTTTTTATTTGACCTGGAGTTAGCAAATTGACAATTCAACCAAAAACATGAGCCTCTAATGTGTAATGATCACTTACAGAGTTTTCTTGATCAGAGTCCACACCCACCCTAAAAGAGAAAAGGTAGCAACAGGGATTTTGACAGAAAGACCTTCATTAGTGCGGATGAAACACACACAGAGAGATAAACACATACAAACAGATGCACAGCCTTACGGTATGCTCATGAATGACAGCATGGGCATGGTGCCGCCGCCGCAGATCCAGACAGTGAAGAAGACAATGAGGAGGGTAGTTGAAAACATCATCTGACGAGCGTACGTCGCTGTGTCTCGGATGGAAAGAGCAAAGGTCATCGCCCCACGCAAACCTGGAGGAGAAGCAAGACAAAACAATGAGAGACTAAGACAGAGTTTATGTGTGAGAGGGGCCCACAGTGAGGCAGTGTGCAATTTTTCATTCATCATCAACTCAAGAAACACCTACAAAATATGTTTTTAACTCAATAATTATTAATTACTGCAGTTATTTGTTGACTAGCTTATCCTGCACAGTCTCCTTAAGTGAAACACATACTCACATATGCATTTGTCGCCATAGCATGCTAATCAGTTGTATTAAAAAAAAAAAAGTTGAACATATTTAGAAAATGTCCTGTGATTGGTTTAATTTCAGCATAATTACAGGAAATAACCTGTGGGTTTAAAAACTAAGAAACAATTATGAAAAAGACATGAAGGGGATTTCTATTTTTAAGCCTGTTTCAACAGTAAATGTCAGCTGACATACAATAGGGGCTGTTATTCATAAAAATACTGTGTGTGAGTAGGAGGGTTGTTGGTCTAGAAGAAGATAATTATCCAGGCCAATGGCTAATTTATTTACACTTCCCTTGACAGTGTATTTTCATGGAACCACGTCCCAGGTGAGTAGTAGTTTACTCAATTTGGGTCCAAGCCAGAGAAACTTTACTCATCTTTACTGTGTAGAAAATAAGAGACCCCACAGACCTCACATACCTGCAAACATCATGACGTGCTGAAAGTTGGACCCGATCTTGTTCTTGCGGCCCAGGTTGAGCAGGAAGGACAAAGGGTAGATGTTTGCTGCTCTGCCCAGAAACACTGCCACCTATACCACGCAGGAAGGTCAAGGACACAACACATTGAAATAATGATACCGTTCAAGGCAGGTTGGAATGGAAAATAATCGTGGGTAGATGGTAGTTTGGAAATTCTGCCTCATGGTTGACTAATCTTAGTTTTAAATGTGTTCTCAATTTAAATTTGCTTTTCCTATTATTCTTGGGCTCCATGAAGCACAGAATAAAATAAGATGCATGTACTGTCAGTCCTTCATAAAAGTTTTGGTAATACTACTGCTAGCATTAGTATCATGACGTATTTTCATAGAATGACAGATAGAATTTTTAACTAATGCAGGCAAGTGAACATGTCATGGTTTAAAAAAAAAAACTGAGGTCATGTGGAACAATACGGTATGTCAGATAGCCACTCATCTCTGGAGCACCAGAAAGGCCTTGATTAGTTTGTGCGGCGCATCAACACCAGGCAGAGTAAAGGATACAAAGGCTCCAATGATGAACAAAGGGTTGAAAACATGTGACTGGAAGGAGAAGAGAGTCAGACCCATGTAGGAGAAGATGAAGTTCTCTGCCAGGAAGTTCAGCAGCTCAAACAACTGATGGGGGAAGAGACAAACAGATACACATACTGAAAACAAACAGGATGAAAACTGAAACTGAAAAAATTTACATAGCATTCATGTCACTTTGGGTAGGTAAGGTAACATGTGAATGTTTCTTGTAAACCATGCATTCACTGTGTTCATCAGATGACTCATGACGGCATTAGTGAGAAATGTTACATGTCTTATCAAATTTACGGAGAATAATGCTTATATTTGTGTGTGTGTGTGTGTGTGTGTGTGTGTGTGTGTGTGTGTGTGTGTGTGTGTGTGTGTTCCATCATAGCAAACCGTGGTTCTTTACCAGGAACTAGCACATGAGTAATTTCACAGTAATTTCGTTTGTATGCAGATTTTTATCCATAACCATGAAAGATGCAGTTGCCAAATTTAACTGGTGTGTAGTTGAGATCAAAATGACGGGCATAGTCGCTGGTGTGTGCTCTCTAGTTCTCTCATTTATAGTTTCCAATATAGAAAAATACATGTTTATAGTGCTACTAAACGGTAACTATCAATAAACTGTACTATTCAGCTTTATTTATTACCTCTAAGTGTAAAACTTTCAGAAAATATGTGAGGTGGATGTCCACATGCGCGGTCACTGTAAGGGCTCTAAATCTCATGTAAACCTTGCCCAAATGAAGACTGTGATATTTATTTGCAGTCTTTGAAAATAAAGTTACTGCCATAAAAACCAACAACAATGAGTCCACCATCACACAGTGCTACCAAAAGACATATGTGTGAACTTTGTCGGCATCTGCTTTTAATTTACTCACTAAAGTTACATTATTCTTAAAATCCTCAGCTGATGTCCCGAGTAAAACTAAGAGCATTGTTTGCATCAAGCTAACAGACTATTTAGGGTTATTTCCTAACCTTGAATCTTAGTTACTAGATATCCAGAGACATGTCTATCATGGTTTTGCTCAATCTCACTGCTGCTGTTGATAAAGATGACACAAGTTCTAGTTCAGATCCTATCTATGGTGGTAAATACAAACATCTTGCCCTGTCATGCTGCATTGCATTTATAAAAGGGGCAATATTGTTTAGGTTCTATATGCCGAAGCCAGATGACCCAAAGCTATTTGTACGAAGGACCAGCAGACCATCAGGTCTATCCGCTGTGTGCTTCAGTGAATAAATGACATCAGAGTGTGGATGTATCTGAACTTAATGCAACTTCAACATCCTGTCTTTTGAGTATTTCTTTTCAAGGCATTTTTCTGTTATTTGCTTTTATTCTGTGCTTTTCTTCAATTCTGTACCTTCTGCACTAGATTTTTTTTTCTATGGAAATACAAATAACCTATAACATTGGTTGGACTAGTACTGGCAGTAGCACTATTGCAAAACGTGTTACAGAGCAATGATTAAAGCTGTTAGTAGATACAATGGGATGGGATCACTGTAGTTGCATTTCACCTGTTTGGTCCTGTCCTGAGATTCCGGGGAGAGATTGTTGTAGGTGTAGTGAGCCTGAGTGATCCCACAGAAGAGCACAGCTACCACACCTGAATAAAAACAAAGATCAACAGATTTAACTTAAATGTCACTCAGAACATATTAAATTATACTTTGGAGGAGGGGGTCAAAAGCATTAAAAAAAAATCACTTTTGCAAATAATATTTTTGCATGCAGGAGGTGTACCTGTGAACCCGCAGGCCTCAGCCAACAGGAAAGTGCTCCAGGACATGAGAAAAAAGAGAGCCGTCTCCAGCAAGGGGAAGTCCCGCAACTTAGTGAACTTGGTCACGTGATCAAAACTGAACGTCAAGGAAAAAAACAAGAGCTGGAACACCTGCAGCCATGATATTTTTGAAACAGAAACACAGAGATAAGACAATCTGAGCAGATTAAATAAGACAAATAAATCTGTAAAAGTACAGAAGTACTGTTCTCTTTTGGTATGCATGAATAGAATTCAGGCTACATCCATATGGGCTTTTTCTTGTTTTAAGACAATTATGACTCCAAACTGCACATACAATGATTAAACAGCTGCAGTTTTAGATAGAATTTGGACGTCTGTTTTAATTCCTTTAGTATTACTCTGTTGCTGCTCATGCATACCTGTGAATATAAATTATTATATTCACATTAATTATTATCATTCAACATTATGTAACTGTAAGAACCAGGTGAAAGGATATGAGAGCAGTCATGACTCCAGTAGCCACTCCAAGAGCAAAGGATCCACTGAAGACACCCAGGAAGATGCCGAAGGATTTCAGCATAGCCATGGCCTCGAAGCTGTGGCTGTTGTCTCCCGCAGGCTGGTACGCCACAATGGAGCTGAAGGGCAGGTAGACATGAGTACACAGAAATAAAACCATTTTCATGAAGAAAGGAAATAGGCCTGTGTTCTGAGAATCCAGGAAGAGCAACGGGTCAAACACATGCTCAGATAAAGACACCAACGGAAATATCTTTGAAGATGGTAGACAAGCATCAAATTAAACCTGCAGAAACCCGAACCCAAATCCAATTCTGATTCTGTACATATTTAGCGGATTTTGGTTTCCCTTTAAAAAATAAAAGTAGTAACAAAGGCTTAACACACATGGATTGGAGTTGGGTTTTACAGTCATAAAAAGGGAAGAGGTTGGGGTCTTGCATGCTCTTGGATCTTGGATATCTCAACTGTATTTGACTGATATCCAATAAGAGTGCAAATAATTAACCAATTCAAGTGCTACTCCTTTATGAGAAGTACCACCCGAATTACCTCAAGACTAACAAAGCAGATCACCAGCACTAACATCCAGCAGTAATAAACCTTTTAGACACAAAATTTTCTAGTCATCTGCTCGTTCTGTAGAACATTGAGAAAAATGAAAAATAAGACTAGGAGTGGATATAAAGGGGCTGCAGAAGCTGTGGGGTGTAGGGGAGGGCAGTGATCATCGTAATGGATCATGTCTACACTCTAAATAAAAGATCTGCATCACATTGACTGACTTGAGATGATCAGGTTCTAACACTACAACTCTGCGATCACAACCACGCAACCAGCCCAACAACCAACCCACCCACCCCCCCACCCACCGGGGGCTCAATGTCTGGTTTTCTCCCAGCCATTCCTCTACCCCCTCGGGAAAGACTGGGCCATCATCTCCTGGGGAGTGCACAGCTCCAGCCCCTTGTCTACTCTGTTTCTCCAAGCGGAGGAGAACACTGCATACATACGTACAGGCAGGCGATGAATGACACGGGTGGGTGAAGGAAGGCAAGCAGTGAAATGACAGGGATCGATGTTAGTATGATTAGTGTTCATTCATGTGCAATGTACAACAGTTGAATTTGCCACAGTTAGACTCATTATAGTGCAGGTCAGCAACACATAACTGGGATTAAAGGTCAGGTTCACATTTTTTTTTCAAATCTCTCTTAAAACAATACTGACTTGCCCCTATGCACATTTTAAAAGTTATTGGTCACTGTAATTGTTCCTCCTGTCCAGGTTATGAAAGAATCCCTTCCTAATGCAATACTAATTTAAGTGATGGGGGGATGAAATCCTCTGTGCAAAAATGATTTTTAACTGAAGCTAATATGAGACTTCAACAGTCAGAATCAGACCAAACAAGCTGGTATCTTTTAAAGTTTCAGTATTTGTAATGGAAAATTATTTTGTTTTACCATCCTTCAACTGCAGCTTAGCAGGGGAAAAAAAAGGATGAATTTCACAAGGAAATCCACTAACTTGAAGTCTCTAACTCAGACTGCTGAAGCCTCACACAAACTATCCTTTAACGTGGACCTACTGTTGCTTTGGCGAAGTGTGTGTATATTTCTGTAGCATGTAATCAGTGCTTACGAAGAGAGGACGATGGCCACAGCATCATTGAGGACACTCTCCCCAAAGAGTAAAGCATACAGGTCCACATCCACCTTGAGCTCATTGAAGATAGCCAGCACTGTCACTGAAATATGAAGGAGAAAAAAACACTGACGTGAATATTGTATAACACAACACAAGCCAGATTAAGCATTGTTATTGAATATATGGAAGCTGAAACGACTGAAAGCTAATATGACTCTACCTACCTGGGTCTGTTGCCGAAACAATGGCCCCAAAGAAGAGGCAATCAGTAAAGTAAAAATCTCCCGCTAGCTGACCCACAACTTTCATGAAGGAAACAAAGCCATACATGATCAACCTAGGAGGAAAGAAGGATGATGAAACATTTGCAAAACAAACTTATCAGATGAATCGAGGCAAGCAAAAGAGTCTGAATGTCAGGCATAATGGTAAAAACAAAACATCACAATGTCTGAGGTTATTTCAGAGACTACAAAATGACGTACCCAATAACAAAGCATGATACAACTGTTCCCATGAAAGCATATGCCAGGATGGAGCCAATGTTTCTGAAAAAATGTCTCTGAAACAGACAAAAACAGTTTATTAAAATATGAAAATATTCTTAAACTTAAACTTATTCTGTAGTAAAAACAACATATAATTTTAAATAATATTATGTAACTTGTGTAAAATCTTATTTGCGAAAAACCTGAATCTATATTTCCATTTGAATGTAAATTTCCATGAACAGAACATCATAAATCCCTTTGACTCTCTTACCCTTTTCAGACTGTAACCAGCGTGGAAGATGATGGGAGGCAGCAAAATGTTGAAAAACACCTCTGGGTCAAAGGTCACCTGAAGGCAGTAGTTATAAGAAGTTATACACCTATTTACAAAAAGTGCATTCCCCACAACCTGACACACCTTTCCAATATTCTTCAGAGCATATATTGTTTTGTTTTGTATGCAAACAAGTAAAGTTTTTACATTTTTATTGACAGAGATCATGTTTAGATATGTAGGTGCTATTCCACCAGAGGCTCCAGGCACCTAGCAACTAGTACATTACATTGATGCATCAAAAGTGCTTTCCATGTTTTTTCTACAAGTGTGTAATGTCGGATGTGGATTTTGGCGTCTGTCCATTGGTCAAAAAATTTCTTGGCTGATAATTGTCTGCCAGAAACTACAAGTAAAGCAACATGTGTGTATAATCAGTGACACTGAGCACTGCAAGCCCCAACCCAGAAGTTCCTGAATCTTAAGAAACTACTGCCACCTTAGCATGCACTTTTTGGGGGGGTAAAACTATCTCCCTGGAACTTAATTTAAACCCTAGTTCTTCTGGGGGAAACACAGGTAGGGGAGCTGAGTTGGAAAAGCACCTTACGTAAGAGGCTGTTTATCACACTATACACAGTAATATGGACAAAGCTCAACTGTATTTATCACAGAATTTGAAAGTTTTTTTATCCTAAATAGTTATTTTCAAACCCTTTTCAGTATATCCATAAAATATATTTTCAGTTGGCAACTTTATATGCTCCATCTGTTCATCGCCTTGCCTTTCTCAGCATCTCATCATCCTGAACTTGGTGCCCTTTGCTCCGGCTGACTTCCCCCTTCAGAGTGTACTCGTAGAACCGGCCGCTGACGTTGACCAACAGAGTAGCAGGGCTGGCGTTGACTGCACAGCTGAGGACCAAGTCACTCATGCTCTGGGGCACGTGGACACCAAACCGCAGGATCACACCCACCAACAGGCCTTCAGGGAGGAGAAGAAGGGCAAAGCAGTTAGCCACGGATCTCAAGTAAATATCCCTTGTGCACCAAAATAGGGTGAGGTTCTATTTAAAACACCTGCCTTGAATTATTTGAGTGTGCTACATACTTGAATTAGATTGGGGTCTTACAAACAACAAATATTAATTGGGCCAAGTTAATTATTCTCAAAGCAATAGCTTCATCAACACAGCTTCTCACTGCATGCTGGAAATGAATGACTGTGCAGGTGTCTGACTAGTTAAATGGGAAGAAGATATGCTTTTTTTCTAGCTACTATAACAAAAATATACATTTTCCCAAACACTTCAGCTGTTATCAATATTACATTATATTTCATTATTTAATTGACAGCTGACAGAATGACAAAACTCTAAAAAAGATCACCATAATCCCGCAGTCCTAAAACAGTTACTATTTATAATCGAAAGCACGCATAATACTGGATACATAATACTAATTTGAATGCGAACATCTCTATAGATGACTCACTCAGGGAGTTTCCCCCATGCACAATGAAACCTAAGCATAAGCTGTCAAAGTGAGCTTACAGGTCAAGTCTGAGGAGCTAACACCAAGATAGCCAGCTAGTATTAACGCTAAGTTAAATTAACTGATTGACATTATCGTTAGCTAACGTTGGTAGTCTTACCATAGATCATGGCGAGTCCTGTTTCGTGCAGGAACCTAAATCGCCGGTGTTTGAACAACCATATAGTTAAAATGGTGAGTGTTAAGAGCATTATGAATATGAGAAGATTGGCACTGTCCTGACGATGGCTCTCCTCAGCCATCCTCTCAGTTGCGACGTTGTCCATTGCATTGCTCTCGCCTTGGCTCCCGACGAGCACGAATGTCAACAGAAAAGGCAACAACAGAAGCGCTTTTGACGGTTTAACACCAAGAGGGTGTCTTAGTGTAATTCCCATTTCGACTTTCTGTCAAACTGTTACATTTGTTGTTTAATTCCTTTCGGTTTTGTAGGGAAACTCCTGCTTGGACTAAAGGAGAGCAAATGACAGCTTCTTCCGCAGCCGTTATCAAAACACTGGGATTTCCGGTTCTTCAAAATAAAAGTCATCTCATGATTAGTGCTAGTCCCGTGAACAAAACAACAACACTACACCCAAAATGTTTTTGGGGGTTTTTTGTTCAATTTGTTTGTTTTGTTTGTTTTGGTTTTTTTTTTTTTTTAATCAAAGTAGCTACCTGTAAGCCACCTGTGAAATTTACTCTGATTACTCTGTTGTGGAAATCTTGCTGTGCTCTTATACTATAGCAGACAAATCCCCATTACAATAAGAAGACAAGTTGAAAATACTATCACACAAAAAACTTCCAGTTCATACTCAAAAACACCTCTGTGGTTGTCCAACCAAAGTGTCTCCAGGGCCACAGTTTGCCATGATGACACACACACACACACACAGACTCACAGAGTGAGAACAATAGCAGCCCTGCTATCATGGCTGGTAATAAATCAGTCTCACAGTCTTAGTGTGATATTTATTTTACAAGTGGTTTGATTGTCTAAGACTTGACACTATTTGTGATATTTGACAAATGTAATATGATCTCTGTGGAGAAAATACAGTCTTTGTTTTGAGTGGCTTTTAACTCCTCCTCACATATTTTAATAACGGTCAAATAATGCTCATCTAATACTCATCCTCATGGTCATTGTATTGCGTTATAACTTTCTAGTTTTGGTAATGCCACAGAAGTATATTATACACCATGATCCACCTGGTATATCTAAAGATAGCATTTAGCACCATAAGGCTTTCATTCATCTTTGATGCAATATCAATATGGTTTAAGTATCAATCTCTTTGTTTTTCTAAAGGTAAAAAAAAATATTATTCTGACATTTCTGAGTCATTTTGATTTTAAGTCAGTATTTCATGTGACCGTGTAATTTTTCACTATTGATGAATAGCCAAAAGATTCGGACAACTGTGTGTGGCTACACAAAGACTGTGCATTTCAGATAGTTTTCTATGTGAAAACAGGAAAAAGAGCACTAAGATTACGGTCATTTTCACACATGTAAACAAGCAAACTACTGTTCAATTCACTGGAAATGAACTGAGATGAAATGATTGTAGCATAAGAGATCAAATGCCAAATTAAAAGATAGGTAGATCCCCTTTTTCTGATTTTGATACACTTACATGCATGTCATTTGAGGTAATTCTTCAATTAAGTTGATTTAACAATTTGTCGTTTGTCAGGTGGATGATGGTACACACATATAACATACCTACGCATGAAAGGTTCCACTTCAGTTAAAGGTATTTCTCAATCTTAATTTTGTAGCGGTTTCCTTTCACAGGAAACAAAACCCACAAACCCTTAACCGTGGAGCAGCAGACACAGAACATAATACACATATCAAGAGTCACATGACTTTTCTGTCATGTATAAACCATACCTGAGATCAAGTAGGCCATGAAGCTACACATAGCCTACAGTGGCTTCAGAATATTCCGACCCTTCACTTTAATTTTGTTTGTTGTAGATTTTATTTTAAATGGATAAAATTACTATTTTTGTCTATCAGTCTAATGATCAGTCAATAATCCAGAATGGCATGTAATGTAAAAACATGTTAGACATGTTTGCAAAATGATTAAAAGTCAAAAACTGAAATCATTTGCAAAAGTATTCAATCACAAACTGCGGTCAGGTGCATCCTCTTTACTTTAACTATCCTTGAGCTGTGTCTACAAGTTGATTAGAGCCCACCTGTGACAAATTAAATTGATTGGACATAGTTTATAAAAGCACACACCTGTGTATACACAGTCCCACAATTCACACTGCATGTCAACACAAAAACCAAGCCACAAAGTCCAAGGAACTCTCTGTAGACGTGATATATGTTTTTTGAAAGTTGTATTTCTATATCTATTTTTTGATCTTCAAATGTATGGAAATTCTGTGTCAGCTTTGAGTGCTGTCATTTTGTGGTATTTATTAATCACAATTTGTAAATAAACTCCAACATAAAAAATTTGAATAGTATCATAAACTTTATTTCTTAACATGCACTGCTAAAGGAAAACAAAATACCTGTAAACATCACACATTTGAATAAACTTTAAATATCTCACACTAAGTAAACTATTCTATCTGGAGTAAACGAACTGAAGTAATTAGTGTTGAGTGCAGTGTTTTACAGTCTTTTGGGGATGAAGCCTGTTGGTGCACAGGATGATAATAATGATAATGACAATAATAATGAGGATACCTTCTATACAAATAATATAATAATGACATTTTCTTTTATCATTTCAAGAAAATTAATGGCTGTAATAATAGTAACTACGTAACAGAGGGCTTTTGAAAAATGACAATAATATGCTTAATTTTACTAAATGAAATAAAAAGTGTAACTTGACTTTCTATTTTTCTTCTGTATGGTTAACTCCAACAGTTAACCAAATATCTCAACCATTTTTATGATCAACATATAGACTGATAAACAATCTCAACACATTTTCACAACTGAACGGCTCTAACTCGTCCTTTAATCTGTCTTTCCCTCGCCATCCTAATTTTCTTCACTTCTCCGACGGCGTCTCTCACCTTGTGTATCTCAGACTGGCTCAATGATTGGCTGAGTAGTCATGTGATCGGTGCCGTAAAGGCTAGAAAAGCTGCGCCAGTTGAAATAGAAACGCTCCGCCAAAGTTGAATAGCTCTCAATAATTTATAGGTCATACGTCCGGTTCCTAATAGGACGGCG
Organism: Seriola lalandi dorsalis; assembly: GCF_002814215.2. Taxonomy (NCBI): domain Eukaryota; kingdom Metazoa; phylum Chordata; class Actinopteri; order Carangiformes; family Carangidae; genus Seriola; species Seriola lalandi. The sequence continues at coordinate 461,294 of NW_019525445.1, read as the reverse complement.
TTTGGGTCCAGACAAGGACTGCTGTCCTCTTATTAGTGACCTCTGCGTTAGATGATGCATGGTGTAAAGTTACGTGAGCAAACGAAACGGTGTTGTCTTTCTGTGGCTGCGAGATCCTTTCGTTTCTAGTGACCGTGAATAGTTGTTATACTGGCCTACTAAACCATTTCCGATCTAATTTTCCCCCACACTTAAGATGATCGTGTGCAGGTTTTGTAGCTGCAGCTTGCATGGTTGGACCGCGGTTGGTTGTCTGTGGGTTGGACAGTGCGTGTCCATGTTTGAGACACGCACATTGCGTAATCGAATACAAACGGATGCTGCTGCGTCGTCGTCGTCTTTAATGCGGTTCTCATCCAACGTTTAGGTGTATTACCGCCACCTACTATAGTTTTGTGGACACAAAACTTTAAACTGCAATAACGCAGCAAGGGACAGTCAGTTTCCGTCCCACAAAAGTCTATTATTCTAATTTGAATTCTCAAATATAAATACACATCCAAATAATATCATATATAGGGGAGACCGGGGATGGTTGTAACACTTTTTGACTCAGCTCCTATAACTTGCAGAATGTTTGCGGTAGGGTACTCAGATTTTGATACAAAGTACCCTCATTTGTCTACTACAAATAGCAATGTTTTTAACTTCTCCAACTATATCACAGAATTCATTATTTAATGTCAAATGCAAGGAGTGCCATTGTTACAACCTACCCCACTACCAGGGTATGTTGTAACACAACCTGGGGTAAATTGTAACAGCAAGATTGAAGAACTAAAAACTGAGACTACACCACAAAATATGCATCTATATAAGTTTATTGTGCATGTGCCAACACTAAAGCATCTTCCTGTGCTTCACTAAGAACAAAAATAACTCATCACTGATGGCTAAATGAAGAACAGTGTCAGTGTTAACATTAAAAGAGCTTTTTTAAAGAACATATCCTGATAATACCTATGAATGTTACACATACAAATGGAAACCTTCAGCAGGAGGTCAGAAGTAGCTCATAATCCATGTAAAATTACAGGAAGACGTTTGACAATTAGTAAAACAACAAACATGCATACTGTGTCTGTCTTAAATGATAACCCATGAACTTGAGTGTGTGTATCTGTGTGTGTTATCCATCTAATCAGAGTGATCAGAGTCACAGTGGTGACGGATGTATGTGGGTTTTCCAGGGGTGCAGTTTTCGTGGGCCCAGAACTTGCAATTTACACATCTGATCCACTTTTCTTTGGGTTTGGAATTTCCAAAGGGCTCCATGCAGACAATTCAAAAATCATCTTCATCTGGGGTGTCCTCACCCTTATCCTTGTTCTTCTTGGATCTCTTTTTGGCTGTCTTTCTCTCTGCATTATTTTGTTTGCGTTTCCTCTTTC
>NW_019525445.1:446068-459113 GCF_002814215.2 Seriola lalandi dorsalis | reverse complement strand
TATCCCTTATTGGTGAAAGTGATGCTGTTACAACTATCCCTTTGTTACAACCATCCCCGGTCTCCCCTATGTGTTTATATGTGTTCATATATATATGTTTAAATTCTATATTATTTCAGTTTCTTTCAAAAAACTCAAGGTTGCTGCCCTATACTGTCTTTCATATTTCCATGTAACAATTTTCCTGAACTTATCTCCCCATGCTCTCCCCTGTTTCTACTTTTTTGTCTGGCCCCCTAGTACTTTCCACATCTTATTAATATATATTCAGTTTCTATCTCTATCTCTTATCCTGTATGTTCTATTCTTACCCGTGAGACTTCTACTCCTCTGTCTTTGTTTCTCCACCTTTTTTCTGCACATTATACAGGTGTCTTCCTTTTGTCTCAGTGTCCCAAATGTGCTGCCACTTTTATTTTTGATAGGGTGCTTGCTTCAGTTTAGCCATGTCTACTTCCTTCTTCCAGTTAAATGCCTGCTTACTAATCGACTTCCATTTAATGTTTCCTCTGTCTAGATAACCACATATTAAAAAAAAACTGTAACCCTCTTACAGCTCTGAATTGTTAAGTCTATTGGACGAGCGGTTGTCGAGAAACGACAGACAGACTGACGACAGACAGATAGAAATCTGAGACGCAGAAAGACGTTCCTCCATTTATATTTAGATGGAAAATGTTAATCCAATATATTGTGTCTGATTTTTTTCAGTCAGTCATTTAGGTTATAATATATTTGGTATAATTTTGAATTATCATGTCCACGTGGCTCTAAGGCTTTATCAGTTACAGTTGGTATAGGTAGGTCAAATATCGCCTAAATGTCAAATTGTGAGTTATTTGATATTAAAGCCGTACTGCATAAGGCATATAACTGCAAACATGTGATCTTGATCTGTTGCCTAATATCTCGCTTCCGTTTACAGGAAACAAAACCCACGAACGCTAAGAGCAGCATAGCCAGAAATGAAAATACTTTGATGCTGAAGTAGACTTGAACCGATACTGTGAGCACGATGTCGACTGGACTTCTTCTGCTTCTCTGTCTGACGGGTTATGTGTTTGCCAAAGAACCGCCTGGTAACAAAATTTAACATTTAACATTTTCAATTTTTTAAATTATAGGCAACTTATATTAATAACAACTGTTTTAGCCCTTGTGGGTGTGTAAATAGGCAGACCATATTGTTTCCCATCATTATGTGAGGCTATTTTCTTTGTTAATCGTTTTTATATCTATAATATTAGTTATTAAGCCATCATGAACAACAATCTTTACAATGGATGTTGTATGAGTGATTTTAACTAAAACATTTTCTAAACGTTTTCTAAATATAAATCCAAGAGTAAAAGGAGCTAGCAGCACATCTGCCTTGAAATATGATTAGGCCTTAATATTGTAAATAATCAATCACTTGAATTATAAAAATTAATTAAATTCTTATTTTAAAGTAGAACCTTGCTTCCTAATACATAAATTCCCCTTGACGTCATTTTGCATCCATTTCCTCATTGTGTGTGTGTGTGTGTGTGTGTGTCTGTGTGTATGAGACAGAGAGAGAGGGGACTGCCATTTGTCTACTGACATTTCTGTAGGTTTATTGACTATACATGAGTGTAACTCCAAAGACCTTTGAATTATTGTCTTCATGAAACTATTCTGTTGTTCTCTTGTGTCTCTGACAGATGTGGACTGTTTGGTGGTGCATCTGAAATATGTTAGTTGTTCCTGGAATAAGCAGGGGGCGCCAGAGATCAATTACACCTTCCAGAGCAAGTTAGTAATTTGGTGACAGTTGTCTTAGAATACAACTTCAACCATAAAACAATTTTTTTAATGTCATCTGAATGTATTTATATTTTATTTAGTGTTTATCATAATTTCTCAAATTTCTAAGAGTGAAATTTAAGAAAAGTAAAAATTCTTCACTTTTACTTTCACTCACCTTTATTTTCAACTCATCATTATGAAGTAAATGTTGATTGCATAATGTAATGCTATAGAAAAATGAATACTCACCATTGCCGTTTATATTGGTTCCCTATAAGCTTGCTTTCACTATGCAATTCTGTCTGGGTATGAAATGTCTCATAAAAAAGAGCCTTGTTGTCGTAAGAGACAAAGAAGGTGAAGAGGGAACGTGACAGAAACCGATGTAAAACAAGAATGACATTCACTTGATGGAGAGAGAGCCATGATTGGACAGGGACAGAAATTTAGCCCTGGACTTTTCCTGCTGGTACCAACTTTATGGATTTTTTTTATGTCCCACCAGCACACCATTGCTGCAGGCCACCAAGCTTTGTCCCAATGGTCCCTATTGCCTAACAGTTGCATTTATCTTAACAACAAAGAAAACCATACACACAGTTAATGTCTGTAATTGTCTGTGCGGGGCTAAATTCTCTTTAAATGATTTGTCTGATATACCTCACCAACCAACAGCACAATTTCTGTTTGTTTCTTGCTATATCATCCCTGTTTATGTAACATAAATGTATTAGAGAGTTGTTAATTCAATATAGTAATTGCTAATGGCTGCATTAAAGATTTCACACAAATAAAATTAAAATCACATGTTTCTGCAGAATAGCAGAATAAGATATAGGGAAGATATAAGGATTTTTTTTAAATAAGAGGGGTGGAGGTTAAGTCCTTGTCTCTGATCGGCCTCTGCTTCTGTCTCTGATTGGCCTTTGCTGCTCAGAGCGCATGTGATTAAAAGTGAGATTTGAGAGGCGTAAGTTAGTCACTTAATACATGTTTCTTACCTCTTGCCTAACTCTTACAAGATATATTTGATCTTTATCTATATATTTGATAAATACAGACCCTGACATCAAAGTGTAGCAAATTACAGAGTTAAATATCACCAAGAAAAGTACAACTTGTTATAACCGAATATGTTTAGCTAATCCTTCCCCAAAACTGACTGGATACTGTAGTAAACAACTACCAGTATCCAATATTCCCACTGCAGATGACCTGATTATGAAGTGGTTCAGTGCCACATTTACAGTCGATATGCCTGCATAGCTTTCTTTGCTTTGTGTGTGAATGCCTAAATAGTTATTTCTACACAGGTTCAACACTGATAAAGAATTCCGTAACTGTACCACCTACATGTCAGAGAACAGCGTTAACATTGGATGTGACCAGCCCTATGAGGGGCGATCCAAAAGGTTCATCGATTTTAGCACAAAACTGGCACATGGCAACAAGACCTATACGAAGCATCACCATCTGAAAGACAAAGGTATGCTTATTTACTAGGGTGTAACATAACACTGGAGGGTACTATTCAAAAAAAAAAAACAAAAAAAAACAATGAATGAAGCAGTGAATTTTATTCAATGGAAGTATTTTTGTTTTTACACCTCCTGGTGGAGCACAGGTTTAACTTCAACTTCAACATCATTTTCTTCCAGGGAAAGAAAAACAATGATAGTATTCTGACATACAAACAGGCTGTAAAAATGTACATATATATTGGCATGTCTGCCCTCTTGTTGCCACATTGTATATTGTATTCTCTGTAATTGAATCTGTCTGTCTCTTCTCAGTCCAGTTATATCCACCAGTAAACCTGACTGTCGAGAATGGAACTGACTTTAACCTGTGGTTTTACTGGAACCAGACTTATTCAGGGTGTGTTGAGAGTGAGGTTCGCTTCAGGACCAACAATAAGAAGTGGGAGGTAAGCAATCTGAGTAAACAGTCTCATCCTTCTTTTTCATTCTTTGCTTCATTATCATTTTTTTTTGTCTTCCCTTCCGACGCATCTTCCTCCTCAACTCCGTGTTCTTTTCCAGAGTAATAGAATCATCACCGGGAGACAGAATTTCTGCATCAACTTGCCCTCCAGCAGTTCCCAGTATGAGCTGCAAGTGCGAAGCAGAATAGGGAGCAACTGTGGAGAGTCTTTATTCTGGAGTAACTGGAGCGAGCCTGTGGTTTGGGGATCCAACAACAGCACAGGTAAAATTGCCTATATTTTCTGAAATAGTAATGAAGTAATCCCTGACCTCTACTGGCTACCTATAGAAACTGCAACATTACCTACTAAACAAGTCTCAGGCACAGAAGAAATATCTGGGCATTTTTTCAAAAACATTGTACAGCTACAGAGGAGCAACTGGCTGGATGACACAATAATTATCAGCTACAATGCTAAAACAAGAAGAATTTAACTAGATAATGAAATAATTGATATCCACCTCTCTGTCCTCCATTCAGACACTAATCAGATAAATATGTCTGTATGGACTCCATTCCTGTATGTGGTGGGTGCTTTCACCCTTGTCCTACTGGTCACGATGTTGCTGCATCATGAAAGGTGGGTTGGCCCGTATGTCATATATAAATGTTGGTAGTTATAGTGTTATGGTGTATAGTATGGTAGCGTGTCAGCAATGTGTACTTATTTCCTCAGTTTTTCATTAATTTTATGAGGTTACCAACAGTTGTTACTTGTCTAGAGCAGCAGTAAATGTAAGGGATGATAGAATAACAATCATATTATATATTAATACATTTTCAGTTATTTGACAACCTCTTCCATAACCAAACCTCACTCAATGACAGAGCTGAAGACTTACAGGGAACATAAGTAGTATAGATGAGCTGCTGTTGATGTGATCATCTAAGAGTAAGAATGTGCCTACCTCCAATACAGGCTGAGAATCATCCCCATCCCTGTTCCCAAGCCATCCCCAGTCTTTAACGACATCGAGGTGAGTAGCATCCAGCAGCCCCGTGTCTTCTACCCAGAAAAAAGCTAATGCAGTCATTGAAAGAATTAACTGACAAGACTTAAAACCTACAGCCATATTAGCATCCATATGAGACTGTAACTGTAAGCAGGTGAGACTTGCCATGTTAACCACCTTAGCATAGCGTGTCAGTATGCTAACCTTTGCTAATTAGGTCTAAACACAATGATGGGAATTTCATTGGTCAACTGGACTAATTTAAGTTTTGCCTCAGTGATGATGCTTGAAAGGAGGAGGACATGAGTATTTGTACCAAAGTACATGGCAGACCTAACAGTTGCTGAGACATTTATCTAAGAACCACAAATGTAAACCTCATGGTGGCGCTAGAGAAAAAGTCAGGGAATCACCAAGGTCCAGACCATGAATATATGTACAAAATTTCATGGTAATCCATTCAGTAGTTGTTGAGATATTTCAGTCTGGACCACTAGCATGGTTAAAACATAAACATTTTAGAGATATTACAAAGCCAATAATATAAATATTTAAGGTCTTGGGCTCTCAAACTGTATGTCCCTATATAAATAACCACAGTGCTCATATTCAACTGATGAAAGTACATTTTTTTATCTTTCTTTAAGGATTGGCTTCAATTCTCCAAAGGCCTGAAAGGGAATTTTAAGGCTAACTACAATGAGCATGCCTGTCCTGTCCGTGAGTACTGCCCGGTCTCCGAGTCCGACAGCGAGAGCTCTGACGGCTCTACCTTCTCTGTCACCACCGACCAAACCGACTGCTCCATCCCTGGGAACGAATCAGAAGACCAGTCTACCCCTTGCTCCTCTTCCACCTCTGCAATTCTTGTCTCATCTCAGGAGTAGCAACAGCCTCTCAGTCAGGCCTGGGTTTACCAAAGCAATCCAGAAATACTTATAGTGATAGACACATCTCCTGCATGACTGCAAGGGTCAGAAAATAATCTATGGTCTTATAGCTCCCCTTACGAGAAGAAAACGGATATCTGCTTGAGGCACTCGAAAGCAGTCAATTAAATTAAAGCTATTAGCGGTTAAGGATACCAACCACCAAATGCAGCAGATACAGATAAAAAAGAAAACAAAGGAAACTCAAAACAATGTAAAATCTCCCTAAAATTCATATGTCTGTCTTGCTTATGAGATGATAACTTTGGAGAAGTACACATATTAATGTACTGGATCTTAAGGTTAATGTTTAAGGATTTGTGCCTTACTATACTCATGAGGAATGTAAATGTTTCTTAAAAACTGTTATCAGCCTAAAACTACACTTTTCATATAGTTAATCTTTTGTAATATATTATCTAATTAAACACATAACAAAGTGTACAACCAAATAGACTAGTTTATATACTGACCAGAATATGATATCAACTTTACAGACTCTGGTACTGCCCAACTCAAGAACAAAGTTTGAATATTTACGATTGCGTCCCATATGACCTTGACTCTCTGAGTTTGACAACTTCAGGAAAACATTTCAGTTCATTTCAACAGTGTGTGGAGAAAATGACTTGTTCAAGGTGCATTTGTTTTTTTTGTTTGTTTTGTAATGTAAAGAAGAACTGTGTTAGCAGTTGCAGTTAATAAGTTACAGTTATTGTGAGTGAGTGTTAGTTTCAAAAGGATTGGGTGATAACTAAATATATATTTTTTGACAAAATATCTTGTTGGTTATGTGGTTTATTTTAGATATTTACTGTGAACTATGATAAAAGAAGTTATAAAGATTAATTAAAAAAACAGTGTAGATAACAGCCAAGAAACCAACATTCACTGTTAACTCACTAAGTGAGTCAAATTCATATAATACTTTCTAATAAGGTACCTAAAAAATGGGTTGTAAATTCAACTTATAAACTCTTAGCTTTGTTAATACTTGGAAATATTTTACTAATGGTTAAAAAAAAAAATTATTGATTAAAAAAACACTTACTAATGCTATATGTGTACCTTTGTGGTAGTCAAGTCTATAAAGTTCCTTTGGCTAGTCTTTATCTTTCTCCAATATGACACTTGTTTTCTCTTTTTAGCTAGCTAGAAAAGGTTGCAGAGCATCTAGTGCAAAATCTATTTTTAACATTTATTAAGATTTATAACTGTAAAGTTGGCTTACTGGACTACTGTATTAATAACTCTATTATTACCAAATACAAAGGTTAAGCACCAGCCAATGGAATTTTTCACAACCTGGCAACCGAAAAGTGTGTTCTTATCAAGGTCTTCCAACTGCTCTATAATGCATAATAAAATTAATAACCCCTGTAATAAAAGGTGTCTTATTAGAAAGTGACACCACATTACAATATCTATATGGTCATGTTGATATATACACCAGTATCACAATAGTACATCCCAGCCACACCACTTTTGTTTTATATTCCTATCATTTTGAATGTTACCTATCTAAATATCTTTGAATGTACTTTTAAATTTTGGTTTTTAATATTGTAACCTACTTGCATTTTAGTGTTTGTTTCCTACATTGTGTATAACTGACTCAGCTGTAATGTCCTAGCTGTATTTTTCCCTGCCTGTTTGAAAAATAAAAAATATATGTCTATTTTCGTCAGAAGCTGTGTCCTATGAATAGTAAAACTGCAGCGATTGATTTTAATTCAATCTGTCCGGTCTAGTTATCCCCGTGTCCGTTAGAGGGAGTGCAGAGTGTCCCGCACAGCACGGAACTGAGTCAACGCATTTTCCAGATTCAAGAAGGGTAGGGCGCAGGGCGGCTGGCCCCCGCAAGAAGAGAGATACAAGTCAGCTACTTCCCTAGCTGAACCGATCGGCTACTGCAATCAATTGATGTCTTCAGATGAGATTTAAGATTTTACCGTGCATTTAGTTGCTTTGACGCTAATTTGCCGTCGGTCATCCAAAGATTACAACCCGACAAAATGACAGAGTCTGCGGTGGCCGACACTCGCCGGTTGAATTCCAAGCCCCAGGACCTGACGGATGCTTACGGCCCCCCAAGCAATTTTCTGGAAATAGACGTTTATGATCCACAAATCGTTGGAGTTGGACGGAACCGTTACACAACTTACGAAGTTCGCATGCGGGTAAGTGTTGGAGCCGCAAGCCAAAACACCTTGTTGCAGCATTAGCTTTTCCTCGCTAAGCTAACTGGTAATTACACTGTTGTTGCTAGCGTTAGCATGTTTACCCGCTGTGCTGATGTCAAAACACGGACCGAGCTGTGACGTTGACGTTAGGCGTTAGGGGTAGCTCAAGGTGGGACGCCAGTAAAACTCGAGGACCGAGGATTGTCAGCGGCCTACCTTGTGGGTTTAGAGGTTGGTTGGTGTAGCGTTAGCAAGGCTGGCATGTAGAAGTTTCGTGAAGATAGTGGCTTCTTCCATCATACATGGAGAAAGCAGATTTACAGTTTTAGAGTGCAGAGTTAACGTTATACTTTCATGTTTCTTAACTAAGTGCTCTGTAGCTAGCCAAGTCCAGAGACACGGAATGAAAAATTACGATGGTAGAAAAATACGGTAGTCCCAGCAGACACCATGAAGCTAACTGCTACTTCCACTATCACAGTCAGCAAAATAATTGATAATGTAACATTTTTTGCCTATCTAGTTGTCAAACACCAATAACGTTTGTCGATAACGTTGACTTAAAACAGACTCTTTTACACTGGTAAAAGTATAGTACAAGTGTAACGTTAACGCAAAGTAGCTGAATGAGGAATGTTAGTGTGGGTGGTTTCATGGAAAGGGGAGAAATGACATGCAGTAAAGTTTCTTACTTATATTTAAATTATTATTCACATTAAGTAATAAGCACATGGATGATGAACAGTGGTGGTTATAGTAAGAGGAGTGGTAAGTTAAAACTTCTTAGTCTCTTAGACCGGCAGTTAAAGCAGTAAATTGTGTGACAGAGAAAATCACTGACACAGCAAACTTTCAAGACATTTTCAGGAAGCTGATGCTTGCACTGTAATTGCGTAATTGCAGCTTACTAGCTTTGTCTTGACGGGGGACTTTTTTTTAACTTATTTTGTGTCGTTTGCGGCTGTCTCCAGGGAGAGTAAGTCCATAATAATGTAAACAAGTTACTGTTTTCACCTCTCACCTGTTTAAGGTCGTTTTTTTTTTTAAATTGCATGTTCAAACATCGCTGTCTCACAATTACAGACAAACTTGAACAAAGCCAGATCAGTCCAGACACCAGCCTTAACTGGAAAGCACAGTGATTAACTGCCTTCAGACTTACATTCAAAAGTATCATGCTCTCAATAGCCACTGAAACACTGACAGATAATTGAGAAATGAAATTGCCAATTAGACAAATTAATGCCAGTTACACACTTTGAAAACCTTAAAATGTAAATTCATAATCTGCCTTTTAATTAAACTGCACACATTTCAGCATTCTGTGAATTAGATTCACTTGCTGGACATCTTTTATATGCATTTCAAAGAAACACCTGACACAATAAGGTGAAATCGATTTCAGGTTTTTTATGCACAGACAGTTAGACTGTTCATCTCATTTTTCACTGATTAGACATATCCTTAGCTCATTTTTGGGCAGATAAAACATTGCTAAGACATTTAATCCATAGGATGATTAACAGAAATTTATCGGATATCATATGCAAATATGCAAACCATGTCCTGCATGTCTTTTTTTAATATATATATTTTTATATTGTAAAATTGGATTTCTTTGAGTTTTTGAACTGTTTGTGTGAACAGCTATTAAGATGACACATTAGCAGTTTGGCATTTCACACTTTTTGATGACTGATGATTTTGTCAAATTATGGTGAGATATGAAGAGATATTTGTTTTCTCTACATAAGGCCTTTGTCTCTTGAGACACCACAATACCTTCAGCACTGTCAGTGAGGCTTGGTAGTTGGCAATTGTTGAGCAAGGCCTGTTCTCACCCTCCAACAGTGACTATGTGCAAATGATTCAGTATAAATAGAGGGTATATTTTGCTTTGTATTTTTTTTTCTCTGTGTAGACAAACCTTCCCATTTTCAAACTGAAGGATTCCTGTGTGAGAAGAAGATACAGTGACTTTGAGTGGTTAAAGAATGAGCTGGAAAGAGACAGTAAGGTGAGTGAGCAACAATGGCATGCTTCAGGCTAATAATTTAAGTAGACTGGCAGGTGCAAACTAATGGTTACAACAATCTGATAAGTGATAATGTTGGAGTTATAGGTGGAAAAATATAATCTGTAAATAGTTTCTCACATGTCATTAGGATTGGGGATATACTGTAGGTTTCATCTTCTGCATTAATATTGAAAATGAAATGAAAAGTTTTGTGGTGACCTTGATTAACTGTACCTCTACACCGCCATCGAACTAGGGCTCAAATTAGCTGATGAAACTTTCAGATTATACTGGATATTTTTGACCTCTGACCTCTGACACCTTCAGATTGTAGTACCACCTCTGCCGGGCAAAGCCCTGAAGAGACAGTTGCCATTCCGCGGAGATGAGGGCCTTTTCGAGGAGTCCTTTATTGAAGAGCGGCGATCGGGCCTGGAGCAGTTCATCAACAGGTCAGCCAGTTCAAAAACCTAAATTAAACTAACATATCTGTCACATAAAAATGTGGAAGAGAGTTTGAAATTCTAATGGATTGCTGAAAGAGGAACTACAAGACAAGAACAGTTCTGTATTATTCTATCACTGAGCTCTGTGGGATGGTTAAATCCAGGAAAGCATGTATCAAAGCTCTTATTGTGCTCCTTGCATGTTTTATAGCAACAAAATGTGTTAGTCGAAGCAGAATTTCACATATTCAGTATGAGTCAGGCATTGCCAAAAGTGTCGAGCCATACACAAGGCTTAACCTAATCTGTGTCTGGAAAAGCAGCACCACGTCAACTAGCTAATCCACAATTGCATTTCACCGACCTCCATGAAAAGCATTTCAAATGAGCATTGAGTGAATTTTTTTCTGTTGTCCGTCTGTGTGTATATTTCTGTAGAATTGCAGGTCACCCCTTGGCCCAGAATGAGCGCTGTCTTCACATGTTTCTGCAAGAGGAAAGCATTGACCGTAACTACATTCCTGGAAAAGTACGACACTAGGGTTTACTGAGGGAGATAGGCATGTGGGGGTTAAATTCTGCGTTGTAGAACGGACCGACTTGCCTTTCTATTCCCTCACAACTTCTCTAACCTCTCTCTCTCTCTCTCTCTCTCTCTCTCTCTCTCTGTATACCATCGTAAAGTCATATTCACTCTATCTTGGAGTTAGAGTATGTTCTTCTACTATACATCAGGAAATGTTGATAATGTTTCAGACAACTCTGTGACTCTTCTCTCCCTTGTGCATTTGTTTTATAACTGTACAATTAGGGAAGCACCCCTCCATAGTTGTGATTGTATCGTGAAGATTTGGCTCTTAATCGCAATTTTCAGGAATGAAAATAATGTACGATATATTCAGTCTTTCCCTGATGAGTGTCATATATTCATCATTGTAATATAATGTGAATAAAGTAGAATAATATCTAAATGTGTGTGTTGGCACTAATGTGTACCATAGGGATGTGTGCAGACTGTAAATAAGACTGATCATGTTTTATTCTCTTTGTTTTTGTTTTTTTGTTTGTTTTTTTTTTTAGGTATGAATGAAGTAAGTTTGCTTTATTTTCTCCTGTCTCTAAGAGCTTTCAGGAAGTTAAAGGTGGTTGCATGGGCACTGCAAAGACCAAAGGCGATAGTTCACAAATACTTGAGTAAAACAATGCTAGCAGCATATATAAAAAAATCACAGAGATCAGACAACAACGTCATTTTACCTTGTAAATATACCACACATAGTCCCTGGCTGTCACACAACACAACCAGTTATTGCCAAAAAAATGTTGGCGTCATCATGGTGTGTTGCAAAGGGAAGAACATTCTGCAATCCAGTTTTGCATTAGCCGTTATCAAGCATGTAAAGAAAAATGAATGTAAAATTTCATATAAAGTTGGAAGTTTTTAATTGGCAATGAGTGCACTAGAGTAAATTAGCTGCTTTTCAGAAACTGGCTTGCAGAAGTTCCTTAGTCCCCCAGTATCAGACCACTGGAAAGACAAACCACCACTAGTGTTTTGAGTTATGTGAACTATTGTTTAATAGCGGCTAAGTCTGTACGTCACCCATGACTAGAACTCTTTTTGAAACATTTCTTTCCAAACTAATTCTGATACATTGTCATTATCAACCGCACTAATCATTTGCTGCATGGCAAACTTGCACGCTGCCTTTGCAATATATGTGTGTCTCGCTGACAAATTATTTTACATGCCTCTGATCACCATCATGCTGTTTCCGTCTGTTGATTCAAATTTCCTTAAATTCAGGTTTTTCAAACATGGATAAATCTGTGTTTGGATAAATTCTGCCATGAAGTAAACATTGATATATCCTGCATTTTTATGTTCAAGTTACACCTGTCTCTTGCATCTACCAATTCAACACTGTATACACTTCATTAGACACATTTTATGTCTAATGAACTACATCAGTGGAATTTATTGTCTATATATAAAGCATCAATAAAAAAAACACATTGCATTCCACTTACCACATATTGATCCCTTGCAAGTCTTAAAAACACAGGAAGAGAATCATGGCAACAAAAAAAAAAAAACACATGAAATTGACATCTGCATTGCATGGTGCTTAGTGGTGAAGTTTGATGCACTGCAGCCCCTCAGCTCAGGCCATATTAGTTCTGACACTATGTCATGACATACTGCATGCAGACTTGTGTAATGTACCATGTTTAGCTCGTATTAAACTAGCAATCACATCTTTTTTTTTTTTTAACCTGCCTGTCTGTTTGAATAAGAGTTAATTACATTACAGTCCGCAAAGTATTGTCAATCTAAATACAACACATTAATGGAGGCAAAGATCTGTTCACTATGTCTTGAGTATTGCTGGCACTCCACATCCTGACACCAACAAAGTGCAGGAATCAGCTTGCCCAGTTTTATTCTGGGACTTAATGGTATTTTCAAAATATGCCTGATACTTTTGAATGAGTGTACAACTTAAAAATCCATCTGCATATTTGTTTTCCACTGTGGAAAACAAGAATACACGTGGACAACAGTGTTGCAACTCTGTTCAGTGTTTTTGACTGTATGTAGACCCAAGCAACTGCCTCATCTAACAAGAAATGCATTACACAAATACAAACAGGATTCCTGCACACATAGAAAATATGCAATTGCATAAAATGTGAATTTGATTATTTTAAAAGTTTAGCAGTTGGTTAAAAGTTATGGGGGGGCGGGGGGGGGGGGGGG
>NW_019525445.1:206644-446048 GCF_002814215.2 Seriola lalandi dorsalis | reverse complement strand
GGGGGGTGCTGTGTTGCACAATATGCACCTACAGTCATTTCTCCTATTGTGATATTTTCTGTGATTATAATATTGTGCCATTACAGGAATCAGTGCATCAGTAAATTCTCTGCAAAGAGCATTATTCATATCCACTTATAGTTTTAACATGTGTGAAAACTGTTTCTCATGTTTACCATCTCTCTCTTTCTCTCTCTCTTGTTGCAAAGACAATACAGACTGCTGCACCTGCCCCGTGTACATTTATTTCTACATCACGTCATTATAAAGCTGGTGGAAATGTCAGAACTGATAAGTATCAACGGTGTAGGAAAAACACAACTATTGCTCCTGGATAAAGTTAAGAGATCCAATGTATAAAACCTTTGATGTTGTGTCTTCATTCAGTCATTCCACATACTATATGTGCATTATTTTTGATTCAGTAATCAGTGAAAAAGAAAACATGTTCCATATATCCTTTTGTCATTTTACCATAGCTAGATTTTTTTTACAATGATGGTTATGTTTTCTGAATGTCTTTTTAATTGATTTGATCAAGTTTAAAAAGGGGGTAATTTCTTGCTTTGATTCATGTTTTCTTTTGCTGGCAGAGATGTGATTTTGATGATAACCGCCCAAAATCAAGCAACATGTAGCATCATGAAAAAGACAGAAACA
Source organism: Seriola lalandi dorsalis (assembly GCF_002814215.2). Taxonomy (NCBI): domain Eukaryota; kingdom Metazoa; phylum Chordata; class Actinopteri; order Carangiformes; family Carangidae; genus Seriola; species Seriola lalandi. Next base: position 445,388 of record NW_019525445.1, on the reverse strand, counting down.
TGTCATTCCAGTCAGTATATTTTCCCCTGAGTTTTATGTTCTGTACATGCTCTTAGTCAGGCTTGTTTCTCAATTACTTGTTTTAACTCTGCTGTTTTAGTTACATCATCATGCCTACATTTGGGCTGTGTGTTGTCAAATCAGCTATTGGGAATGTTAAGTTAGGTAAAATAACCATATCTAAGCACTGTGACAAGAGGTTCATTATATGAACAATATTCATTGTTTAAAGGCGTAATCAGCATCTGGTTTATTGATCTAAAATGAGGATTATTCTGCGCTTATTTTCAGCTGTTTTATTCTTTTTATCAATATTATTGTGAAGTGTATTAATACATGTTATCATTGCAGTTCCACTATGGGTGACGAGGAACTTCCTTGTTACTCCTGTCCTCCAATTAAATTTCCTGCTGCCTGCTGTGTCATGTCTACATGTCTCTTTTCAGTTTGGAGAGGAGAGATGGAAGCAAAATCACTAAAACTCAGCTTACAGTTAGTGATTAGTGCGTCACACAGAGAGGCAGTGAGACGGATCAAAAAGAGTCACGGGAGTTGGATGAACGGCTGCCGATTGGCAGGTGACCTAATTTAACAATGAAATGTAAAAAGAACACGAAGTTGGAAACAAATACAGTATTACACCTTGACCTAGGTAGGAAGGGACTGTGAAAATCACTGGTGTTGCAAGTGGGACCGAACTTTATATTTCACTTTGTAAAAAGGCTTCCCAGCATTGGTAGTGTTCTGGCGTTCTTTAAACCCATGCTCAGAAAAAACACAACATGTCAAAATAATGGTAAATTGGTGCAACAGGTTTAAACCTTATTATCTAAATGGAAGTTGAAATGTGTGGCACCAATGCACATTTTGATAAAAACCAATGAAGTAACACAACTTTTGTGCTTGGCATATGGTAAAATGTAGTGGTGGAAAGTAACTAAGTACATTTCCCCCAGCAATGTAATTCAGTATTAATTGGAAAAAATTTGAAATTTTTTCTATTTTGTGCAAGTTTTAAAATTGTAGTCTACAACATTTCAGAGGGGAGTAGTACTCTTTTTTTTTTTTTACTCCACTACATTTGTGTGAAACTTTTGGTGGAATTAATTCAGTAATTTCAGTATTTTCTTTTAAAGCAAAAATGCCAAACATTTTCTATTTCTAGCTTTCGAAATGTGAAGATTTAATGCTTTTCTATGTCATAGTATATGATTGTAAACTAAATTTGGATTGTTGTTTGAATGAAAAAGCAATTTGAAGAGCAGCTTTGGGCCTGAGAAACTAGAAGTGTTTTTCACTACTTTCTCACATTTTATAGACAAAAATAATTGAATTATCGAGAGATTAACGTACTGATTAATATATAATTAATTCATAATGAGCATCTTTTCACTGCAAAATGACAAAATGATGAATTCCTTGAAAATAACAGATACATTGCCAATGAAAATAATTTATTTTCAGTCTTACTATATTGAAAACTATGATTAAAATTATAAATTCAGGGTGAGAAAAAATAAAGACCTCTGATGTGTCTTTCAGACACCCTCTTATCCCCCTTAATAATTTTTTGTACAGTCAGTAATAAACCTGGAATATTTTGGCTGCTTTGACTGCCAGAACAATGCATCAGCTGACACCTAACATGCTCCACCTTCCTGCAGCAATGTGTTAAATAACTTTCTGAACTTTATTTGTGGCTCATGTAAACAAATCAATAAACAAAATAAAGCTTTTGTAGTGTGTAATTTGTGCATTACAATGTCAATTATTAATCCTTTAAACAAAAAGATTTAACCAGCCCACAATGCTAGTGCAGCAATTAAAAAACAGCTCATTAGTCTGGAAGGAGGTATCATAATAAGTACAGGTTTTGGCACTTAAGTGGCAACACTGGGTCTTTTTGTTTCACTAAACATGAATCTTAAATTCCTCTAATCTTTTTCTTGTTGTCGTTCACCCTCAGGAAATGCGGGGATTAACAGGGCAAGGGGAATTCTGGCCACAGGTGGATTAAAGTTGTCCCAGAATAGTGATCTTGTGATGTAGACCTTGACCTGCAGGTAATCCAAATTAGACAGAACTGTAATTGGACACAATTGTGGCTTCCACATGAATATGTCAAAAAGGGAATTATAGACAGTAGATTCATACAGTGCACAACCTGTGTTGCCCTGAACTACACAAGGTCCCATATAAGAAAAGAAGGCTTCAGAGCATGTACAACATTTTACATCCTTTACCTTTACACCCTGGATGGAGGAGACAAAAAATGAGAAACCCCTAGAGGAGCGACCGAGGAGGGTTCCCTCTGACACAAATATGCAATACATGTGTATGTATGAATAGAAAGAAGTAGAAAATGAATTAGAGATTTTTGTTTTTCTTCCTGAATACATTTTGAATGAGAAACAAAATAGGAAAATGCTGCAGTTCTGTGACTACACATTTAATACATCTTAAATTACAGCACACCATTCACAAATGTTATTGCGATGGTTATGAAGATTAATCTTCTGGTAAACTACAAGATAATATTGTTTTGATTCTCAGCGGCTATTTGAATCAATCATATATAGAGCACAACTATATCTTCAAATCTGGTGGAACAAGAACAGAATGAATAATGAAATCAGAAAGTCTGCGGGAAGCCTGGGATACATACACCGAGCCTGACCTTCCTCATCAGCAAGTAACTGTGACCTACAAAACTAGTGCGCTTTGATGTGCTGGCCTTGTCCTGAGTAATGAAAGTGGGCAGACAGGATGGGCACAGTGGGCCAAGGCAGAGATTAGGTGGTGTTTTGTTAGCAGTTCTAGCACTGGAGCCCAGTGTGCAGCCATGACGCTTGTTGTGTTTGCAGAGACACCCAGTTGGGTTAGCTTGATAAAGTGGAAGTAAATTGAAAGAGCAACCCAAAGCAGTGTGACTGGGCAAGGACAAAAGGTGAGACGAGTGGCTACTATAGTACCATTGGACAGAGAGTGATGGGTTGAAAGGGAGAAAATGAAATTTATAATTCCATTTCATTTAAAGTTACGTCTCTCGCTATTGTCAGTACATTCAGTCTTTCCCAGGAACAGATCCGATAAAAACAGTAATCCAGACCTTTACACATAACGAAGAAGACAAACACACATCCACTCACACAGAAGTCCCCATTCCTTAAGTCACTGCAGCCCTTGATTTCTCTTTTTAGTTCTATGTTATCAGCACAAACATGTGAGATACCTTATACAGTGGCCACCAGTGTGAACATGTTATAAGTAAAATTATTTGCTCAACAACAGTCACAATCACGTGTTCCCTTGCATGGCTGGATTACCCATCAGGCAAAGTGAGCAACTGTCCTTTGTTTGGAATATGCAACACTAAACCACAATATTAGTTAAGATGATGAAGAACTTTAAGGCAGGTTCATCACCGGTCTTATCTATCAGGTGTTGTAATTAGACACATTACAGAATGTTGAATTTTTTTTAAATTTGAGTAATTTATACATTTCACTCATTTTAACAATCCATTTCATTGCCTTGCAACACATTCAAAGTATGACAGCATGACTGCACAAGTTAATAATAATGTCTCATAATGTATGTCTGCTGGGTGGAGAAACTCCCTGTGCAGTGTTAGCAAGTCCAATATAAACATACCCAGTTCCACAACCTTTTCAGATTTCAGGCAAAACCATGTTTTCCATCTGTATAAATATTACAGCGTCGGCTATGTGACTGCGATCTGTGTGTTTATGTGTGTTTGATATTCCATAGCTCAAGTGTAAAAACATTACAATAATAAAAACGTATAGATTCTCTGATGTATTCTCAAACTCTTGTTTCAACATCTACTTGAATGTTAATATATTTTTAAGAAGTCAGTGAGTCAGTTGATACAAACTCATGCAGTTTGGCCAACCCACTGTTCAAAACAACACAACCTTATTTTAAATTCTGGTAGGCATCCCATTGTTTCCAAAGATACCAAATATTACTTTTTTGTTGTGGTAAATGTGTATAAAATGATGCGCAAGACATTTTGAATATATCCACTAGACAGAATGAAGAAATGAAGAGTTTTCAGAAGCTGATACAGAAGACACTGTGGACTAAGATTTGTCTACTTAAGGGGAAGTAAAAGAGGAAAACTGTATGATAAGGGAAGTTTTAAAAACTCCGAGGTCCACAGGAAGAGCAGGTTTTGTGTAATTCCATGGTTCAGCTGTAGAGCTGAACTGACCTGCAGCCAGCTCCATTTGCTGATACATCCACTATTTATCAAATCATAAAAATGAAAATTTTAGAAAATAAAAATCTTAATTTTTACTGCTACTAGTAAACTTAAGAATGAAAACCATTTATTCAACTTCTTTTGACTTAAAAACTCTTAAATTTGAGAGATCTCCAGAGGTCTCTTAAGCTGGTTAAGGGTAGATCCTCGATGACTGGAGCACAGAAAAAGATTTGTCTACCAAAAGCAGAATTTTATATGTTCTTGCAAAAATAACCACTGAATAAGATTATGTGTTTCTGCAAAAAAAAAAAAAAAGTCATTGTTATTCTCACAAATAATGGAGTCACCTTTAAGAGTCAAGTATTGGTCAGGCTATATTCAGCAGTGACATTTTGTTAACACTGTGAAGGCACTATTTATTATTAACTCTGATGCCATATAGTATTGCTGTTGCATCAGACAGGAGTATTTTGAACTGAGTCTCTCATTGTTGGGATTTGTGTGCATTTACATGCATGATGTCACAGAATTTCATCATACACAGGCCAGATTTTGGTGGTGGAACATAACTAAGTACATTTACTCAACTACTTTATGTTTCCAGCTTCTCAGATGTGAGCATTTGTGACTTGTACTTTTCATATTTGAATGAATTTTAATTAATATTTGATAACTTTGAGGTTTGGAATATGAGTTGGACAAAGCAGGCTTTGTGACACCATGTCTCTGGGCTCTGGGTAATTGAGATGGCATTTCTCATCATTTTCTGAATTTTTACAAATCAAACTATTAATTGATTAATCGAGAAAATGAGGAGACTAATCCATGAAGAAAATAATCCTTAGTTGCAGCCTTATATAAAATAGTTAATAATGAGCTTCCAACTACAACAGTAAAATTTTGCTTTACACAGTTACACACAATAATAACAATAGATAATATATTATTATTATTATATGATAATAATCTTGTGATGTATTAGCCAATATAAAAGTACAACACTGGGGTAATTTTTACTTTTAATATTTCAAGTACATTTTACTCATTATGAGTAACATTTTCAACATAAGACTTTTGCTTGCAATGTGGTATTTTTACAGTGTGGTATTAGTATTATTACTTTTTAAGTAAAAGATCTGAGCGCTTCTTCCATCACAGGCCAGATTTTGGATGAGATTTTGGATGGTGAGGCCTCAGTCAGTGGGTGACACAAGAATACAATTTTGAAAATCAAATTGTTTGGACACCACCACTGACCCTTCAGCATGCTCAGGTCACTGGGTGCATATACACATGAAAGAAAACGTTTAGTTTTTCCCTCCTGCTCTTTTAATCTGCAGGGACAAAGCAAGAGCGGATATAGAATAGAAGCTGGAGCCAGGTCCCATACATAGCTTTCACAGTGGGGGGGGTGGGGGACGCTGACGCTGACTGTCCATTTATGGTCATTTCTACTACGGGAAAACACACACACATACACACACGCACAGCACGCGTTGTTTTGCGCGCATTCACATTTTAGTTTTATCTTTCTCTTTGTCGTCCAAGCTCTCTTTTATATTGACTACTGTATATATTACTACAGCCTTATCAGAAACCTAAAGACTCTTACGCCTCATCCTTCCATTCATGAGTGGAGAGCTCCACCTCCGCTTGCGTCAGTTTGTTTATACACATCCCCGCCCCTCGCGGCTGATAAAACTCCGCACACACGCGCGACCGAGCGGGATATTTCATCAGCGACGACGGCAACAGCTTTCCTGTCTTTTTGTCTGTCTCCTTTCACTATTGTCAACAAGAAGACTATAAAGGTAATTCACTTCATCTTTCATTGATACAACAAATAATTTTCTTTATCTATGTCGTGTTGTAACGAAAGCTTTTTCCGGTTGTAACGTGTACTCACCTGGTCGTAGAAAGTGGACTGATGCAATCCTCCTCGTGTGTTGTCAGTTGTGTTGGCGCAATATTTCTTTAAAAGAACATAACGTCCCTCATATCCACCAGGTGTTTTATGGTAAAAGATAAAATAGCAATGTATCTATCGGAACGTTTTACTCACATTTTCCGTTTATTCGGTGTAGTTGACTGAGGCGACTTAATTTGTCTTTTGAGCGGGGAATCAAATGATTTAGCCGACCGCGCACACGGAAATAAATAGTAGAAACGGATAACTTGATGAGAGGTGGCCATTATGGGAAAACGTTTAAACCATTTTCTTATTTTTTGAACACATGACTGTACACGTTCCGTGTTATCACCGGAGGTTTCCATTCATTGTTTTGATCCTAGCCGGCTAGCATAAGGAGAGCTACCAAGGCGTGGGATGACCGTAGTGCTGCTTTCAAAGACCTCCGTAAAACGCCATTAATTATAATAGTTAAATTAATTTTCCTCAAGCAAAATAGCGTGTTTCAAAAGAAATCGATTTAATTGCATGTATTAATTGTGCATGTGTTCATATCAAGCACACACATAAGTACTCTGCAACTGAAAAGACTGATGCATTAAAACCCGCAGCAGTAGGTTAACTACTACGAGTGTGTGTGGTATTTAAAGCTACAACACTAACTACTGGTGCAACATTAGGTTTAAATACAGCCATTACATCATCTATTGATATTGTTCATAATGTAAGCAGTATAAAATACTGATGACTGTCGCTTGGTTATGTCGTGACACACAATTGGTGATTACATATTTCCGATAAATCTGAAGGCAACATTAGCACCACGCGAGAGCCGATCTGAGCCACGTAGCTGGCTGGTGTAGTTGTCCCTGACAGATGGACAGCTGAGCATCACCCAGTACGGTTGACACTGCTTGTGAGTAAGGATATTTTTTCAACTGTCGATTAATTTAACTTTTATATTAACCTTGACTTCCAACAAGCGCGGCGGTCGTCAAAGTGAGTTATCCTTCCGGGTAATGTCCACTAGCATGCTGTGCATTCAGGGTGTCACCCATGCTTCAGTTGCATCAGCCGGTTGAACGCTTATTCCACAATTTAAAAAATGCAGTGAAATTCTCGTGGGTAACACAAAAGTAGATATACGGAGTGTGCAATGTGCCTTAAACCTGCTAGCTGGAGTAGAAAGGTTGTTGGACTAACCAGGTAGACAAATGCCACGTTAGTTACTTTCTTAAATCCTGGCTTGCATTGCAGTAATTACAACCCAGGTCGACAGAGGACAAAACCTTAACTGTGAAGCTAGGTTCGTCAAGTTTTGTCTTTGGCTGTTACAGCCAGAAATTGTTAATGTCTTTACTATTGACAAGTTGGACAAGAGCAGCAGACTCAGATTCTCCATGGTATTTACATTTTGCACACGTTAAAACACACTCAGAGGGGAGTGCACATATACGCCCAGTTGCCAGGTTTTCAGGTACAAAAAATTATAATTATACAATCTTATACAAAAACCCTGCAATAAATCCTGTCTTTATGGTTGGAGGTTGTAATAGTAGTTTTTGAGAGGTGTTCATTCGACTTTATGGTAATTTTAATACAGTTGAAATCTGTTGCTTTATTCATAGAGCTGCAACAGCCGGTCTATGAATTGCTTAGTCAATTGACAGAAAAAAAATCTGCAACTATTTTGATAATTGAATAATCACATTTTTATTAATGTACTAAGAAAAATGGCAAATATGTCTTCACTGAAGCATTCTTCATACATGATAATAGACTGAATATCTTTTGAGTTTTAGACAGTTGCGCAGAAAAAAAATCTGTGAATTGTAGTTTTACATTACATTATGTTGTATAGTCAAACAAATACTCCAGGAAATACATGGCCAATTAATTCTCTAAATATTGTGACCATTACACCAGAAATACAATTAACCAGGAGTAGTGTCAGTTTCATAGCATGAATAGTATTGACTTTTTTTAATTGATTTGTCCTCAGTACATTATTGCATCAGCCATAACCAAGTGGATGAATCTGCCTTAACAATATAATGTTTTATAGGTGGAGGAGGAGGAGGTCTCTTATACTGAAATTGTAACATCCTCTTGAATATTCCCATCTATTTGAATTACTGATAGGGATGGCAGACCATTTCTTGTTAGTAAACAGAAACTTTGTGTGTGTGTCAGAACAGGAGGGATGTGCAGCAAACCCTTAATCACCACTCTACATCTTAGGGCTGATATGATCATGGTACATTTTCGCACGGACCGTCATAGATATTTGGGAGTGGCATATGGGGCAACCTGGTTTCAAATTAGTCACTTTTTCAAATTAGAGTGTAATTGCTTGACATAATTACATTGTGTAATTAAATAATTGCAAGTAAAACTGTTATCAAGTTTTTCTGCATATGTGGCCTCATCTTTTGTGCCCTGTGTTATAGTGATAATTGTATGTACACCAAGACAAAGCTGATGACTGGTTGTCCTCTCCATATAATGTATACCTCTGTTCTGGTAGCTGTTGCTGTTAGTGTTACAGTAGTGTTGGCATTGGTCATGGGAAAGTGAGCAGATTCTTAGTTTGTCACATTCCATTTCACAGCGAGAGCAGTTTCTTGGCAAGAGCAGTGGCATCCGGCCAGGTGACTTAAAGGGTCGTTCGGTTCGATCACAGTGGTCGGTCTGCCCACTCATACTTGCGCACAAGTTCATACACGTACATTAACAAAACACACACAGCGTCAGTGTTGAACTGCAGTAGTCTTTAAACATACAAACGCATATTTATGACTCACAAAACTTACTGTACATAACTGAAAAAACCCAGAAAACCATTATGTTGTTGATGCCTGAAGAATGATTCACTGACTCTCACTTTATGGTGAGACATGATACAGTGTTCCTTGCAGATTAATGCAAGGTTACATTTACACCTTTCAGCAGTTACATTATTAATATTAGGGATAAGCAGATAAAGGCTTTCAGTGAATCTACACTTGAAACAGTATTTCCACACACCTTTGGACACAACAAACAATAACATACAAAATTCCTTTTAGGTAAGGGCGTATTTGGATTTGAATATTTATTTTGGTACACACAAATATATATGTATAAATGCTATGTACACGTAAATATTTAGATATATCTATATATGGGAAAATATTTGTTGCAGTGCACAGCCAGGTGAGTTGAGGTCAGTTAGGATCATCCTTATTTAAGGGAAGAGTTTCAGTTTTTACTCTTGAAACAAAAGTTGATTATGTCTGGGATAAATAGCAGCAGGTACAAAAATTCCTTTGTCCCTCACATCAATACATTTGAGAATAATATCAGGATTTTTTTTTTTTTGCAGAATTTTAATAATAATTCCAGTTTCCATTTAGTGATGGATAATTAGAGATTTGACAGTGACCTATAGGAGATATAATGTCACTGGTCTGGTTATAGAACATGAGAGCTGCATTGTTGTTGTTGTGGTTGTTGTCAACAGTGGCAGTCAAAACAAACCCATGTGTTTATATGTACAGAACAAGAAGCAGCACCAAGCTATAATGAGGTTAGCAGGTTTGTTACTTCTCCAAATAATCCTCTTAGAGTCTATGGCAGCAGTTGGGAGCAATGCTAAGTCAAGCAGCAGGACCATTATCCCTGAAGCCTGTTGTAACCGGAGCACTTTTTGGCCCAAGTTGTTGGTCATAGTCCTCTAAAATAAAGAGCTCTTTAGTCACATGTTTAAAATTTGAATATACTCTGGTTGTGTTGTTGGTAAAGATGGTAGTAAGATAGTAAGAGACGGCAAAACAGAAATCAACTTATCTCCCTTTTTTACACTTAACCTTTTCTTCCTGTTTAAAGTTGTGCATTCATTTTTAATAACAGGAACAGAAAATGGCTGCAGGTAGTGCACTAGTCCTTTCATGTGGGTGTGTGTGTGTAGTTACGTAGTGGAGTTTGCAGACGGAACACTTGTGAGCTACACCTCTGTGCAAAATGAGCACCCGCGTGAAAACCACAAGGAAAAGATTAGCAGGCAGTTGATGTGACAGAGACATCGACTGACGTTAAGGTGCCTCTAGCATCGCTTTAATGAGACCACCCTTAAGTGAGGTCATACAGCAATCTGGTCAGCATTTTTCTAACTTTAAGTTGGGAACTGTGCCACAACTAGGAAAGAAAGACAATCTTATTTTGAAAGAAAAATTCCCATAGACATTTTCCAAAAAAATTAATATTCCTTTACATCTTTAGTTAAGAATAGACCTAACGTTGAGTTCTTTTGGTGTTTTACTTGCACAGTTTCAGTTGCACTTTTGTCCTACTTGACGAATGTATGTGCGGTGTTGGGCGAACCCCCGAGGAGATCACAGCCAGCTGGGCACAGTAGTTTAGTAATAAATGTTTATTGACACGACATTGACACTCTCAGATCTCAGTTCCTGGTGTGCAAGTGGAAAATGCTACTGGAATGTCACACCAAGTGGGGAGCGGGAGCATTTCCACCATGTACCAGTTTCCCATCAGTCTTCAGAGGACTAAATGTTTATTGTTGCAGTTGTTGAGTGCTCGGTGTTTTTTTTATTTCATTGTTTGACAGTGTTTGTCTTCTTCTTTCAACACTTAACTGTACTAGGCAGGATATTCTCTTTTGAAATGCTAAGACTAGAAGTGCTTTGATAAATAGGTTATGTTGCCTTTATGGTATTAATAGAATATTGTTATTGTACTGAAACATTGTGAGCGCTTGTATCCTGTGTGCTATGAAAAAGAACAGTCCAAAATGAGACCATAACATAATGTACAGCTGAATGACTTTTTTTCTCGTTTTTTTTAAGTTGCCTGAAATACTTTGTGACCTGAAACTTTGTATAAACTGAACTTGTGAACCTTTTGCTTCAAGGTTGTGGTGTTAGATGTTTCTTTGCTATTCTCTTTTACAAATGAGGAAGCTTCAGAAATACAAGCTGGTTAGTAACCCAAAACAGCCACTTTGTATTTTGCATATCACTCGCTGTGCATGTTGTTGTCTTTTGATAAACCTTTTTTTTTTTTTTTTTTTTTTTTTAATAATCTTGGTTTTCCTGACACTGTTGTGTGCCATATCCAATTTTACTGCAGTTTCCATTCAGTACTTTTCATATCTTAAACCTGATTCCAGCTCCATCTTTCACCACCGTCTGAAAGTACCTGGATCTGGAATTGGTGTCACCTCCCTGAGCACGGATGAAATTTAATTTTTCTAACGAGAAACACAATAGAAGGCTAACATAGGCTGAACTGGTGATAACTGCTTCATGTTAAATTATGCTTCATTAAATCCCTGAAATGGAAAAGGGATATTGTCATGTTCTGCTTGAAGCAGTACTTTTAACTTTGGCTTTAACTAGACACGAGGATGGAGAAAAACAGCACAACAGAAAACAGGCTCTTTGAAAAGTAAAAGTAGTCTTGCAAACGATACTCTTTGCCCCCTCATCTTTAGTTTCCCACTTGTAATAAGTTTGAAAGGGCATTTTCCCCCAACCTCTGATCCAAGTAGACAGCCACACTCGCACATCCACACAGTCGGCCTGGTCTGTGTTGCTGGTTTAGTGTTTCACATCTTCTCTTTGCTGCCTGACTGGTGAAGTGACTGATAGGCCTGAAATGTCCGTCTGCCTTCTCAGCATTCACACCAAGGAATCGGGTGTCATTGCATTAATAGCCCCAGACACTGTGCAACATTGCCTTAGACTCCGCCCCAAATCCTGACCTTAAGCCTCCCGGCAAAGCTAATCCTTTGCACTTTTACAAGTTTCAAGAGGAATACAACTTCATGCTGAGATAAATTCAGGGTACTGAATTTATGTAGTGAGGCATAAGAATAGAGATGAATGTTTGTTTTGTTTTTTGTTTTTCTAAAAATTGCTCCAAAGTGTTAGTTTGAGGATTGAAGACATAGATACTAGTCGTTCTGAGTTAAATCTTTTGATTGCTAAAAAGCTGATTCTTATGTATTTTCCACTTTGCAGGATAGTGGACTTATTTTATGACACACGATTGTAAGTCAACCATTGTCATGGTCTTTTTACCTAAACTGTTAATGGTTAGTCATGACAATGGTAGTGTAGTAGTAATAAAACTAGTGTAGCATTTACAGATAAGCTAAACTTGCCTCGCCCTTGACATTACAAGCATGGCTTTGCCTGCATGTACTAACAAGTGTATTACCTCAAATAACAATCAATTGCAACATTACCTTACATTACAAAGCTTTGTACTGTAGCTTTTCAGACAACTGAAAGTCCAAAAGTTATGAAGTCAACTTTATTCAGTAACATTTTCAACTTAATTTTAATCCTCCCTTAAAAAAAAAAAACCCAAATATATCCATGACATTAGCATGACGAGTTCTGGCTCCTGCTTTCTGTCAGAAGTGACTTACTCTGGAAAGTTAATTATTTATAAAACTAGGTTTACAGTACATAAAGAGGTGTACACAGTCTATTTTCATGGGTGTTAATCTCAGCGGGAGCAGCTGCATAACAGACGAAGTTGCATCAAAATCTTGGTTTAGCATTTCATGAAGGTAGAGTAAACCCACTGGCCTGACCTGTTTAAATGCCAGGATTTTTGTAGTCAAACCCCACAGCTTGAGGTAAAAAAAAGAAAAGAAGAAATCTTATGTAACGAGGTTTACAGATTAAAACTTTCCATATTACCTCTAACAAATCCAAATGTGGAAGTATTGATGGATAGTTTAATATCATAGAGCCAATTGCTTAAAATAACTTGGTCACTTTGACTGGTCCACATTTTATGCCTCTCTGGTTGTGCTGTGGCCTTTTGCCGTCACATTGCAGCATCATTCGATACACACTCTCCGTCCAGGAACCTAAACCTCCAACGTCAGATAGAAAAACAGTGTACCTGTCAGGTCAGATTTGCTTTGCTACGCGTCCTTGGCCTAGTATGACCTGTTCTCATGTGTCTATATGTTTGTGCACATGTGTTTTGCAGAAACTGATGTAATCATTATCATTTAAACCTTTGCTGAACTTGACAAGCTCATTACTATTGACGTAAATCACGTTGCTGTCGTCCTTGAGGATGGGTTTTGTCTGTGTGTTCTCTAAACCTGCGGCTTCAGATCATTGACAATGAATTGATCAATAATCTTTGGAACTATGTACTGCATTTTGATTAAGCAACAGTGACGATTAACACATCAACACAAGTTAATGCTACTTCGGGGAGAAATAGTTGGTTATTTGACATGTTGTAGTTTTTATACAGGGTAAGGGTCAGTTTTATTTTATCTGTGTATCAACCTTCTCCCAGTGCAGCTGGTTCACTTTATCGAGCTGCTGGTTCATGCTGTCCCCATCTCCCCTTGTTGATATTAGTTTGCAGAATTCAACCATATCGTCTCTTCACAGCCTCTGACTTTCCCAGGCTTCTCTCTGTCAGCCTGTATTTGCTAAAAAAGCAAAACAGTTTGTAGAGTGCCCTCTCTCGCAGTAAGGGAGTGGTTGGGAATTATGCTAGGTGTTCTTTTGTTTTTATAGGGCTGTGCATTTTGACGAGTTTATTTGTCAAGGCAAAATTAAGATTAGATTCAAGCCTGGTAGAATAGCTTTAGGCTTTCTTTCCTCATGGGGTCTCTCTGTGCCCCACTGCGTGTCATGATGTGTTACTAGGCCGTAAGAGGGTGAGGTATGAATTCCTGGAAGTTGTGTAACTGGTATTTATACAGGTTCTCATGTAGTGAAATGCGTTTTTTTTTAATTTTTTTTTTTATTGTCTCTCCAAACCTGCCAACTGATTGATTCTCTTTTTTGGTGAAGAGGAGAACAATATTCCAGGAAAGTTTCCAACATCTCTGGTGCCACCTGTGTTCACGTGAAATTTATCTAAAACCTGCTGAGACATTGTATGTGATATCAGACTACACAAATAAACTCTACAACTTATGCTACAAAGTTGTAGAGTTTATTTGTACAGCCCAGGTCGCAGAGAACACGTCCTACAATTTACGATTTCTGTGAGCATTTCAGTGTTTGTTTTTGTTTATTCTTTAAATCCCTGCCACAGTTTCCCTGCAGTTTGAACACCTTTCCCTGGAAAAAGTTCACTGTTGGAAAGAAAGGATAGAATAATCTCTCTGTGCAGTGCCAAACACAGAGCTTTGAGAAATGTAAGCTTTGGCAATTACTGAATAGTTCTCTGTTTTGAGGCCTTGTTTTCTTGTTTCTTCACAGGTCCTAATCTGCTGCTACAAAATACTGTGACCAAAGACCTTCCACTTCCTGTTCTGTCTGCTTGAGTAAACCTAAGTGTGAACACACCTACACCAGTGGAACAATAATAAACAAGTACTTGGTTTACAAACCCCATCTGCCCAAAGTACTTCTACTCTCAGTCTACTCACACCTGTTCTGTTTAAGCTGCGTCATTCACACACCCACACTAGAAGGATTTAAGACACATAGCCTGCTTCAGCGCCCACACACAGTCACAGCAAATATGGCCAGCAGGCTGTCCAACTTTGGCAAAACTCTGCTACGTCGCCGGGCATTAGACTGCTCTGGTGAAGAGACCAGATTCGCCCGCTGCCTGTCCACCCTGGACCTAATTGCCTTGGGGGTGGGCTCCACACTTGGTGCCGGTGTCTACGTTCTCGCTGGCGAGGTCGCCCGAGAGAAGGCAGGACCCGCTATTGTCCTCTGCTTCCTCATTGCCGCTCTGTCCTCCATGTTGGCCGGCCTGTGCTATGCTGAATTTGGCGCCCGTGTCCCCAAGACGGGTTCTGCATACCTTTACAGCTATGTGACCGTTGGAGAAATCTGGGCCTTCATCACAGGATGGAATCTCATCCTCTCCTATGTGATAGGTGAGCTTGTCTAAAGTGTCAGTGGAGGTATTACAGTACTTTTCATGTAGCAACAGAAATGATCCGTTTAATACAGTTTTAACTGTGCTAACATCCCCAGTAAGAATAAAGAGAACAATGGAAAGGACGAGTCATATCCGGTCACCACATTGTTGACACACCTTCATTTCTGTCCTTTCTTTTTAGGTACGGCCAGTGTGGCCAGGGCATGGAGCTCAACCTTTGACAGCCTGGTTGAACAAAAGATCTCTGGCTTCTTTAAAGCCTCCATGGCAATGAAGGTGCCTGGGGGCGTGCTGGCAGAGTACCCCGACCTATTTGCCCTCATCCTGGTCCTCCTGCTCACTGGTGAGTTATCCCCTGTCTTCTTCAGTGATTCCCAAACCTGGTGGATATAACATGATTAATACAAAGGAAAAGAGAGATTTTAAAAGATGTATTTCTTATTCAGAAATCTTTTTTTTTGGTTGACCTGCTCCCTCCTCACAGACAAACGCACCCTGTGACAATGTGACAAAGGGTTGGTAAACTCACATTGCTTAACTTTAATTAGTCATAAGCCAAAAAGGTTGGGAACCACTGATTTGATTGCTGTGAATAGAAACCCAGTGAAACTGCCTAAATTAAATCCACTTATATAAAACTGGGGCATCCGATTGATTATTGCAGTCCATGCAAACATAGCCATTGTTGGCATATCATTAAAAAAAACTTTGCATATCAGCCTGAACAGTTGTCACAGTAAAGCTGCAGCTAGTGTGGCATGCCAACAGCAGTGTTATGAGGAAATAATTGATGGATTGGTGTTGCTGACTGATGGTACGTTGGAAGTGATGAAGTACGAAAACATCCACCCACATAGCAGGACATGTTGTTATTGGAGTTGAAATATGAATTCTCTCTTCCTCTCCTCTTGAACTTTCTGCCTGCAGGACTTCTGGCGTTTGGCGTGAGCGAGTCGGCGCTGGTGAATAAGATCTTCACAGGCATCAACCTGGTGGTTCTGGGCTTCGTCATCATCTCTGGCTTTGTGAAGGGGGACGCAGCCAACTGGAATCTGACGGAAGACGACTACATCGGCTTTAGAAACCGCACCAACAGCAGCAAGCCGTTTCCGTCAGTATTTAAAATCAAAGTTTTACTCCTTCTTCTGTGTTTGATTGTTATTCCTGGCCATGAAACAAACTGCGTGTCTCTTCTACTGCCACTTCAGAGTTGAGGAGGAATTTGGCGAGGGTGGTTTTGCTCCATTTGGCCTCACTGGAGTTCTGTCTGGTGCTGCCACCTGCTTCTATGCGTTTGTGGGCTTTGACTGCATCGCCACAACAAGTGAGTTTTCTTTTAATATATATTTTCATGAGAAACAAAAGTGTCACTATAAACAGTGGACAGACAGTAAAATTCTTGCCTAGGTATTTCCAGTTGCTTCCCACTCTTTGCAAAAAAAACTGACACCTGTGTAGATCATTATGATAAACGATATATAAACGAGTCTTTGTTTGTACAACATGATCGTGGCCTTTAAGATTATGATCAATCACGCGCATGCAGAAAATCAGGATGTTGGGGTTGTTTTGTGGCTTATTTATTGTTTGTTGCTGAGCTTTTTATGCGACACCTGTTATCAGTGGGAATGTTTCCACAAATACTTGTGCACATGGGCACAAATGTTTGGATAGCACACACAAGAGTCAAAACTGCTTTTGATAATGGGTTCTCATTAGGTATTACGTAAATCGAGCAGGGGTATTTCCACATCATATTTGAACAGTGCTGGGCTGACGCAGCACCTGTTGCCCATATTGAATGGCCATGTTACGTAGCCTGAAGTGAGAGTGTGTCAAGACTCTCAATATTTTTCAGGTGCTGTGAAAACTGCAATGCATTAATGTGATTTATGACCTTTGAACAAGTATAAAATCTTGGTTGTCTGACCATCAAGTAATCTTTTTTTTTTTCTTCTTTTTTTTCCCCTTCAGGCGAAGAAGCAAAGAACCCCATGCGATCCATACCTATTGGCATCGTGGCCTCATTGCTGATCTGTTTTTTCGCTTACTTTGGTGTGTCTGCCGCTCTGACCCTGATGATGCCATACTACGAGCTGAACACCCAGAGTCCTCTGCCTGAGGCCTTCAGCCACGTGGGCTGGGCTCCCGCCAGATACATTGTGGCTGTGGGCTCTCTCTGTGCTCTGTCCACCAGGTAAGGAAGGACATTTTTTCTTGTCATGATGTGTTCCTTTGCATATCTCTGTAAATCTAACACAAAAACTGTTGCTCTTGTCTCAGTCTCCTTGGCTCTATGTTTCCCATGCCTCGAGTTATCTATGCCATGGCTGAGGATGGGCTGCTGTTCCGTGTTCTGTCCAGGATGAACACTCGCACAAAGACCCCTCTCCTGGCTACCATCGCTTCTGGTATTGTTGCAGGTAAGCTCACATTTTTCACTTTTTTGAGTGTGTTTATCTCTATCTTTCCGGTCATGCTTACTCACTGCTTTTGGCCGACAGACTGTTTTTGCTGTGTCTATCCCGTGCTGTCAAGTCTGTCGAGGGTGGTTGTTTATAGTTTTCCAGGGTCACAGCTCTGTCTCCTGCTTCAGCTCTCTCTGACAGCTTGTCCGTTCAAGATCAATAACACTTAACCCTTCAGAAAAAGTCTGTGAAAACCCCAGAAACTTCCAATGTTTTGTTTTTTTTTTGTCCATACTTTCATTGTGGGCAGTCTGAACTATTGAAGCATTACTTTCTTCCTCTTTCTGACTGTGAGACATGGGTTACACTATAAATTACAGAAAATCTTGTTTCATCTCTCCTTACAGCTCTCATGGCCTTCCTGTTTGACCTGGCTGCTCTGGTTGACCTCATGTCTATTGGAACTCTGCTAGCATACTCTTTAGTGGCCATCTGCGTCCTCATCCTCAGGTAAGCACTCTCTACCAACACAGCCCATCTAGCAGCTGCTGTACTAATGCCACTGCCAAGTACCAGTTCAAAAGCATAGTTATATCATAGTGTGTATGCAGCTAAAACACAAGGGGTCACAGATGCTTCACACTAGCTCTCATTCACATTAGTACTGGACTTAACTGGGAAAAAGAATGTTGCACAGAAATGTTTTTATAAATTTTTATGAGAGCTCATATTTGTACACAGCCAATGTTTCTAGCTATAGTGGTGATTTTTCAGTTAAGCCACTGTACATTTATTTTTAATTGACACACCTTCCTTCCTTCACAGGTACCAGCCAGGCTCCCTGGCTTCATCCAGCCAGATGGAGAAGCTGATGGAGCAGGTGGAGGGGGAGAAGGTGGCTGTAAGTGGAGTAGACAGTAGTGATGAGTACGGCATGGAGACGGAGGAGAGGCCGCTCAGAGAAACCTTTACCGTCAAACTGCTCTTCTGCCCGAGTGGAAAAACCCCAACGCAGACATCTGGGAACATCGTTTACGCTACCACTGCTATTATTTGTAAGTATGTCAAGGAGGAGGCTAAAGGTAGAGCTTGTGCTGACTCCTGTCAGCTAATGAGAATAATATATATACATACATACATTTGGAGCCAAAAGTCTACCCGACTTTTGGACCTGACTGTGTATATATAGTAATATGCAGCTGCAACTGGTATAACTAACTTTCTCTGCGCCTCTATTTGTAGCGGTTCTCATCACCATACTGTGTGTTATCCTGGCCAACTACCTGACAGAGCTGCTGTCCGGGCACGCAGGTGTCGTGGTGCCCTGTGTTATTTTGACTCTACTGTGTGTCGTCTGCCTCATCATCATCTGCAGGCAGCCTGAGAGCAAAGAGGCTCTCACCTTCAAGGTAAGCCCAGGGAGCACAAGCTTTTGCGTTGCAGAGAAGAGATTTCTTTGTTTTGTCTTTGTTTTGGGAAAACCACACTGTTGCATCAGCAACTATGACACTGATTTGGAAGAGAGGCTAAGATATCCACTTCTTATTTGCAATGTCATTTTGGCACACCATGTTCTCTCTCTGTCTCTGCTACCCAGAGAAGAACCAGGTCAAATTTGAAATATAATTATGCTGACTTTGTCTCTGTCCTCTCAAGGTCCCTCTTCTTCCCTGGTTGCCCCTCTTCAGTGTTTTCGTCAACATCTACCTCATGATGCAGCTGGACTGGGGTACATGGTGCCGCTTCACTGTTTGGATGATTATCGGTACGTTTGAACATAGTTCTGTTTTCATTACTTGTGCTACACATTCATGCAACTGGTTAGTAACTTCTCATTGCCTCTCTCCTCACCTATAGGTTTTGCCATCTACTTCTTGTATGGTATTAAGAACAGCAGTGAAGCTGCCAACAGGTCATCACCACGCAAATATGAGCCCGCCCTGCAGAGCAAGAGCCCGATTTACAAGGGCGCTCCTGACGACAGTGACGTGGAAGCAGGCAGCAGCCCCTGATACAGAGTGACATAGACCTGGGAAATGTTGCAGAGCATCTACACTCATTTTGGCAGTCTGGTTGTACTGGCAGCCAAATGCTGCAGTGTAGGCAGCCTGGAACACAGGCCTGGGTTTAAAGGGAGGAGAGGCAAGAAAACGCCACACACATCTTACCTCTGATTTGGAGGCTGATTAACTTGATGGCTAGACACTGTGACAAAGCCATTTTTTGGCCCATGTGTCGGTTTTAATCTGTCTGTTTGTACTTAGCCTTAGCCCTCTGGAGATATTTACCTGCCTATAACACATGCTATCAATGGACCGAACTAACAGATTCATGAATTTCTGTTTTGTTTTTTGTTATCTGAAGCCGTTAACTGGAAAAATGTTACTCTTGAGCTGTATTTCGTCAATGCTTCCCCTCTGTTATTATATCGGTGTGGCTGTGAGGAGCCACCCGGCCATTAGGGATGAAAAAGTACTACTGTGTACATCACTAAAAAATTATGACTTAAACCAGTGACTTTACAAAGGTCAAGACATTTGGATCAGTGAGCTAAACTTCAAGCTGTTTTAAGAAACATGATTATCATACGGACCAACACCACAAAGTGGCAGAGATAATGAGTTGCTTCTGGTGAAGTACAGTCGGCATGTCTAGTTCATTGGTCTTTGTTTATTGCACCAGCCTGTTTGTTTGTGTGTCAACAGGGTAGCACTGAAGCTGTGTGGTTTACAGTGTCAGTCAGGGCCTCAGTGCAGTTAGGTCAGTAGCACATGGTTGATGTTGGCGTCGTCTACGCTGCGCAGTTCGGTGTCTAAGGCTGAAGTACATGCTTTGCAGATTGGACCAATTTTAAATACACTATTGCCCTTTTGCCCCCATGCTCCTAGAGAACAGCCATAAAGTATGCGTACAGTATAATCTTAAAATAGTATGAAATGAGTCTCTTTTAATTAATTATGTTATGTTTTTATCTCACATGTAGACTCTGCTGAAATGGTATTTGTGGCCTTTGTTTCAACCAGAACCAGGTTACTAAAAGGATTTTGTTGAGGCCAAAACAGGCAACAAACTACTTCCTGAGCCATAAAGCCTTGAAATCCATAAACTGAAGTAAATGCAGCAAATGAAATCTCATATCTACTATACTGTCTGGTATTCACTGTATTGTAAACCCCATCCAACTGTTATTCCAAAACGGCCCTGCTGGACATGGAAATTTATATGTATGAATTTAAATCATCCATATAGTTTATTTGGTCATTCTAGATTACATCCATATACTATCTGTCTATTTCAAATGCTTTTAATAGCTGTAGCCAGATATTTCTGCAGATCTGAGGATAGATTTATATTTAGGAGGTACATTAATTGCATTGTTTTCTTCTAATAGGTCAAGGAACAGGGTGTTTTAAAAAAATCAGTTAATACACAATGACTAGTTTCTTCAACTGTCATATCCACTTCAGTCTGGGAGCTGGGGGTTTGTTTCTAAACAAGGGTCTGTCTTTCATCACCACTAAAATATCAACTGTATTTTTGTTTTACTTCCTTGTGAAAAGGCTCGGGGTTTTTTCACAAAGGTTCTTGTTTAGTTTCAATTGAAACTTGTTCTTGGCAGCTTTGTCTGTTGAGCTCCCATCACTTTTATTTTTACTACTGTATTTACTTTTTCTGATAGAACTGTTAATATTTAAGTGTTTATAGTATTGTTTGTTTGGGATAGCTTTGTTTTTTGTTTTGCCTTTTTCATATCATCTCAATATTCGAATTAGCTATTCATGTATTTTAATCGTTAACTGTACAGGTTTTAGAGTTGTTGTTTTTTTTGGTCTTTTTGTCCTGTTGCTTCCACAATATTGTTGTTTTTTTTGTTTTGTTTTGTTTTGTTTTTTTGTTTTTTTTCCCTTCTTTGTTGCAAATGTTTTGGTTCACCAAATGATTGAATTGTAATATTTTCTTTCTTTCCTGACCAAATGAACTACGCTTTGGAAACAAATAATGACCACTTAAAGTTGGTCTCTAAATTGTGTAATTTTAAATGTTTTTACCCCCCAATCCTCTGGACTCATTATGTTAACTTATTGTTAATAGCAGTTTTTGTTTGTCTAGAAAAGTGCTTTACTGTAGAGTGTACAGTATTTGTTTAAAACTATATCTTTATTTGTATAATGCTGTAAATTATACAATGACTTTAAGTATAATTTGGTAAGAGGTGGTCTTTGTAAATTACACTTGAAGGCATTTCATTTGACACTTGATGCTGCTGAAATCCAAGTCCCTTTTCAGATAAAAATGGTCCTGATGGAGGCAATATTGAAGCATTTCTGCATTAAAAAGATGTACCTAAACATCTTCACTATTGAGAAGTGCACTAAGGGAAGATTTGGATTCAGCCAGCGTTTCTAGATGATGTGAATCTACGATCTGGTGCCTATAAAACAAACTATTCTGCCTGAGAAAGGCACTGGGGCTGGTAAAATACCTGAGTCTGACTGTGTCTCAGGCTATTTAAGCAAAGTTCATGAGCTACTCTCAAGACTTTCTCTGCAGATTTCAGTGTAAAACTGTTATGTTTTCTTGAATGCCAGTCAATGATGAAGGGTGAATTTGTCATTATAACATTATGTGACGTGGCTGTGACTCATGCCGCACAGAGCTCTTTGTACACAGCCCTTGTGCCTTTCAAATATCAATGTGATCATCTCCCCAATCAATGCTTTCTCATTAACAGCAATGATCTATTTTTGTCTTTCTGTTTTATATCCTGTACATATGGCTGTCATGTATAAAATTAACTGTATTTTCAGTGTTTGTTTTTTTTCTTTTTTCTTTTTTAATAAAACATGATTCATGCTTATGGTGTTTTATCCACCACTTTTTTTTTTTTAAAGAAAGATGGCGGCATTTTCTCACTGAGCTGAATGCCACAGGCTGTTGTAGACACCACCTTTTACTGGTTTAGCAATGAGTCACCAGTGACGAACTAAATTATGTTAAGAATGTAATCTATGCAAGTTACAGCATGACTTTACCTTTGGGCTGTTTCACTATCTTTGCAACTTCCAGCAAATCCTGCAACCATGAGCCTAAAACTAATTAAATACTTACATTATTTCCTATACACATTTATCTGCATCCCATCTCTGTTTTATGTTGTCAATGAGTGGTTTAAGATTTAACATTTTTATGTTTTTTTTCAGGAATAGGCCACAATTTTAACACCTAAAAATACAAAACTGTTTTCTCAGGTGACTTTCCAATTGCATTTCTACAGAAGAGGATAAAAAAAATAACATTTTTCCACATTAGGGCCACACGTAAATGTTTTTTTGTTTTTTTTGTAGAATTCTGACATTAAACTCGAAATTCTGGGATTGAAATCAGAATTCAAAAAAAAAAAAAATTCACATGTGGCCCTAATCCTCTTCCGTACATTTCCCTAAACACTTAAGAGCAATCTGTTTTTACTGAGCAGCACAACACTTCATCACTCATCCCAATCAAAATAATTAACATGTCTTGGAAATACCTGCCTCCAAAATGACATCATTTTTTTAGTCAAGACAGTCAAATGTCAAAAGAGCTGTATCAGAAGTGACAGAAGACATTGAAAAGGTCTCAATTATCCTTTATAGCCAACTGTATAAACTGTGAAAACAGTGTGTTCACAGGTTTCTCACAGTCAGTGGTCACCATTCTTGCCCATATTCACAGTAAGAACCTTGTATGTAACAGCGGTGTAAAATACAAAAATAATGATACAGTGAAAACAAATCTCTCAATACAACAAATACATGTAAATTAGGAACTATTTACAAATCTGCCTTAACATGTCATTGGTGATCCAAAGCCTATCTGGTCACACCACATTGAAACTCATGTGATATTCAACCAAACAGTAAAACACACTCGGCACAAAAAGAAACAAAATATCAAAAACATAAAACATGATATGTTTAAACAGCTCCCCACCCTTCTACTGTAAATTCTCCACCCAGTGCAGCCATCTAGTGGTTACACAGAGTATTACATCAATTGTTTAACTGCACTTATGACCTTTTGCTAAAGTTTAATGGTAAAAAAAAAAAAGAGCAGTCCATTATTTGCACAAGGCAAATCTTTATTAATGTTTCCAGGCATTTATTATTGATGACACATTGAACAGTCAAATTTGTCAGGGTTTGGTTTTAAATAAATTATTTACAGGTTGTGTAATGTGATATCAATGTGTTTCCCACCACCTCACAGTTTAAATGTTAATATTCACAAGATAAATGCACAGTTGTAGCAATGGACAGGAAGCTGGCTGCATGTGCTTAGGCACCTTTCCTCCAAAAGGCACTCAAAAGAGACACTAACCCTCTGCAGTCAAAACAAATACTCACTCACTGCTGTTTCTAAACTGTTCAATGAATTAGTTAATAACATCATTCTGAACTGAAATCTGTGCAACTGTCTAGTTCAATATTCCTAATATGCTCACTTTTCGTGGTTAACATACACTGTCATGGTGCTTAAGATCATTTCACATCCCCAAGCAACAAATTAAACTTCATTCATTCTGCTCTCTCTGATCAGATTCCAAGTACCGAGTGAAACGGTTATTTACATTATATCAAAAATAAATGTTATTTTCTTTCTTTGGAAAATTTCAGTTAAAATGGAGGCATGCACTAATTATAAATATGGACACGATTGAATCTATAAATGGATTGTAGTGTGAGAAGAGCTGAAAGTGTGTAATATTTAAGAGCAGTCTCCATATTCAAATTCAGTTTTCAAAAATATGGAGTTCCAAAGTGTTCAATATTACACAAATAAATAAGTGATTATGAAGTAAATATTCACATGAATAAATTGTGTAAAATGTTTAGGCTAAATTACACAAGATTTTTTTTTTCCTAATTACAGTTTTATTTTATGTCATTTTTTATTTCATAATGGCACTTTTCAGTCAATCATGGCCCCTGCTTCTCTTAAGTTAGCTTAGCAACTTCTACCAAATTTAGCCATTTAGCACCTGTTAAAAAAACAACAAAACAACAACAACAACAAAAAAAACAGTATACAGACAAAGTAACATCAATTTAATTAGCTTGAAAAAGCTCTACATGGTTCCTACCTAGCTTGCTAACTAGCTAGGTGAGGTTAATGCTGTGTTCACATATCATTTAAACCGTAATAATGAACAGCTGAGTGTGACTTCTGAGTTGTAATTCAAAGGCAAAGATAACCACAGAGCTAGAGCGAGCATAGACAGTCTGTGCACGCTCTAGCTAAAAGGTGCTAACTGGCTAAATAACTGAATTAGGGAGCATGTAATTGACTGAAAGGTGAGGTATCTGCTTACAACTATACATGAAGACATGAAATAAAACATCATTTGAAATAAAAGAGCGAACATTCAGGACAAGAGGCACTGCCTTACGTCCCACCATGATCTCCACGACAAAAGACCACATGCTCACAGTACTAATTGTCTGTCATCAGGGATGTTAACAGAGGTTTTACATTTGTGTATTTCACACAATTTATTCATATGATTATTAATTTCTAATATATTTATTGACTCTTAAACACACCGGGGTTTCATACAAAAGGCTTTAAGGTTATATCTTACCTGTTCTCACCAGTAAACCAACACAAGTTAGTAAACATGAACTGGGTACTTAGCATTGTGATAAAACTCCTTGCTGTGAACTACCCATAATGGCTATCAGTGAGCAGCTACAGTGTGCTCTCCTTTCAGCAAACAGCAAATGTACCATTGAACGTTTTCACTGTGCAAACTCTTTCTCCAGCATTCAAACAAACAAAACGCTAACTTTGGTTCAATTTGATTCACGTTCATTATCCTCCACTCTCTCATGTGTTAAGCCACTTGGATTCATAGTGCAGTACAATCAGTGAAGATCTCTTTCTGTCTCATCCCTCTCACTGGATATAGTCTGTACAAGGTTGCAGTATATTCTGAGTATTATGCATGAAAACAAAGTGGCATGGCTCAGTTTTGGCATCACTGATTCAGATTTAAATGAACATAAGCATAAGCATAAGCATAAGCACGCTACGCTGACAGTCTCAGTCTTTCAGAGATGTGCAGCAAGAATATAACCGGCCACTGGAATATGACTGTACACATCAAGAAAGTGGAGTAAAGCTGAAGTGTTGGTAAGAGCTGAGGGTTAATACAATCACACACACATGCACACAAAACAGTGATGGGGTTAGGATGCTTCTTGTGCTTCTATGCCTGTTAGGATCATCAATAAAGTGTCCTAAGTTTGGACAGAGCCATAAACAGGCACCTGAAAGACAAAACAATGTCCTGTGTATAGAAGTAAAGTGTGTTAGCTCAGCAGGGAAGTATTACGAGTCCCACAAAACTGGCCTGAGTGCAGCCATGGCTAGAAAGAGATCTCCTACAGATGGAGTCCACTGAAGTATTTACCACCTGTCCTCCCCACATGCTACAGCCAGGAAAATCAGCAGTAACACTGCCGGCTGCCTTTGGTGACCTCCTCAGAGGAGTGGACGGTATTGGGAACAAATCCACTCTTGACGCCCTCCCAGCCGTCCTGGATCTTGATGTCCCCGCTCCGCACTAGGTCAAAGATGTCCCGCGTCAAATCCACAAAGGCCTGAAGTACATACCAGAAAATCAGAACTGGTGGATTCATAATTATGTAAATTAATTAATAATTTAATGAATGAATGAATTGATTCTATTAGACACTTAATTCTTAAAATCAAGTTTGACGCAAAAAGTGTTTTTTCTTCAAACCTTCTCCACGTTGATGGCGTCTCGTGCTGATGTTTCCACGTAGCGCATCCCGTAGGCCCCCGCCAGCTTCTCTGCCTCCTGCTGGGTCACCTGACGTTGGGCCTCCAGGTCGCACTTGTGACCGACCAGCAGGAATACAATGCTGTGCGGCTGGACGTGGCTCTGGGCCTCCTCCAACCAGATATGGACGTTCTGGAAGGATCTGCGATTTGTGATGTCAAAGAGTAAGAGCCCGCCCACCGAATTGCGGTAGTAGGCTCTGGTGATGGACCTGGATAGATAGATAGATAGATAGATAGCACATTTACTCCTACTTAACTGTACTTTCATTTATAAAAAAGACTAAATAATTATTAATAATTTCCAAAATCAGCTGGCACTGTAGTTTTTAGGAAATGTTATTCAAACAGGAGTAAATGATGCACTTGTCAGGGACTATTTTCAGCTACTGGGTTGGTGCTCTAGTGGATATTTACAGCAGTAAACCAGTGCACTTGACCTGAAATAAACTACAGTGCCCATGTTCATCATAATTAAGAACAGAGTGATAGATTATAGATTTGTAAAAAATCACACTTGAATAAATAAATCAAAGAACAGTGGAAGCAATGTGAGTTTCGCTAATAGGTCATAATGCCATTTTGTGAGAGCTCTATCTTTACCTGAACCTCTCCTGTCCTGCAGTGTCCCAGATCTGAAGTTTGATTCTTTTGCCCGGCTCTATTTCCACCAGACGGGAGAAGAAGTCCACCCCCACGGTGGGGTCTGACACCTGGGCGAAGCGGCCCTCAGTGAACCTCCGGATCAGACACGACTTGCCGACTGTGGAGTCTCCGATGACAATCAGGCGAAACTGATAAAGCCATATCGTCTCCATGTCTCATGAAAATAAAATCTTTGGCATAACAGAATGAATCACTCAGTCAGGGTCATCCATATAAGGGCTTCAAAGGTTTTGTCCAACCCGCAGTTCAAAACCCAAAGATATTTACGTTATTGATATATGACAAAAAAGCATCAAATGCTCACAATGAAAGGTTGGAACCAGCAGAAAAATAATTAAATCAGAAGAAAATGATTTAAAAGTCAAGTAAAATGGTCTTTAAGCTATATGAAATCTAAACATGGTCATAACCCTTAGTTTTATTTTTTCTCTGTAACAATAGCAGTCGTTTAAAGTCTATTGTAAATGTGAAAAAATATATTTCATTTGTAGAGCTTTTTCCACACATGGAATAGCAGGAAATGTGTCTATGTTATGTAAAATATTAAAATATCAATTAATGGGAAAACATCTAGGATTCAACCCATTTTAAAGCTTCTACTAACAGTAGAACAAACAATAAAATCACACTTCCCTCTTCAGAGACAGAGCATGTGTTTAAATAGATTCATGGATCAGATTAAACACAAATGTGCAATTAATCTACAGACTGTGTTGACCACATGTCTTAGACTGTCATGAGGAGAGAATAATAGGCTCAAATCATCTCAGTGTCTACATTTTCAGTGGGGTGATTTAATTTGAGGGGAAGGAGGGAGGGGGAGGCCACTCCTCTCCAACTCAATAAACATTGGCGTAATCATCCCCCATGTGGCTAGTAGACTGGTTGTTATACAGCAATATCACACAGTGAGGCCTTCAAGCTGGCCAAAAATGAGCTTAGTGAGCAGATAGCTGCTAAACATGACTGCTGCTACTTGATATGAGATATTTGCTACTGATTTCTTGAAGGCCTCCAGTGACAGCCATAACAAGAGCCCACCAACTTTACAACAAATAGTGAGGCCCAGCCCTCTTATTCTAATGCCAGTTATGAGCCTTCTTTACTTTAATAATTAACATTCAGGATAGCAATTAAGTAAAATCAATAGATGACTACCTACCTTGAAGTTAAGAGTTCAGTATCTGTAAAAAATAAACCCCATGTCGATGATTATGTCTTCCAAAAATGATACTTAAGACTAGCAGTGGTGGTGTTGTTGCTCACAGAAATAGCCCTCCGATAACATCATATTATTAAGCAGGGCTTTTCTCTCCCATCACTTTGAGCCGTTTTTAAAAAATAAAAAAAGCCTGTTGAGAATTAAAACAGCAGCTGCTGATTAATTTGAGCAAGACTACTGATATTTCCGTGATGATCCGCTGATGAAATGGCAGCAGGACACAACAGCAGCATCACACATCTCCTCCTCGCCCTCATCAGCACCATTACCGTAACTGCACACACAGCGGCTCGGCAGAAATCCCCCGGCTGCTGCCTTCAAAGGCTGTAGGAAAAGAAAAAGAAAACCAAAACTGCAGCCCGACTATGAGGTGAGCGCACATGAACATCATAACTTAATCAACATCGTTGATTTCAACATTTAAGATGACAGACTGCTAATTGCTGCTTAGCCTACTTCTTTTTGCAGGGGTCAACCCAAAAAAAGTCACACTTGGTTCCATAAGAAATAATAATCTGGAGACGGTGCGCACTCTCAAGCCAAGACCCGCTGTTCGCTCTATAGTATTTAAAGAATCAAGATCTAGATTGTATTCACTAAATAAAAGTGGCTGCGTCCGCATACATGGACTGGACGTGCTAACAAATGCGCAAGCTGACAGTGAGCTCTCATCCTGCATCCCCCATTTTTTATTACGTTTTTTGACATTTTTATGCCTTAGTAATTATACTATGAAGTTTTTTGAAAATTTTTATGACTTCCTAAATAATGACGTTTTAAGTCGTGCTATACTGTGAATTTTTTGGACATTGAGAGTGTTGCCTTACTATTAGAAGGTTCTGGGTTCAGACCTCAGAACAGGTACCTTTCTCTGTGGAGTTTGCATGTTCTTAATATTATTTTTTTTAATACTCACTATACTATGACGTTTTTTGACTATTTTATGCCTTCTCTGCTGAGAATGTTTTTTTGTACATTTTTATGCCTTATAATATATTATGACGTTTTTTGACGCTTTTATGCCTTACTATACTATGACTTTTTCAGACGATTTTATGCCTTACTATACAATTACGTTCTTGGGACGTTTTTATGCCTTATTATACCATGACGGTTTTTGACGTTCTTTTTACTTACTAATATGATGTTTTATACCTTATTATAGTATGACTTTTTATTGTGTTTTTTTTTTTTTTTTTTTACAGATTTTTGAGTTTTTTATGCCTCATTATTCAGTGATGTTTTATGCCTTACTATACTATGGAGTTTTTTGACATTTTTATGTCTTGTTATACTGTGACATTTTATGCCTTACTATACTATCACGTTTTCTGACATTTTTATGCCTTACTATACTGTGAAGTTTTTTGATGTTTTTATGCCTTAATACACTATGAGGTTTTTTGACGTTTTTATGCCTTACTATACTATGATGTTTCATGCCTTATTATACTTTGACTTTTTATGCCTTACTATACTATGATGTTTCATGCCTTATTATACTATGACTTTTTATGCCATACTATACTATGACGTTTTTTGACGTTTTTTTGTCTCACTATACTATGGCATTTTTTGACGTTTTCTGACGTTTTTATGCCTTATTATACTATGACGTTTTATGCCTTAACATCCAATGACGATTTTTGACGTTTCATGCCCTACTATACTATGATGTTTTTTTTTTACGTTTTTTGACGTTTTTGTACCTTACTATACTATGGTATTTTATGCCTTATTATACTATGACGTTTTATGCCTTAACATCCGATAACGTTCTTTGACGTTTTTATGCCTTACTATACTATGACGTTTTTTGACGTTTTTATGCCTTACTATACTACGATGTTTTTTTTTTTACGTTTTTTCACGTTTTTATGGCTTACTATACTATGATGTTTTATGGCTTATTATACTATGACTTTTAATGCTTTACTATACTATGATATTTTTTAATGGTTTTTTTTACAGTTTTTTGAGTTTTTTATGCCTCATTATTCAGTGATGTTTTATGCCTTACTATACGATGACATTTTTTGACATTTTTATGCCTTACTATACTATGATTTTTTGTGCCTTATTATACTATGATGTTTTATGCCTTAATATCTGATGACGTTTTCTGACATTTTCATGGCTTACTATATTATGACGTTTTTTGACGTTTTTATGCCTTACTATACAATGGCGTTTTTTGACATTTTTATGCCTTATTATACTCTGACGTTTTATGCCTTATTACAGTATGACTTTTTATGCCTTACTATACTATGACGTTTTTTGACATTTTTATGCCTTACTATACTATGACGTTTTTTGACGTTTTTATGCCTTACTATACTATGACGTTTTTTGATGTTTTTATGCCCTACTATACTATGATGTTTTTTTTTTACGTTTTTTGATGTTTTTATACCTTACTATACTATGGTATTTTATGCCTTATTATACTATGACGTTTTATGCCTTAACATCCGATAACGTTCTTTGGAGTTTTTATGCCTTACTATACTACGATGTTTTTCTTTTACGTTTTTTGAGGTTTTTATGCCTAACTATACGATGCTGTTTTTTGACATTTTTATGCCTTATTATACTATGACGTTTTATGCCTTAACATCCGATAACGTTCTTTGACATTTTTATGCCTTACTATACTATGACGTTTTTTGACGTTTTTATGCCTTATTATACTATGACGTTTTATGCCTTAACATCCGATGAAGTTCTTTGAGGTTTTTATGCCTTACTATAGTATGACATTTTTTGACGTTTTTATGCCTTACTATACTATGACGTTTTATGCCTTAATATCTGATGATGTTTTTTGACGTTTTCATGGCTTACTATACTATGGTATTTTATGCCTTATTATACTATGACGTTTTATGCCTTAACATCCGATAACGTTCTTTGACGTTTTTATGCCTTACTATACTATGGTATTTTATGCCTTATTATACTATGACGTTTTATGCCTTAACATCCGATAACGTTCTTTGACGTTTTTATGCCTTACTATGCTATGACGTTTTATGCCTTAACATCCGATAACGTTCTTTGACGTTTTTATGCCTTACTATGCTATGACGTTTTATGCCTTAATATCTGATGATGTTTTTTGACGTTTTCATGGCTTACTATACTATGACGTATTTTTTTTCACGTTTTTATGGCTTTCTATACTATGATGTTTTATGGCTTATTATACTATGACTTTTAATGCCTTACTATACCATGACATTTTTCGACATTTTTATGCCTTACTAAACTATGGCGTTTTTTGATGTTTTTTGACGTTTTTATGCCTTACTATACTATGATTTTTTGTGCCTTATTATACTATGAAGTTTTATGCCTTAATATCTGATGACGTTTTCTGACGTTTTCATGGCTTACTATACTATGACGTTTTTTGACGTTTTTATGCCTTATTATACTCTGACGTTTTATACCTTATTACAGTATGACTTTTTATGCCTTACTATACTATGACGTTTTTTGACATTTTTATGCCCTACTATACTATGATGGTTTTTTTTTTACGTTTTTTGACGTTTTTATACCTTACTATACTATGGTATTTTATGCCTTATTATACTATGACGTTTTATGCCTTAACATCCCATAACGTTCTTTGACGTTTTTATGCCTTACTATACTATGACGTTTTTTGACGTTTTTATGCCTTACTATGCTATGACGTTTTATGCCTTAATATCTGATGACGTTTTTTGACGTTTTCATGCCTTAACATCCGATGACGTTCTTTGAGGTTTTTATGCCTTACTATACTATGACATTTTTTGACGTTTTTATGCCTTACTATACTATGACGTTTTATGATGTTTTTATGCCCTACTATACTATGATGTTTTTTTTACGTTTTTTTACGTTTTTATACCTTAATATCTAATGATGTTTTTTGACATTTTCATGGCTTACTATACTATGACGTTTTTTTATGTTTTTATGCCTTACTATACTACGATGTTTTGTTTTTTTTACATTTTTTCACGTTTTTATGGCTTACTATACTATGATGTTTTATGGCTTATTATATTATGACGTTTTTTGACGTTTTTATGCCTTAATATCTGATGACGTTTTTTGACGTTTTCATGGCTTACTATACTATGACGTTTTTTGACGTTTTTATGCCTTACTATACTATGACGTTTTTTGACGTTTTTATGCCTTATTATACTATGATGTTTTATGCCTTATTATACTATGACTTTTTATGCTTTACTATACTATGATGTGTTTTAGACATTTTTGGACGTTTTTATGCCTTTATATACTATGATGTTTAATGCCTTATTATACGATGACGTTTTATGCCTTACTATACTATGACGTTTTTTGACGTTTTTATGCCTTACTATACTATGACGTTTTTTGACGTTTTCATGCCTTACTATACTATGGCGTTTTTTGACATTTTTATGCCTTATTATAGTATGACGTTTCATGCCTTGACATCTGATGACATTCTTTGACGTTTTTATGCCTTACTATACTATGACGTTTTTTGACGTTTTTATGGCTTACTATACTATTATATTTTTATGCCTTAATACACTATGACGTTTTATGACATTTTTATGCCTTGCTATACTATGACGTTTTTTGACGTTTTCATGCCTTACTATCCTATGACGTTTTTTGACGTTTTTATGGCTTACTATACTATGATGTTTAATGCCTTATTATAGTATGACATTTTATGCCTTAACATCCGATGACGTTTTTTGACGTTTCTATGCCTTACTATACTATGACGTTTTTTGACGTTTTTATGCCTTACTATACTATGATGTTTTATGCCTTATTATACTATGACTTTTTATGCTTTACTATACTATGATGTGTTTTAGACATTTTTGGACGTTTTTATGCCTTTATATACTATGATGTGTTTTAGACATTTTTGGACGTTTTTATGCCTTTATATACTATGATGTTTAATGCCTTATTATACGATGACGTTTTATGCCTTACTATACTATGGCGTTTTTTGACATTTTTATGCCTTATTATAGTATGACGTTTCATGCCTTATTATACTATGATGTTTTTTAGACATTTTTGGACGTTTTTATGCCTTTATATACTATGATGTTTAATGCCTTATTATTCTATGACGTTTTATGCCTTACTATACTATGACGTTTTTTGACATTTTTATGCCTTACTATACTATGACGTTTTTTGACGTTTTCATGCCTTACTATACTATGGCGTTTTTTGACATTTTTGTGCCTTATTATAGTATGACGTTTCATGCCTTAACATCTGATGACATTCTTTGACGTTTTTATGCCTTACTATACTATGGCGTTTTTTGACATTTTTGTGCCTTATTATAGTATGACGTTTCATGCCTTAACATCTGATGACATTCTTTGACGTTTTTATGCCTTACTATACTATGATGTTTTATGCGTTATTATACTATGACTTTTTATGCCTTACTATACTATGATGCTTTTTAGACATTTTTGGACGTTTTTATGCCTTTATATACTATGATTTTTAATGCCTTATTATACTATGACATTTTATGCCTTACTATACTATGACGTTTTTTGACATTTTTATGCCTTACTATACTATGGCGTTTTTTGACATTTTTATGCCTTATTATAGTATGACGTTTCATGCCTTAACATCTGATGACATTCTTTGACGTTTTTATGCCTTACTATCCTATGACGTTTTTGACGTTTTTATGGCTTACTATCCTATGACGTTTTTGACGTTTTTATGGCTTACTATACTATTATATTTTTATGCCTTAATACACTATGACGTTTTATGACATTTTTATGGCTTACTATACTATGATGTTTTTTGACGTTTTTATGGCTTACTATACTATGATGTTTAATGCCTTATTATAGTATGACGTTTTATGCCTTAACATCCGATGACGTTTCTTGATGTTTTTATGCCTAACTATACTATGACGTTTTTTGAAATTTTTATGCCCTACTATACTATGATGTTTTTTTTTACGTTTTTTGACGTTTTTATACCTTAATATCTGATGACGTTTTTTGACGTTTTCATGCCTTACTATACTATGGCGTTTTTTGACATTTTTATGCCTTATTATACTATGACGTTTTATGCCTTAACATCCGATGACATTCTTTGACGTTTTTATGCCTTACTATACTATGATGTTTTATGCCTTATTATACTATGACTTTCTATGCCTTACTATACTATAATGTTTTTTAGACATTTTTGGACGTTTTATGCCTTTATATACATGACATTTTTTGATATTTTTATGCCTTACTATACTGTGACGTTTTATGCCTTAATATCTGATGACATTTTTTGACGTTTTTATGCCTTACTATACTATGACGTTTTATGATGTTTTTATGCCCTACTATGCTATGATGTTTTTTTTTACGTTTTTTGACGTTTCTATACCTTAATATCTGATGACGTTTTTTGACATTTTCATGGCTTACTATACTATGACGTTTTTTTATGTTTTTATGGCTTACTATACTATGATATTTTATGCCTTATTATTGTATGACTTTTTATGCCTTACTATACTATTATATTTAAATGCCTTACTATACTATGGCGTTTTTTGACGTTTTTTATGCCTTACTATACAATGATGTTTTATGCCTTACTATACTATAACGTTTTATGCCTTAATATCCGATGACGTTTTTTCATGTTTTTATGCTAATCTATCCGATGACGTTTTTTGACGTTTTTATGGCTTACTATACTATGATGTTTAATGCCTTATTATAGTATGACTTTTTATGCCTTACTATACTATTATATTTTTATGCCTTAATACACTATGACGTTTTATGACATTTTTATGCCTTACTATACTATGATGTTTCATGCCTTATTATACTATGATGTTTTATGCCTTAATATCCGATTATGTTTTTTGACATTTTCATGCCTTACTATACTATATTTTATGCCTTATTATAGTATGACTTTTTATGCCTTACTATACTATGTTGTTTTTTTGACATTTTTTGACGTTTTTATGCCTTAATATACTATGAAGTTTTTTGACATTTTTATGCCTTACTATACTATGACATGTTATGCCATATTATCCCATGAAGTTCTTTGACGTTTTTTGACATTTTTATGCCTTATTATACAATTATGTTTTATGCCTTACCATACTATGATGTCTTATGCCTTAATATCCAATCATATTTATTTTACGTTTTTAAGCCTTACTATACTATGACGTTTTTGACGTTTTTATGCCTTAGTATACTATGATGTTTTATGCCTGATTTTAGTATGATTCTATATGCCTTACTATACTATGACGTTCTCTAACATTTTTATGCCTTACTATACTATGAAGTTTTTTGAAGTTTCCATGCCTTACTATACTATGACGTTTTTTGACTTTTTTTTGTCTTACTATACTATGATATTTTATGCCTTATTATAGTATGACTTTTTATGCGATACTATACTATGATGTTTTTTTGACATTTTTTGACGTTTTTATGCCTTAATATACTAAGACGTTTTTTGACATTTTTATGCCTTACTATATTATGACTTTTTTTGACGTTTTTATGCCTTATTATACAATTATGTTTTATGCCTTACCATACTATGACGTCTTATGCCTTCATATCCAATCATATTCTTTTACGTTTTTAAGCCTTACTATACTATAACGTTTTTTGACGTTTTTATGCCTTAGTATATTATGATGTTTTATGCCTTATTTTAATATGATTCTATATGCCTTACTATACTATGACGTTCTCTAACATTTTTATGCCTTAATATACTATGACGTTTTTTGACGTTTTTATGCCTTACTATACTATGACGTTTTTTGACGTTTTTATGCCTTACTATACTATGACGTTTTTTGACATTTTTATGCCTTACTATACTATGACGTTCTTTGGAGTTTCCATGCCTTACTATACTATGACGTTTTTTGACTTTTCCATGTCTTACTATACTATGGCATTTTTTGATGTTTTTTGACGTTTTTATGCCTTATTATACTATGACGTTTTATGCCTTAACATCCAATGACGTTCTTTGACGTTCTAATGCTTTACTATACTATTATATTTTTATGCCTTAATATACTATGGCGTTATTTTTTGACGTTTTTATGCCTTAACATCAGATGACGTTCTTTGACATTTTTATGCCTTACTATACTATGATGTTTTATGCCTTATTATACTATGATGTTTTATGCCTTAATATCCGATGATGTTTTTTGACATTTTCATGTCTTACTATACTATGATATCTTATGCCTTATTATACTATGACTTTTTATGCCTTACTATACTATGATGTTTTTTGCCTTATACAATGATTTTTTATGCCTTACTACACTATAACGTTTTATGCCTCAATATCCGATGACGTTTTTTGATGTTTTTATGCCTTACTATATACTATCACGTTTTTTTAACGTTTTTAATGCCTTACTATACTATGATGATTTATGCCTTAACATACTATGACGTTTTTTTGACGTTTTTTGACGTTTTTATGCCTTACTATAGTATGACGTTCTATGCCTTATTATACTATGATGTCTTATGCCACATTATCCTATGATGTTCTTTGAGTTTTTTTTTACATTTTTATGCCTTACTATACAATGATGTTTTTTGTCGTTTTCATGCCTTATTATGGTATGACGTTTTTTGACGTTATATGACTTTCTATACTATTAATTTTTTGGACGTTTTCATGCTTAACCATACTATGACGGTTTATGCCTTATCATACAATGATATTTTTTGAAATTTTTACATCTTACTGCATTTTTTTTACTTTTTCATGCCTTAATTGTCAGGTTTTGTAGCTTAAAGGACACAAATGCTGACAATCCAAAGGATTATGAAAGAAGGTGATTTATTAAACAAAGAAAACAAGTCTTGAATACAGAAAACAATCCAGGCCGGGAAGCCAATGTCCAATAACCAATACACAAGGAGAACCAAGGATATTCAAACATCAAATCTATACATGGGAAACACTGGAGTAAAAATCACATGGAAACTTCAAAAATCATAACTGAAAACATACAGACGTGCCACAGCAAACAGGAATAAATAAGACGAACTTCTTCACAGAGAAGTGGACAGGGAGGAGAGGAACAGGGCTAGAGAAGGAGCTGGGGTTCACAAGGGTTCAGCCCTGAGGCTGATACTATGACGTTTTTTGACGTTTTTATGCCTTACTATACTATGATGTTTTATGGCTTATTATAGTATGACTTTTTATGCCTTACTATACTATGACGTCTTATGCCATATTATCCTATGAAGTTCTTTGACGTTTTTTGCCATTTTTATGCCTTACTATATTATGACCTTTTTTGACCTTTTTTGGCGTTTCTATGCCTTATTATACAATGATGTTTTATGCCTTACCACACTATGACGTCTTATGCCTTAATATCTGATCATATTCTTTTACGTTTTTATGCCTTACTATACTATGACGTTTTTTGACGTTTTTATGCCTTAGTATACTATGATGTTTTATGCCTTATTTTAGTATGATTCTATATACCTTACTACACTATGACGTTTTTTGATGTTTTTTTACATTTTTATGCCTTATACAATGATGTTTTATGCCTTACTATACTGTAACGTTTTATGCCTTAATATCCGATGACGTTTTTTGATGTTTTTATGCCTTACTATATACTAATACGTTTTTTGACGTTTTTAATGCCTTACTATACTATGACGTCTTATGCCTCATTATCCTATGACGTTCTTTGAGTTTTTTTGACATTTTTATGCCTTACTATACAATGATGTTTTTTGACGTTTTCATGCTTAACCATACTATGACGGGTTATGCCTTATCATACAATGATATTTTTTGAAATTTTTACATCTTACTGCATTTTTTTACTTTTTCATGCCTTAATTGTCAGGTTTTGTAGCTTAAAGGACCCAAATGCTGACAATCGAAAGGATTATGAAAGAAGGTGATTTATTAAACAAAGAAAAACAAGTTTTGAATACAGAAAAGAATCCAGGCCGGGAAACCAATGTCCAATAACCAAAACACAAGGAGAACCAAGGATATTCAAACATCAAATCTATACATGGGAAACACTGGAGTAAAAATCACATGGAAACTTCAAAAATCATAACTGAAAACATACAGAAGTGCCACAGAAAACAGGAGGAGAGGGGAGGAGAGGAACAGGGCTAGAGAAGGAGCTGGGGTTCACAAGGTGGGGTTCACAAAGGTTCAGCCCTGAGGCTGAACAGACAGGCTGGGGAACTCAGGGGGGATGGCCAAGAGGCAAGACAGACTGGGGAGAATGCAAATCCGAGGTTCTGCCTTCACCCTAAGGTCTGGAGACCGACATCCAAGACCAAGTTTCTCCAGAGAAAGAAGCTGAGCAGGAGGGCACCAACCAAGGCGGGCCAGGTGGAGCCTTACTGGAGGGTGAGCAGGATGCTGGTGTTGCAAGCGGAGCCCCTCTGGAGGGCGAGCAGGAGACCGGAGTTGCAGGAGGAGCCCTTCTGGAGGGCGAGCAGGAGACCGGTGTCGCTGGAGGAGCCCTTCTGGAGGGCGAGCAGGAGTTGGTCGGACTAGTGACTGGGGATCAGGAGCAGGAAGCGGCCAGACCAACCAACAGGAGATCTGGAGCAGGAGGCAGCCAAGCCGTTGACAGGATACGAGGAGCAGGTGTCGGCCGGACCGCCAAATGGGAATCAGAAGTTGGCCAGACTGCCAACTGGGAACCAGGAACCGATGTTGACAAGACCACTGAAGAGACTCGAGGAGCTGGAGGCAGCCGGACCAACGACTGGATATAAAGAACTGGTGGCAACCAGACCAGTGACTTGAGATCAGGAACTGAAGTCAGACACGCCACCAACTGGAGATGAGGGGCCGGAATCTTCCGGACCACCAACTGGAAATGGGAGGGAGGCAAGGAGGCAAGGTTAATAGAACACAGGTGAAACACATTAGTGCAGGGCAGACAATCAACAAGGAGGGAAACAGTACAAAGACAGGAAGTAAAATAAACACAAGACACACACAGGAAATAATACAAAATAAAACAGGAAATTAAACAAATGTCCACAAAGTGTTCAAATTTAAATAGTCAAACAAAGTCCAAAAGTGTTCAAACATGAATAGTCATTACTATAGTATGATTGACATATTTATGACATATTTGTCCCTATATCAAGAGTGATGTTACCATATGTGTCATCTATAAGAGGATATATTATATGACATATATACATCCTCTGGATATATGAAGATATAATTTTATATGAAATACTCATAGTAAAATGCAACTTTATTAAAACAACATGCTTATTAAAATTCTATATGTTTTGTTTAAGATTTTATTAATAATCTCTTAATAATCGTCTTTCTATAATGAACATATACTGACCGGCTTTGGGATGGATATATATTTATGTATGTCTATAATATAAACCTATAATATAAACAGACATAATAAAATACATGTTTCTATTAACTAGACATATATGTCAATATATGATATTGTTCCCATTTCTAACAGGTTTCACATGTAATTTTTACATATAGGCTATATGCTGTACTGTATACATATGATTTTACTTCATGTGGACATTTATTTCATATATGGAGATTCAACACATGTATATATATTACATTTGTGTATGGGCATTTCTGAATGTAAATTCAGATCTATGTTAATAAACCATTTGGTTGACAGCATTAAATAGTCAATCTCTTTGTTTTGCAGGGGTGGGGGGGTTGTTGTGTCTCTATCAATGTTGAGACCAAAACTAGGTCCTCGGCCGAATCAAATTCTGCTTAGGGCCCCATTAAGGGCCGGCTCTGACGTTGAGGGGACGTTCGCTAGAGGTTCTCTGAAGGTTATACAAAGAATAACCTCCCAGAAAACTTTCCTGAATTACCTCAAGGGGGCGTTCGCTGCGGGATCCAACGAACGTTCTCGCACTCGCAGAACGTTCCCAGAACCGAAAATTGTTAGCTGGGATGATCTTTTGTTATACCCTCTAATAAAGTGCCCATCAGTACTTAATGGTTAAATATTAGAGATTATTAGTAACTCCTGAGCTGTATTATCTAATTCCAGTTACATTTAGAGAAGTTTATATTAGCTCTCGATCAACTTCAACAGTAAAATGCTGTTTACAGATTGTTGCATGTGTAATAATAATAATACAATAATATAATATATGGTAGGCTTGGCTAGTCTAGTCATTTTTTTATGAATTAGGTCATTTTGCATAGTATTTTTTTTCAAATAACGACTGTACTTTTACTGTGAGTACATTTACTGTATACAGTTGTATTGATACTTAACGCTTCGTTTACGAGGAGTCATTGAATGCACCACACGTTATAGGCTGTTGTACTGAAGTTGCCCACAGGAGCTGAGAGTCGGCTGTCCAGTAAACTGATACAGGCTAATGTGCGGAGGACTGCAGCGACCGCAGGCAATCTTGACGCTTCTCTCGCAAATCTAAGTGATTTTGGATCCTATATTTTTTTCTTGGACGAAGGAAAATGTTTTAGTTTAAGATTTTTTTCTACTATGACTTTACTATCTACCTAGTTTAGAGTTTTTCTGTGAAACCTGTGACATCTGCAGCCTTCTTAAAGTTTCCATAATTCTACTGGGGAGAGTGTTTTTTAATCTGCAGAGCTGCAGCCATGCAGCAGGAGCTTTTATTTAAAGTCCTGGTCATCGGGGACTTGGGAGTCGGAAAAACGTCCATCATCAAGCGGTACGTCCATCAGATCTTCTCCCAGCACTACAGAGCCACCATCGGGGTGGACTTCGCCCTGAAGGTGCTGCAGTGGAACAATGACACTGTGATCCGGCTACAGCTGTGGGACATAGCAGGTCTGTCTAACTTTTTTAACTAGTTAAAGTGTGTGTGTGTGTGTGTGTGTGTGTGTGTGTGTGTGTGTGTGTGTGTGTGTGTGTGTGTGTGTGTGTTCTTGGATCTCTGGAAACAAAAACCTTTTGTTTCACTTTCAGCAGTTGTGAAAACCTGTTAGTTGTTAAAGCTACTTCTGGAAATAAGCTTCATAAAGGAGTTTAAGAGCATTTTTAGGAAAGGAAGTGTGTGTGTGATAAACCAGTACAGGAAGATAATATTAACTGGTTTCCAGTACAGTTAACTCCATTAAGAGGGTCAGTATGTTGAAATAAGACAGGAAAAAATAACTATTTTACTTTTAGGACTTACAAACATAAACTTAACTTGGTAAGATGGGGATTTTTTGAGTGAGTGATGTGAACTCGGTGTGTGTCTGTCCACTGGATGCCTGGGTCCCTCCCTGTCATTTGATGCCTGGTTGAGGAATGTAGATCTTGTGCCTGGCTGTGACTCAAGTGATCCCATGCTCATAATATCAGTCACATGATGGCGGCTTCTGTAGAATAAACACACACGAACACACAAACTCATACTCCTACAGTATATCTGCCACTGATAAACCATGCCGTGAGTTAATTTAATTATATGGGCTTGAAAGGTGTCTTTACATGAACATGTGTGTGTCTGATGGTTGTCCATCCGTCTTAGGACAGGAGCGGTATGGGAACATGACTCGTGTCTATTACCGGGAGGCGGTGGGAGCACTGGTGGTGTTTGACGTGACAAGGGCCTCCACGTTCGATGCCGTGCTGAAGTGGAAGGATGACCTGGACTCCAAGGTCAGACGACGGCTCCGTGAGCTCCAAAAAGTCGACCCACCTGTGGTCTACAACTGATAGAGATGCTTAAACTGAGGCTTTCTCTCTCTGTCCTGTCTTTCTGGCCCTTTTTGTAATCGTCTAAAAATCATATTATACCTGCACATGGGCCAACGGCCACACTACAACAGTTTATGTTTAATTAAGTTTAATTTACTCATTTTGTTAAATGTGGTCGGCATAATGTTTTGTATTTGAGTTATGTTGTTGACGTCATTATTAAACAGAATTGATCAAGTTTTATGTCAGATATGTCGACCGTGCTCTATATTAGCTCCTTTACCCTTCACCCTGAACCACCCTGAGGTGGTTTGATTGTCAAGAGTAACAATGGCACTGTTTCTGGAAAGAGATGAATTTAGGAGCAGCTGGTGAAACCAGCTCCTGAGTTTCACAAGCTTTATTTATAAAATGTCAGGCAAATATTCAGAGTACATTATTTGTGAAACTGTGGGGGACATATTAAAAATGAGAACATGCTCAGAACAGTTCTTAGAGGCACAATTGTGTGACAGCTCCAAAGGCCAGGACCCTATAAAAGTACAGGTCTTAATTAAATCTGCCATGCTACTGAAAGGGTATAAGAGGTATCAGAAGTGCTCAAGATGTCAGTGTGCTTTAATCACATTGCTTCCCCTCACACCTTTTTGACACTGGACTTGAGGGGGAATTTCTGTAAAGATGTAAAGAGAGATGAGAAATGATAATCGTTCAAATACTTTCTCAGCTCAGAACACCTGACCGGCTGCTGCGTGAAAAGAGCATGATGGTCGGATTAAAGGTTTTGAAAACTTACAACGAAAAAACTGTCAGTTCGGCTAAGACGCTATTCAACCATCCACATATAAACTGACAGCAAAAAGTGGCTTGATATCTTTATAACAATGTATCAAATGTAATAAACAAACAAACATATGAACAAAAAAGTGACTATGTGAAACTTGTCATTAATAGTGATGAAGTTTCAGCTCACTGTTCAGCTGTCTGTAACTTTACTGTTTTGTTCTCTCCGCTCTCATAATGTTGTTGTTTGCTGCAGCTAAAGCAAATGATATGTCTATGTTGTGTTCCGCTGGCTCCAAGTTATTGAAGGTTTAACTCTCTGAGACTGAGGATTCGACACACTTAGTTCAGTCACTTTTTATGTGCACATCCGAGTCCATGAATCAAACTGTCATGATGGTTTTTCATAACACCTTCTGAATGTCACGTGAGCACACTAGTTCTTTTTTAGCACACTGACATGTTTATGTTAGAGGACTATTGAATACATACTTTACTTAGAGATAGATAAGATGGTAGATAAGGGTATATTTTACATCAAAATGTTATATAGTAAGCTATATGATGGTACCGTTTGTACAACCGTCATGTAATCTGTTTTTCTTCTTTCCAAAGGTGACTCTGAACCATGGCAGGCCAGTTCCAGCTGTACTCTTGGCCAACAAGTCAGACCAGCTGGGTTCTCAGCAGCCAAAACTCGACTCCTTCTGCAGGGAGAACGGCTTTGTTGGCTGGTTCGAGACCTCTGCAAAAGTACGAGAGGGGAGACGCAGGACGTGTGACTTTATTTTTAATTACTGCTGCAGAGTTAGATCAATGCCATAGATATATTTTCCACTGATCAGTTGGTATACAAGAGATTTCTATGCAAATGTAGGCCAGTGATAAAAGGTTGTAGGCCTTGGTTGATTTACCAACAGACTAAAGACTAAAAGACTAAAGATTAATTTAGAGCTAAATCAAATAGTTCGTAGTCATCTGTCCTATACACAATTTACACATTCAGATGAACTACATATTTGCTAGTCAGCAAGCCAACTCTGTAGTGCAGGTACTTAAAGTTAGAGAGCATTATTTAATGAGACAAACAGGGGAATGTCTGCAGCCTAGTGTGAATTAGCCCTCTGCTTTTTCCTCTCATTCAGAGTCTGTCTAATGAGTTACACACCAGAGTGCGAGTCGGAGATGGTAGTGTAGCTGGTGAACGCAGAAGCTCAGCAGACAGGTCAAACAGCTCAGCACACAAAGAATTACAGAGAGTTCGAAACAGTGTGTGACATTGAGGCTTCTCCTTAGTTCGGTGTGTAAAGCTAGAATGAAAAGACAAAGAAGTGTTTTTCATACTCTATATTTTCCATTCTGTCGGTGATTATGACATACAGGAGACACTCTGTGAACATTTGTAGCTTCTGAGGGAGAAAACTGACATTAGGACACAGCAAACAGCACATTTCTGTCTACCTGGCTGTCATAGCATCATCAAAGCAAAGCGAAAGGTTAAGAGCGGGAAGATACAAGCATAGAGCATTCACTCGCTGCTGTCATGGTATTAAAGGGAGACCTTTGAAAGAGCAAATAATACACAGCACCTCTTATTAAAGAAAAGTAGAATTCTTAAGCAATAAATCACACTGCTGAAACTCAGACATTTGGTCTAACAGCCTGACTTGGTCTAATATGAGTAGCGTGTAGTGGCTGATGTTAACCAGCTTTAGACCTAACTGACATTTTTGAGTCTGTTGTGCTGCTGTTACAGTGTTTTAACAGGATAGATAAATAACGGTATTTGTTTTTTATCTCTCAGCCATTTTAATGG
This sequence comes from Seriola lalandi dorsalis, assembly GCF_002814215.2. Taxonomy (NCBI): domain Eukaryota; kingdom Metazoa; phylum Chordata; class Actinopteri; order Carangiformes; family Carangidae; genus Seriola; species Seriola lalandi. The sequence goes on along the minus strand of NW_019525445.1, from coordinate 400,843 downwards.
TTTTATTACAAAAATAAAACTAGAATTACTGCTGTGTTTTTGCAGAACATCATGGTGTCACCGTGAAGTTGACCTTTGACCGTCATCATTTCATCCTCTTTGACATTTGTGTTAAATAGTTTCATAATTAGCCTATTAATTTGTGAGGTGTGGCCAAAAACATGTTTTGTGAGGTCACAGTGACCTTGACCTTTGACCTTTGACCACCAAAGTCTAATCAGTTCATCCTTGTCCTAGTTAATGTTTGTGCGAAATTTGAAGAAAATCCCTACTTTCATGGCAACCCAACTAATAGATGTCAAGATATTTCACTCTGTCAACCTCATGGTGGCGCTACATGAAAAGTCAGGGGCTCACCAAAGTCAATAGGATTCGTCCTCTGAGCGATGTGAATGTGGCAAAGCATTCAATGGCTGTTTTTTTTCCCCTCACAGGAGAACACAAACATCGAGGAGGCAGCACGCTGCTTGGTAGAGCACATCCTGAACAATGAGGAGAGCCCGGTGGCAGAACGAGACCCCGGCTCCCTCGTCCTGTCTGGATACTCTAACACCGCAAAGGATCATCTCAACTGCTCGTCATGCGTGAAATGGTGACTCTTTAAAGACCAGTCGCAGACAACCGAGGAGTTAACACCTGTGAGGCCTCGGCCACAGAGATAAGTTTGGCTCAGGGACTGTTTGTTAAAAGAATGTGTCCATGTGCTGTGTTCACACTGCAGGCCAATATGATACCTGGCACACAAAATAGAGAGTTTTAATGACGTTTCAGACATGATTCTTGTAGATTCTTAAAAATTTGTATGTTTTGTTTGTAATTTATGGTAAAAGAAAAGTCTGAAATTATTTAAATTCTTGGAAGATATGCATTAAATGTGATATGTGTCAGATGTGTGGCAACCTTTTAGTTTTATAGTTGTAGATAAAAACTAATAACACAGGTTCATTCGTTATTTCTTTTCTGCCATGGACTTTGTACAGACTTATTTTTTCTGGTAAAGGTATTAAAAATATCTTGTTGTTACATTTGCACAAGAAAAAATGGTACACACAGTATTTAATATATACAGTTTCTGCATGATTCTCTTTGCTTGCTTTGAACATATCTGACACTGTGACCTTGACATTTGGCTGAACTGCCAGCTCCCAGTGGTATGGGTTTTCTCACTCTTACATAACGTGGAAAAAATCCAAATTTTGGCATTTTTCTCTGCAGTGTGGACACAGACATAAAAAACATTAAGCCTTCTCACATTCTTTGCACTTTTGTTCAGCCCACTTTCATGCCATCTCTATTAAGTCAAAGGATGTGAGGGAGAGAAATTAAATCTTTAAAAAATCTGAACGCAGATGAAACTGCAGTTCTGAAGATGTCTCTTGAATCTGCATATTGTGGATTTAATGTAAGTGCGCCTACATTAAAAACATCTTCAATTGCATTTGAGTTTAGCTGAGTGTGAGGGAACTGACTGTACCACAAGCTGTCAAAGGCCTGAGAGCCATTTTCTATTAGTTTCATCAAAACTGAAACAGTGTCTCTGTCCACACAATCCCCACATTTGAGTGTGACCTGTCACAGATTTCACAAATTACCTCTGCAGAATCAGTTTACTGGTTCAAAATGAAGGATTACATTGCAATTTGACCAGATTTGTCTGCTCATTCTTGACCTTTGAAACAGTTTGACAAAAAAAAGTACACAGATATACAGCATAACAACTGGTTATCATGGTCACATGAAAACTACTGAGCAAACTACCTGGTGAGAAGACCATGATATGCAGTTGAAATCTCAGGAAAAAAAGCTGGAAAGTGGACCACAGGATCCTTTTCTTTGACATACAGAGGCTTCAGAAATTATTTAGACACCTTCACTCGTAGCACAGTGTATTATGTTATGGAATGAATTTAAGATGGATAAAATTGATTTAAAAAAAATAAAATCTACACTCAGTAACACTGAAGAAATTGAAAACATGCTTCTATAAAGTGACTGATAGACTTTCCAAGAAGAAATGTTAACAAATGACAACTAAGAGACATAAAACCACCATGAAGAGACGCAAAACAACTGCAAAAACACACAAAATGACTACAAACAGACAAAATGTCCCCAAAGAGACAAAAGAATCAGGGCTCGAAATATGAGTCTTGGCACATTTTTACTAATTTTACAAATGTGCCCCCCTTCTCTGAGTCTTTGTCCCAGTCTGCAGATTGTCTCCCCTCAATCTTCAGAGACAGTCGTCATGGTGAGTTTGTCAAATTGTGATTAATGTTGCGTGTTTTTTTTGCTCTTCTGGGAGACGAGGTTTAACCGGTTCTACTTGCATGAAATGAACAAATGTCTAGTGACTTGTTGAGTTTGTGTTGACTTGTGTCCGACAGTTTACTAGCCTCCTATCTGTCATTACAGAGGTCAGAGCCTACTATCCATCTGCTGAACAGTACAGCCTTGCTTCATTGCAAATGTGATGTAAGAGGAATCCTTTTGTGTAAGATTAATACTCAGCATCTGAAGGATGCATTCTATGTATTGATAACTGGACTTTTCATATATAAAGACATTTTCTTTCACACTTGATCATGAACTGATGGACTGGAAAATCTGTTCTTCCATGCTACAGAGAAAAACACACAAGAATCCTCTGAGGGCAGAAATAAACATAAATGTTTTAGAGATAATGGAGGAGAGGCAATTTAGCAGATATGTCCATTAAATGGACTGTTTAATTAGTTGATAAAACCTAAAGGCTATTAGTGAATTGAAAAGTTCTTTAATTAGGAATGGCAGTGGTGAAGTGTAAACCGCTTTATGAAGTCTGTGGTTCTTCTAGCACTACTCTGTCTTTTTCCACGATGTAGCATTATGCATGTATGTATGGTTTCTCTCCGTGATTCCCATTTTTATTCCAAAATTAACATAAACATCCTGAAAAGGTGAATATTTTACTCTAGATATGAATAACTTGACTCGCTGTCAAACTGTTGGCTCTATTGTTGGTACGAGATGTTCTAAAAACCCTAAAATCAATGTCTTTCCAGTCAAAAACATGATATGCGCTACTCTTTTCTGCACAGCAAGGACAGAACAGCCTTTGTTGAGTCTGCCTCGAGTGTTGTTTGATATTCCATGTTTTCAAATTAGGCATCTGCTTTATATTTTACTACACTGCCTTTGATGTGTAATAGCCTGGCCTTGTAATGCAACACATTTGTAACTGCGTTCTCTGTGGACCAGACTACATGCAGTAAAAAAAATAATTAAAAAAAATAATCTGTGATGCCATGTACACTGCAACATACATCTTCAGCAGCTTCCACTCAGCTTCTCTGCATGGATCAAAAGACATGTCACATCCACTCAGCTCAAATCAACACGTGTCACCCGAAAAAATACTGAAATCATGTGATTCACAAGGAGAGCAAGAGGGCTGAGACAATTCATCAATCGATCTGCGCTCATTTTTATAATCCTCCCTTGCTCTGACAAAATAAAACTTCTGGAAATGTCAAAATAATCGGTCCTTGACAGCAATATCTCCTGCTGTTACATATACTTAAAAAAGCAACTTCCCTCTGAGGGATATTGGACATATGTCCCATAAATATGCCAAATAAAGAGCAGTGAAATCAATATTAATACACTGCTGAGTAACAGAGCTGTAGCCAAAGTCCCTGCAGGGGCTAGCTTTAGTTGTGTGAGTATTTTTGTGTGTTTAGGGAGAACATTTAGACTTATACTGGGAATGTTGGTGGAACTAAATGAATCAAACTGGAACATTCCTGGGAAATTATTGTTAAGTTACAAGAAATGTCAACAAACTGTGACCATCACAGGAATGATAAAGGCTTGCTGGGGGGGGGGGTTACAGTCACATTGACGTAGGAATGTTGTGATGTAATTAAGAAAAACATAATATTACTACTGTAAAATCATAAAGATAACCATAAAATAGATCACAGCAGGGATATTTTAAGTCATTATAGATAGACAGTAGGAATCCTGTTGAAGCAAGCATCACACAAACATGTTGTGTTGATAACATCATGGATTTTCCTCCCTATGTGTCTACATTTCATTGGACAGCAGGTAATCAGGGAGAGTTTGCACATCACACTCCGGAGTCTTACACACACATGCACCGAGGTGATGAACCAGCTGATGCCTTGCAAACCCGGGGCAGCCTTCTGCTTTAAGATGCCCTCCCCGGAACCCGAGAAGTGGCCCAATCGCCCTCCTTTCTCAGTCACCTGATTCATGTACTGCCATTTTACACACAAGTTTGACTGACAGGGGGGAAAAAAATCGGAATTGGCCTATCGGCAACCTGAACACAGAAATACACCCTTTTGTGAGAAGATTAAAAAAGACAGGCGATATAAAATAAAAGCGGCTGAGGTTAGATGCAACCAGCGCGGGGTGCTGTGTGGATCAAAAGAGGTGTTTGCGGTCGGAGCTCTGCATAGATTCAGAGAAGAAACCGGGTGAAGAAGAGGAGAAAAAAAAAAAAAGGGGGGAAAGGACAATGCTGTTTTATATCGTCTTTGAAAAATGAGTCTTCGGTCATAGGGGATGCCGCATAGATTTGATACTAATCACCGGTAGTCTTTCGATTATTTCGGATTCAGCTCTCGTAAAGGCGCATCCCGCCGGCATCTCAGCGTTGTCAGCGGCTATTTCAGGGATACATAGCAGCTCACTGTACATTGTCTTATATTATTTTACTGAGCTGCTTTTTGATGCAGGCCGCGCTAATTATACATTGATTTTTTTCCCCAGCTTTTATATATATATATAAATATATATATATATATATATATATAGGTTGATAAATCATTTCTGCAGCTGGACCATCCTGATGCCTTCGACTGAATATTAAATGGTTCCCTGGATGTGACCGTCTTATGTTTTATTTGGCCGCCGCATGAATTCTCCCACCGGATCCTCGTCGGTGTACGCTGCTGTCCTCCTCCTCGTCCTCCTCCTCCTCCTCCTCAGACGGCCGATCCTCGCAGAGGGCACTACCCTCCTCCCTGCCGCTAAAGACATTTTGATCGTCCTCCCCGTTTCCCCCCACCCGGACTCGACCATCACTCCGCCTGCCTCCTCATCCGCCACCTCCGCCACTACCACCACCACCACCACCACCACCTCCTCCGTAACATGTCGGGACAGTCTTTGACGGACCGGATCGCCGCCGCGCAGCACAGCATGACCGGGTCTGCCATCAGCAAAGCCGTCTGCAAGGCCACGACGCATGAAGTCAGCGGACCCAAGAAGAAACACCTTGACTGTAGGTTAAGCATACCATCACTGCATACGGTATAGATAGCCTGCATGCATGCATCAAGCTACCAGCATCTTTCCTCACAAAGGATAGCTTTTATAAACAGCATCTATTATGCTCCCCCCTCTCTCTCTCCCTCTCTCATCTGGTTTGCATCCTCTTTAATTAGGCACCATTACATTCCCTTAGAATAAAATTTGATTTACGCCGCAAAGCATACACTACAATGTATCTGGCCATTAAAGCGAGCAGTAAATGTTAATATATGGCGAGGGGCAAACAGCCAGGCACTATCTGTGCATGTCATTCAGGGGAAATAGGCCACTCTGGTATAGGCTAATCATATTGCAACCATCCGCTTTACAGTGTACAGGCCTATTCATTATTAACGCCACTATCAGCAGCAGCAGCACTATTATCCTCTGGAGACACTTCATAGCCAAATGAATGTGCGTTATTCCTGCAGCATCACTAACATTTTTTCTTCATTTGCAGAATCTCACGTTCAAGTTCACTGTCATGTCCTCTGCTGCAATATTATCATTAATGAATGTGTTAGTGCTGTCAGTCCTGAGGTGCTGAAGGCAGGGAGTCACACAGTATACAGTGTGTACTGTAGCTCTGCTGGTGGGTGTTACAATGAGGCTGTTTTTTGTTTTTTTTGGTGTCAGTACAGATTCTTTATCTCTACATTCTGCTAATTACCTGAAGCAATTATGAACATAAGAAGATTTCTCACATGCAGATTTTTGCCAGTGATTATTAGGTTAGGTGGCTTTTCTGGCTTACTATAATTACTTGACATGATCAATAGAGAGCACGGGTAATCAATGGTGCTGCCAGTCAGACTAGCAGGCAGTCAGTCCAGACAGACAGACACACAGACAGACGGGCACATAGCAAGATGGCTAATCAAGAGAAAACGTGGATAAATCAGTGAGAGAGAGAGAGAGAGAGAGGAACAACGAGGCAGGTCGCCAAACAGCCTGAGAGTCAGTCATCCAGCTACACACCCAGCCAGTCAGCCGGCAAGTTTGGCAGTGGATTAGTCAGTTATGTCCACGGCAGAGGTGACACTGGGAATTCTGGGCTCCCTCACAAGATGTGCCACTGGGCGCTTCAACACAATACATCTAAATCAGGCCTGTATCACTTTCCTTGACTAAAACAACAACAACAAATAAAAAGGGCCACTAAAGCAGAAAACACCCAGTGGGGGGGTGTTTAAAAGGTCCAGAAGCAAGTTCATATGTGCATTTACGAAGGGGGGGGGGAGCCATTTAATGACTCTTGAATTGCAACACTGGATAATTACTGCTGCTTTGATTTCACACAAATCTCCTTATCTTGATGGTGACCACCACCAAAGGCTAATTATTCAGGATTTCAGTGATGTTACTGCTGTGGCCATTTGTGAGACTCATGTTTTACATTTTGGTTGTTGATCCATCCTCAAGAGGGGCAGTCTGGAAACCCCTGGTACAGGTGGAAGTATGACTATTGACTTCATCTCTGAAGAAAACCAAGCCAATTGATGATTTCAACTAAAGTATAGCTAAAGGCAGATAATATTAATCAGATATAGTGCATCAAGATATTGGTTTATTCCTGTGCTTACTACCGAAGCCGCAGTTTTATAAGAACATATTACTGCAGTTATTAAATGGTAGAAGGTCGTCCACCTCTCTCACCTGTCGTGAGTCAGAGCCTCTCAGAATCTATGAATCAATGTCTCTCAACTCAAGGATGAGAGCAGAAATTCTGAGCATTTACATGATAAAATGTAATCTGTAAAACATTTTATACCTCCGCTCTCAAGGACAATGACATCTCTCTCAGAATGTGTCCATTTATTCTGGTCGAAGTGGTTACATGAGGCATTTTTTTTGTTCTGATCCGACTCTTATTCTGGTCATTTGTGGAATAAAAAGCTCCATGCCAGAGCAGAAACTGTAGGCTTGGCTCAATTCACCCCCTGGAAGCTTGAATTGATTTTTTTAGTTGAATGAGTGTTTTGTACTTGAGCCATTCAGATGCAGCTGTTCTAACAGACACAGCTAGCTTCCACAATAACACACTTTCTATTTCCTGTTAAGAGGGCCTCTCCTCTCTACCCAGGACATGATATAACATCCAGTTCTCTCCCTGGCATTTATTGAGAGTAGAGGCTGCACTTAAGGTTGGGGAAGGGCGCAGGAAGGAAGTTTGTTTGTAATCAGGAGGACAGTGGCACTAATCCCACAACTGTCTGGGAGGACCTTGGTGGGGAAGGGAATAAAGAATGCAAGAATGCAAAGAAAAAGCAAATGATGTCTACAGCTCTCAGGAGCTCCAGATGAGTCAGCTGTACAAGACTGTGGGTCAATGTCAAGTCTGAGAGTTCAGATATGTGTGAACCACGCTCTCTTCGTGCAGCGCACCCACCGTCGGATTTGGGTCTTTTCTTGTTCAGCTTTAAATACGGTCATAAAATAGGCTCATAAAAAGTGACAAACACTTGTTCTGTATTCTGAGTGAATGAAGAGTGCGTAAAAACCCTCAGCAGGAACTGTGCCAGTGAGTGGAACAAAATCAGTGGCAGAATAAAGTGAAACCAGAACTTCTAGGTTCTGTTACAGAAGCAAGAAGACCTTATTCAAAAACCCACAAGTGTGGTGTGGCTCACTTCATATATTTAGATAAAGATGGCCATTTCCTAAAAAAATTATCTACCATCGTTGTTTATTTCATCTGTCTGGTTTGAGCAACATTTAATGAACAGTATGACCCATAAGGCCCAGGCTTGACAGAAAAAAGAGTCCATTAGTGAGTCATGGGGGTCGCGGTTAGCTCAGACATAGGAGGACAGAAGAGCAAGCGGTCTGGAGGTTTTTTAGAAAGCAGAGATTAGATGCTTAATTAATACAGATAAAAAAAAAATTGCATGCCGATGTAAATTTTCATGGGAGCTGTAGTTTTTTCTGTTTTTGTTCACAATGGTTTCAATGTCTGATAGCAGCTGCTGTAATGGATGCTGATTTGTCTTAGAATATGGAAAATAAACCGCAGGAATATACTTCATTTTTTCAGAAAGACTATATCAATGAAACGCTGAATGAGCGATTGCATTGGGTTACAGACGCGATTGGATCAGAGGCTACACTGAACGTGACGTCACGGCATCGTAAGTCAGAAAAAACTACAACTCCCATGAAGATTTACTACCACTTACAGTATAAAGTCAGTTTTCAAAAATTTTAGCTGTAATATTTCTGATAGAAATGTTAAATAATCAGTTATATTAGATTAAAGCGAGCCACATCACATACTGTTGTGAAAAGCCTTTGTTCCAGCGCTGGATTGTTAGTTAACTGTCAAATGTCCAGATGGTTTTGAATGAGATTTTCTTACTGCTGTAACAGATTGTGGTTTCACACCGGCTCTATAGGATTAAACAAACAAAGATAAACAAACAGAGGTTACTGGCAAAGTTGCCCATCAGTGGGATTTAAAATCACATCCCTCAGAACTAATCCAAGTTTTCTGTTCAGATCAGAAAGAAAGAAAGGACGCCAAAATGCACCTGGGCAGTGATTCTAGATTGGTTTACTTAATCTGAGACCTCTGATAAATACAGACAACATTTCAAGTACCTTTAAAATACACTCAGCTTGTTATTGATCCATCCTTGCGAGGCACAGTGGAAAGAAAAGATGAATAGCTGTGCCATTTCTCCAAATACAACACATGATAAATCAAATGCAATGCTAGTCATTCAGAGTGAGCAAACCCAGGTCTCTTTTTTTCCCCCCTATAGTGTCATGACCTTGACAGACCGGTTGGTGACATAAACGACCAATGTTAATTATATACTACCTATAGCAAATGACGAGCATGACACACAGAGTAATGGGATTTCACTTTCACCAGGCAATATTCTGCATGGCTGAGATAGTAGAGAGTGGCAATAGAAATTTATCAGATATAGAATAGTAAGCACGCCTAAAAATGACCTTCTGCCCTGAAAGCACAGTCTGTTGTGTTATTCAGCACATGATTACTTTGGTTGCGAGTCATGGCTATAATTGCGTTGTACCATAAATGTATGCAAAAGCAACAACAAAATGTGTTGACGGTAATCACAAGCTTTTTGCTCCTCAGAAGCCACATTTATGTCCTTTCACACACACACATTTCACATACTTTCCCATAAAGTAAAAGACGACATTGAAAAGAAGTTGAAATGACTCACATTTGGTCTGACGTGACAGAAAATAACAAAATGAATGAGAATCAATGAAAACCCCTACACATTTACTCCCACATCTACTGTATGTGTCGGTATAATCGCGTAGTCTTGCAGTTCTGTTTCAGGTCCTGAAAATGACTCACTTTGCATAAAGCCAAGGTCTTGAACAAAAAATGTATTACATTTTACAGTTAGTCTCTTTATGAGGAGAACTCCCTCCAGACACACATACTTTAAAACACTCATCTTGTATTTTTTATCCTAACTAGCATTACAAATGTCTTGAATTTAATTTGAAGACACCATGTTGTCATATTATCCTTTGTATAAATGTTTTCAAACTCATATCCTAAAGCTTAGTTGTAATTGTGTTATTGATGTTGGACTGCAGTTTATCAATAATCCCAGTTGGCAATCATGCAGTCAATACTTCATTACATCCCTCTAGCTATCTACACCATCACATGTCAAAGAATACATTCTGGATGATGTATTATCACACAGAGGAATATATAGAGGTGGGCTCTATTATTTAGGTGCAAGCATATAATAGACATATGTGCTTTGCAATTATTCAGCTAAAAGTAAACAATAAATTTAAACCTGAAATAACTGATGTTTTTTGCCAACACTGACATATCAAACAGCAGCTTAACAAACATCCAGCAGTAACACAACAACATTATCATTCATTTGGAGTCATGTTTCTGGCCACCTGATGAATATAAGTTCAATTTACACTCTCTTTTAGCTCTGTTTTTGGTCTCAACCAACTCCTGAGGGAAACATCTGGATCTTTAGCAGCTAAAAGTTCCAATATGTTCACCAGCTAGTCGCTAACTCTGTCTGTCTGCCGTGTGGTGATAGGCAGGTTATGTACAGTGAGTACGTACAGTGGGTTTTAGGAGCTTTTTCTGATGAAAACAGCTGCATGCTGATATTGAAAGAGTCGCTTTATAAATATGATAATAGCCACTTTAAACAAGCTTTGCTAACCGCCCCTTGAGCATACACAAAGTGGTACTTCATGCTAATGTCAGCATGCTAGCATACCCTTTTGTCGTCGTCCTTTAGTACTTTTATAGTAGTCATATCAGTATCAGTATCTCCACCAAGATAAACAGTATTTCTCGTTGGTGAGCATCTGAAGAGACAATAAATAAAATATTGCAGCTGACGTGAGACTAGCCAATTTACCCAGCAAGTTAGCTCTCAATTAACTTCCCTGAAACATTCCACGGTTCTCTGTAAAAACAACCAAAACCACATAAATTTTAACCTCTGGTGCCACCAGGGCAACAGTTTAAGGATCACGAAAGTCTTTAGGATCCATCCTCTGGAGACCATGAATGTCTGTCTTAATTTCACGGCAATCCATCCAGTAGTTTATGAGATATTTCAGTCAAGCCCAATGCCACGGACCAGCACTGTCATCTGCAGCGCCATGTTGCTAGCATGGTGAAAAAGTGTGTGGCATGTCCACTTTACGAGTGCATTTATGTGTGTTCACTTTTGACAAGAAGCATTAATTAGTTTGAATCAATGTGGTACCATTAATTATTGAGCCTGAAGGAAACAAACACACAAACAAACCATTAACGATGTGAAAGCATGACTGAACGCCACCATTACGACACGCGATTGCTATATTTATGCCCGGAGATTTAATTATGAGACGGGACTTTCAAAAACACAAATTCAGAATAAAAATAGAAATATATGAAGTGGTGATTCTGGGTTTGTGGCTACTTTTGTGTACAGTCAGGTGTAAATATGCTTTATAGTGATGTAAATATCAATTTTGATGTTAGTGTTGCTTTACATGGATATTTTTTCAAAATGTGTTTGGGAATCATTTTGTTCATTGTTTTCTACACGTTTCCACTTTCAGATATTGGATGTACTCAGACCCTTGACTAATATTTGGCCTTAAATCAAGGGACCAAATGTCATGACATTAATGCTGTAGAGTGAGACTCTGACAGTCTGACTGCAGTGATAATTCATGGCATTCAAAGCTGCGCGAGTCGATAAAGAGTATAATCAATATTGTTGCAGTTATTACCGGCCGTGTCGCTTTCATGCTCAAAAATAACACGGAGAAAAGATGAGCAGGATTGAAACATTAGCTGCAGTGAATTGCTGGTGCTTTGGGTGCCTTTGACATTCATTAAGCATGTAACTGTGGTATCAGCCGGGACTCTGTGGTATCCAGCGTTTCAATGGGCGCAGAAAACATCACACAGCTTTCAAATAAACCCTGATAACCTCTGATCCTGTGAAAGAAACAGACTGAGGATTTGCCTCAGAAAGAAGTTTTCTCTCAGTAACTCTGCCCACAGCTTCTTTCTCTGTCTGTCTTTGAATACAAGTTCACTTCCACTCACTCCCCCGAGGTTTCACTGGCTGCATCACTGCCTTTTTATTTTAGTTCCTTTACTTGTATCATTACAGTATTGCATTGTATATTGCCTTTGTTGGTGGTGTGCTTTTCTTGACCATCTGTTGGCAAATTCAACTAAAATTTCCTCCCATCTTGATTTTTTTTTTCATCTGACTTTATCAACTTTGACATTTGTTATTTTCTCACTATGTTTTAATGTTCCTTCACTAAATGACATGTGGTTTGCACCAATATTACCTGTAATCCTATTCCTATCTCAGTTTTGCCAATACTACTGAGCAAAAATATTGAGATAACTGTAATTGGTTTATCCAGGAAAATAACTTTCTGTAACTTCACTTCTTGAATCACAGCCGGAATAATTTCTCATTTATTGATTTGCAGAATATGCAGTATACAATATATAGCAACAGGGCACATAAGAAGGAGCATATTTGTGCTATTTAAAGCTTGGTTCTTTTACTAGCTAGAGTCAGTAAACCTTTGAGATTAAACAGATGCTGAACATACTTTACATTTTGATCTTTAGCCAAAATCCTTAAGGAATTTAGGGCATTGTTCCTACAATATGTCCCAGTTGTACATTTACTGCTGAATTCTGAATTCTGAATTCTGAATCACCTGTCATCTGTAATTCACTATTTTGGGGATATATTGTTGTAAATATAAAAGTGGAGACTTATTTCTCTGCCTTTAAAAGAAACTATCCTGTTTGCATGTTAGTTTTTTCATTTTAAAAACACATACTCCGCCTGCCATTTGTCGGACCTCTGGATCCGACACACAGCAGATCACTGAGCTATTTCTCTTTTAAAATGTGTTTCACATTTGCACATTTGCTTTGAACAGGCAATTTACACTCTGGGTGTGAGTCTGAGAGGGTAAATGTTGGGGTCAAGTCAGATTTAGTCCATCACCGCTCACAAAGATGCTCTGGAGGAAAATTCAGATTCATTATTCATAATCAGTTTATTCATTTGATGCTTTCTTTTAAAAATGATGCATCTCTTGTGCTGATTGTGCTGGATTAGAATTGACCTTGTAATGTAACTTTCTTCTGATTGGATGTTTTGTTGACATTTTGGTGGAGTAGGTAGGTAGAGCTGCTGGATTACAGCCAGTGAATGGATTTTTTGATATAGTAGCCCTGGTTCTAATTCATCTGTCATTTGTTCATTGATTTGTGTGCTGATATTGAGTGAGTCAAAAATAATGCACCAGTCAATATGACTTCATGAGCTCGCTAAGGTTATAAATGATGGTTTTGGCACGTGGCTGTTGCTTTTATTCACAGTGACTCAATGTACATGAACAGGAGTTTGTGGACACAGTGGTAAAACCTGCAATTTAACAAATGATCTCTAACTTGGCCAAACACCTTTATCTATGATTCTTGTTTTACTAATCATTTATTTATTTATTTACTTCTTTTTTCAGATTCATTCATACTGTTTTTTGTTTTTTTTCTATCCTGCAGACCTGATCCACTGCACCAATGAGATGAACGTCAGCATCCCCCACCTGGCAGACACACTGCTGGAGCGCACAGCCAGCAACAGCTGGATAGTGGTTTTCAAAGCGCTCATCACCACACACCACCTCATGATGTACGGCAACGAGGTGAGCTGAACGCACCGATGTATGGAAGCCCAGAAAGGACAAAATGAGAAAATAGTAATAGTTTAAAATAGTTTATCGTTTGGACATAGCAGGCTTGTTTTACTGTGATCAAAACAACAAGAGAACAATTATTTTTTTGGATAGTCGTACACAATTATTAGGCAACAAGTACTTACCTTCACATTTAGAGTTTTAAGGTGAACAGGTATAAGATCTGTTCCTAGATAGCTTTGTTTAGTTAGTGGTAACAGTGTTAGACTGCAAAATAATAGTTTATCAGTTAACTATTCAATCGTTTGGATAGAAATCTTATCAACAACATTTTAGACCATTTATTAATTATTCAAGTTATTTATCAACAATAAAATGCCAAAAATGTACTTTATTTACTACTCACTTTGAAGATTTGCTGCTTTCTTCTCTGTTTACATCACTGTAAATTGAATATCTTCCCTTGTGATGGGAATTCTTTTATTTATTTTATTATGCATTCATTATTTCATAAAATGAACAATTTGTCTATTTGTGGTGAAAACGATAGGCGGATGGATCAATAATGAATTAGCTGTTGTTACTTGTTGTTACTGCATCCCTACACTAGATGACAAACTACCATTAAAACACTTTAAAATGGGGTCAATGAGTGGATGAAACAAAGACATTTCCTGGACAATTCAATGCTCTGCACAACTATGTCTCCACACACACAAACATGAGAGAGAGAAGCCGACGCACGGGTCATCGACCTATCCAGACACTGACATTTCGCTCACCAGGTTGCGGCAATTTCTCTCCAACTCTTGCAGCGAGTTTTCTTTGAAGCCGTATCTTCCATGTGTCCAACATGGACTGATGAAGTATCCCCGCTGACATTTCAATGGCCAGTGTGGCAAATTGCCTCTCTCCACTGTTCGCACCACGAGAGCAACAACCAAAAACATCAAACATGTTAAATGATGAGCGTCTCGGACTAGAAAGAGAGGCTGTGGCGGCAATTACAGCGGGCATGACGACCCACTCAAAGTGTGTAAAAGCAACAAAGCTTTTAGTGACACAAGTTGTGACATGGTGTTTTGAACATTTGTCTGGGATGCCTAAACTGGCTTTGGCATTTTCAACCTGATCTGAAAAAATATGTGGTTTAAAGCACCATGACGTGACCATGACTTTATGTCCTTAATGTGATGTATTTCCTTACAAAACAGGACACTGGAATGGGATTATTGATTACTCTATGCGAATGGGATATCAGTTAAAGAAAGAACATGATAGGAGGGGCATATTGTAACTTTACTGGTTAGAATTTCTTTTTAATACCGGGGCAGGATGAACCAAAACTCACCTGGAAAGTCAGCACTTGATATTCCAACTAGGAAACCAAACAAAAATAATGTTGCAGATGAACACTGACAGATCAGGGCAAAGATGGATGGTTTCAGTGAAGGATTGTTATTGTAAAATGTACAAGCAGAACTTCCATTCTTCAAGATGCTGCATTATCAGTATTGGGCATTTGATTTTCTGCAAACGTCAGGTTGTTGTGAATCATGTGATTAGCTGTAACTCTACTTACGCAATCGGCGTCAAGCCCAGTTTTCCAGTGTCCATTTCATTACTTTCAGTCAACAAGCTTCTGTGAAAGACTTGTAAAGCTTCAAATGAACTCTTCACTTGGCATGGCATATACACTGCCAGTGTGTCAGCGTGGACATGACTTGATATTGTCGGGGAGCAGTAGCAGATAAGACACTAACCCTTTCTGTTCTCTCTTTTTTTTCTGTCAGAGATTGATGCAGTACCTTGCCTCCAGAAACACACTCTTCAACCTCAACAACTTTCTAGATAAGGCTGCACTACAAGGTGATTTAATGCCATTTGGCTGTTTGTAAACTCAGCAGTGCTGTACGTCCAACAAAATGACTTTATGTCGCACTCTCCCCGGCTCTGTAACACTATCAATAAGCCAATTTCAGAGCCTATTTCAAGGGGAAAGCCAGAGACCAGAATTGCAGGGCTACAGACAAATACGCTCTTTATTTGTTACAACAAGCTGCTGAAAATGAAAAAAAAACAAAACATGCTCAGTGACTTTGTAATTAAACGTTTTCAAAAGTGAACATGAATAAATAAATAAATCTCGAAGTAATGTGGTGCCAGGGCCTGTTTGACACATTGAGAAAAGCAGATTGCTCATAAAGAAGTTAGTACACTTCATATGAAAAGGATTATGGGTTCTTAACCTGATTTGAAAATAGGACAAAGTGATCAGTTACTAACTGCAGCGCCCCCTCTCTGCCCCCCTCCTTCCTCCAGGGTATAACATGTCAACTTTCATCAGACGCTACAGCCGCTACCTGAATGAAAAAGCCATGTCTTACAGACTAGCAGCGGTGGACTTCACCAAGATGAAGAGAGGGTAACAAACACACACACACACACACACACACACACACACACACACTACTGACATACATGTCATGTATACATTGGGGAATTATGGGTAATTAACCAAAAAGGATGATAATAGTTGGACCAATTGTATTTATATTTTCAGGCTCTACTACTACTACTTGTATGGGATAGTTAAGACATCACAAACATTATCTCTTTATGTCTTGTGTTTTCTTTGTATTTTATTTTACAGCATGTTAGTCAATGTGCTTTATAAATAAACTTGATTTGATGTGATGTGATTTGATACTACTATGTAACAAATAGATTCAGTATTTTTCCTTAAAGTGAGCCTGTGTAACTTTGGCCACAAGTGGCGGTTATGGGATAAAGGTAAAAACAAAAAAATGGTAATAGGTAATGTTACATTAGCACAAATAGAAAAGAGTCATGAAGTAAGTGAAGTGAAACAGTAACCACCTACAAACCCCTGTGCAATGGTTATAAATTCCCCATTTTAATTAGCAGGAAGAAGAATGTGTTGTCATTAATTTCAAAAGTTACATAGTTTCTTAAAGATGTGTTTATTTCTGTATTATTACTTCACCCTTTTGGGTTTAAAGGCTTGTTTTAAAGTCCTGTGCGTGTGTGTGTGTCGCATTTGTGTTTGTGCGCATGTGTTCTTGTGTGTTGCCAGGGCTGAGGGTGTGATGCGCACCATGAACACGGAGAAGCTGATTAAGACTCTGCCTATCATTCAGAACCAGCTGGATGCACTGCTGGATTTCCAGGTAAAACATGTGACTGATACTGGATTCTGAAAACCTGTATCTCGATCTGATCTCACACAGCGTTTTCCCACTGTCTGTCCCTCCCCCAGCCTAACTCCAACGAGCTGACCAATGGAGTGATCAACACAGCTTTCATGTTGCTCTTTAAAGACTCCATACGGTTGTTTGCTGCCTATAATGAAGGGGTCATCAACATGCTGGGTAGGCTCATCTCTAATGAGGTCAGGGATGTATTTATGGCGTAATGTCCCCCTGATGTCGAGATCACAAGACTGTGACTCCACTCAATCCTTCTTTAGGGGGAAATCAATTTTTCCTGCTACTATCTCTCAAAGTTCAATTAAAGACTATAAAGATCACCTTCTTTCCTCCCATTAATTATTAAGCCAGCGAGGAGGAACAGACCATCAGACTCTTTGCTATGAAGTTCATTAAATGATTAATTACTTAATTTACTCGATTTATATAGTGACTGGGAGTCTATGTAGAATTTATTTCATCACTGGATCTCCAGGCATATCAGGATAAATCAATAACAGTTTTTTTTAGCTTTTTTTTTAAAAATTGTATTCACTTTTTAACATTAGCATGTAGCATCTCAGTGTGTTAAATTAAATATTTATAAAGTATTTGTCGCCAATCATCAAGATAAAGTGAACATTTCCCTCTTTTTCTTTTTTGGTGAATAAATAGTGACGCTCTTACACTGATTGTGGTCTTCTGATACACAGAGAAATACTTTGACATGAAGAAGAACCAGTGCAAAGAAGCTTTGGAGATCTACAAGACCTTCCTCAACAGGATGACCAAACTGTCTGAGTTTCTCAAAGTGGCAGAGGTAATGTCTGTTCGTCCTGCTGGTCCTCATCCTCAGGAGGAGGAAACAGAGTTAAACACCCCTGGAGAGGGCGGGAATATATCTGTCTGGAGCAAAACTCAACAGCCTCTTCCTCTAAACTTGTTTTCTATGTGAATATATAAATATCCTTTTTTAATTATCTAATTTAAACTCCACTCTAACCTGTTGAGAGTTGCTCCAGACGTCTGTTACCTTTCGGATCTGATTTACGGTCGATATTTTCCAAGCTAAAACTGACCGTAGATCAGCGTCCGGGGGGCTTCTTCTGCCTAATCTTCCAAGTCTTTTTTTGCATCTAGATTTTCTCCTGTTTCTGTCCTTCTCTTACCCTGACCTGGGGAGGGGGTTACTCCGAGACAGTGATTAATGGCTGAGTTTCAGCCAATCAGAGAGCCACTCATGTAGAGCTTCCAGTTGAGGGACCCCTCGTGTGCTGCCTGTTCACATGCCTGCACTGCATGCCCAAGCAAGCTCTTCTATCTCTATCTCTGTCTCCTCTTCCTCTTATTTTTATTCCCTCCCTTTTCTTAAAGAGTATGGTTTTCTTTCTTTATTATGGCTGTTATCCAATTAACAGTTGCAGTCCTTGCTAGGCTTCACAGTGAATATCAACAGTTTTATCCACTGCGTAGCATTATCCCGTGCGCCATCTTCAAAGGCTTTCTCACTGCTTGGTTTCGTTTCCCATTTGGAAGAAGGTTTGGGGATCTCGATCCAAAGAAAAGAAAAAAAAAAAAAAAAAACTACAGACTAACGTTGACTTTAAGGACCCATTCATTTTACCTGTCTAACAAAATGTGTGTTTGTCTGTTTGTGTGTCATCTGTGTCCCTCCCTTCTCTTTCTGTTCAAAGTCAACATTAGTTGAGTGTCTTCCTTTTGGATGTTTCTTACCTCGCACAGTCATGTGACCTGTTGTCTGCCCTCTCTGCCCTGCCTGTACAGTCAGTCGGTGTGCTCAGCATTCATTTCAAACCAGTCTCCAGATATCAGTGTGCGCGTGTGCGTGTACTTATAAGTGTGTGTGCGTGTACATATACTGTATATATAGGTGTTTGTATGCGTGTGCATGTGCCCTCCTCCCCTCCTCCTCTGTTGTCTTTTATTTGTTTTCCTTTCCAGCCACTGCATGAAGTAATGAATGCTTGGGTTTGATTCTTCTTTCTCCCTCCTCCTCTTCCTCCTCTTCCTCCTCTTCTTTCTCCTTCACACGCCTCTTCCCTTTTTTTACTCTGTGGTCTGTTGGGTTTTTTGGTTTACTCCTTGTTTTATTATTACATTGGGTTTATTTTTATTTTGCCTCCCTCCTCCCTCCCCTACCCCTCCCTCCTTTTTTGTGACACAGCGAGTTGGGATAGATCAGGGCGACAGCCCCGATCTCACACAGGTCAGTCTACATCTCATCTCAATCAGTCAATCAACCAGTCAGTCAACCAGTATATAAATCCGTCAAGTCAATCCCATAATGCTTCATTCTAAACGCTCCCGTTCCCTACTCACCCTACAGACCTGCCCACACTGCAGCTGCCCCGTCCTCCTCCTCTCTTCTTCACTCTCCTCAACTCCTTCGCTTTTTCTCCTTTTCTGTCTGAACAGAGTCTAGAATAGAGAGGAAACAATAAATGAAGACCTGCAAATAGCCTTGAAGCATTTTTTTCCCCATAATGCATTAGTGCAGGGATTTCATTTTTTTTCTCCTATCTGAATCTTTGCAGAACAAATTTTACTCTGAGGTAAGATTTTAAGATTTTGAAAACAGCATTTCTGCAGCTGACTAAAGTTTTTTTAACCTCTTTTTTTTTTTTTGCATATTTCTATTTTAAATGTCCAAGACTGGGGCTTAGTATCTGTCTGAATTTTTCCCCAGTGTAAATATCAAGGCTTGTCTCTTCACTCAAAGGCTTATCATACAAATAAGTCAGCACAGCTTCATGGAATAGGTTTTTTGCCCTCATAAGCAGTGTTCAAATCATTCTCCTGAAAAGATTATGTCCCTTTGCATTAGCTGTGGGGAGAGCAGCGAATGGTTTCTATTAAGTAGGTTTCTGCAAATATGACTTGGATAGGTGTACATAATGCCATCATAAGTACTGCATATCATGCTAAAGGCCTCAAATGGAACGTATCCTTTTTTTTAGTGGAAACATAATTGGATGTTTACAATATCACCAATCATGTAACAAAAAAGAGAGAAGGGCTGCCTTTTTTAAAATGAATGTCATGTTTGTAGTGCTTATGAAGACCTTATATGCCCTTATTCAACAACATAGTGACCCATGCCTATACTGAGCTCTAGATATGTGTCTGTTTTACTTTTAAACTTTTAGCATATTCTAGATTTCTCTGAAGAAGGATATCCAGAATTCGCATTTTACTCTCTTTCCCCCTTAAAATAAGTATATGAGAAATCTTTTCTTTGCTTGTTGTGTTTGCATTGTGTTCTCTGGCGCTGAAATGTGAGGCTCTGGGTGAAAACCGTGGTATCACATGTTGTCAAAATGAACCCATCCATCCTTTTTGTTTTCCAGTAAAGAGTGCCGGCCAGCTGCTCAATGTGTATACCTGGTTTTTCACCAGACGTTTACATTTCACTGAGTTAATCTCCTTGGCTTCCAGTGGGATTAAAAAAAATATGGTTCTCAGCTCCTTTGTTTAGTTGCTACTTAATCAAATAAAATCAAATGAAAGCAACGTTAATCAGACTTTTAACCTAAAGTGGAATCCACGGGTTAACTCTTTAATTTTTGGATTGTGATTTTCTTTATGTGTATGCGTGTGTGTTATGAGAGCGTTTGTGCACTGCTGGCGTCTGCATGGGCTCGTTAGATGGTTCAGAGATGTGTTTGTTGTCGTGTTTCTCCTCTGGAGCCCTGCAGTGATGATGCTCTAATCTGCCCTGACCTGTCAGTCCCGCTGTGGACTCGCTTGCATGATCCGGGGCTGATGTGTGCATGCTGGTCAACCAAACCTGATGAAACCAAATGCAAAAAAAAAAAAAAAAAGTACACAGAGCTGTCGTAGAATAGAAGACGAATCTGAAAGTGATGTCTTAATTTCGCTGCTGCTTTGTGTGTGCGCGTATCCAAGTGTGTGAGATCAAATGAGGGGTGTGACGAGAGGGGGAGTGAGAGAAAACAGTGTGTCCCACTTTGACTGCTTGGCTGTGGTTCTAATATTACCCCCTCACCTTCCCACCCCTTTACCCCCCCCTCCGACCTCAGGCCCCCAGCTCTCTCCTTGAGGCTCTGGAGCAGCATCTAGCCTCTTTGGAGGGAAGGAAGCTGAAGGACCTCTCCACAGCCAGCAGGTATGATCAGATTAGAAAGAAGCTCCTCAGATCTGCTGCACTATATAATATTAATATTAATATTATATAGTGCAGTCTGGAAGTTAAATCAGGGCATCACCAAAGTCATTAGACTTCATCATCTGAAGCCTGCCCAAAATTTCATGGCATCTCATATTTGTTAATATATTAAAGTGTGAAGCAAAGCAGTGGACAGACAGGCCGACACTGAGATGGATCGCCACAAACATTCATGTTCCCCATAGGGTGAATCCTACTGACTTGAGTGATCTCCTGACGTGTGTGTGTTTGTGTGTGTGTGTCTCACCCTCAGATCCAGCACCTTGTCCAGTGCAGTGTCCACTCTCTCCAGCACTGGGATCTCTCTCAGCCGTATGGACGACAAGTCAGACGACAACAGACTGCAGCAACACAAGGCGAGACATTTGCGAGACATTTTTAGACATTTTAAAAAAAACACCCACACACACATAATGTAGAGAGGCGTAGAGAGCTAATACCACATATAAACAATACTGTACTGAATGAAACCACATTGTGATTATTCCCAGTGCAGATACCTTTTTTGCAAATCATCTGCTTGTATGTGAGGAAACACACTGAAATTGTGTGAGCTGTGTACACACAACTGTACCCTCAAGTCTTTTTCTTTTTGTCCCCCACACCGTTGTTGAAGTTGAATGAACAAGAGCATTAATCCTGCTGTACAGTGAAATACATTGTCTGTACCTGGCTGCTGGCCCACAGCATACACAGCTGCACAGAGAATAGAAATGAACTGAAGTCTAAAACACCTTCTGCAGTGTATTTTTCATTCAAATAACGAGGACACGGGGAATGGAAATAGTTATAACAGCTGCACTACTTAATATGAGAGATATTTGACATCCTCTTTTTGTTTTTCCAGAGGAGTTTAACATTCTTCAACAAGCTCAATCATTTTCTGTTGATGTTTTCCACGCAGGAGGACGGTCACAAGGCGATAGACATTCAGACGCCCAATGTTTCACCCAGCACCCAGTCAGTGGGCAGTGCCAACAGCAGCGGAGGGGCAGCAGATCTCTTCTCCAACTCACCCATCGTACCCGTCAACAACCAGTGAGTCCGTAGTCCCATGCAGTGTAAACAGAAAAATGCTATGAGGGAAAGGCTTTTTTACATTGTAGAAAGACTCTTTTCTTGTTTCCTGATTTGTCTGCGAACAGTAGCTTTCAGTTTCGTTGTTTCATTTTATCCCTTTATCCCAGTTCTTCAACAAGAGACTTCTTGCTTTTTATCTGTCACAGTAAATAGCATTTTTTTTTTTTAAATGGACTTTTCTGGTTGCATAAAAATGAAATGAGAAACACAACTGTGCTCTCCTCTCCCCTTTCCTTCCTGTAGTGTGCCAAACCTGACCAGTGAGCTGTTCACCCTGCAGCCAAACTTCACCCCCATCCAGACCACACACACTGTGCCCAACAATAACAATGCCTGGGGAGGTAGGACCGCATACACAACCAAACAAACAAACACACACACATATAATCATGCAAACGCACAACGAAGCGTGCAAATAAATGCCCACTCACGCAGTCACACACACACACACACACACACACACACACACACACACACACACACACACACACACACACACACTCTGCTCAGGGCTGGATAAGCTGTGACAGTAACGCCTAGTTGCTTCATGCTCTTGACTCATTTCCCCTCTTTTCTCCTGTCATGTTACCATGGTAACCTTCGGATGTCAGGTGACCTGCTGAAGCCAGCCCCGCCCACTCAAATTCACAGCCCAGGAGCCCCGTTGCACTCTGGGAAAATGCTGCCCAATGATTTGGACTCTTCATTAGCCAACCTCGTTGGTAGTGAGTACACAGCATCTCTGTCCAAATATTCAGCCATCACCTCCATTTTTCTGTCCTGTTATTCCTGCTTCCTTTCAGTTGATGTTTTGTTTGTTATTGTCTTTTTTCCTCTTCTCTCAGACTTGCAGTTTGGGGGGACGCCAGCTAAAAAGTGAGTGGCTTTTCCTGAGTTCAGCAAAAAACTGCTGTCTATCCAGTTTTGTCATATGATCATGATTTCCATTTTGCATCATCTGTGTACCTGTAAATGCTCTATGTTTATGTGTGTGCGTGTGTGTGTGTCCGTGTGCATCAGGCCGGAGCTCCAGTGGAGTCAGCTGGTAGAGAAAAAGCCAACAGGAGGAAGTGGCTGGCAGTCAAAGGCCATGTGCACCAGCACCAACTGGACTCACACCACCCATCCCATGGCACCTGCACCCATGCCCGTCCCTCAGATGGTAAATCAAAAGCTACATTCATGTGGTCATGACGGGTGTGTAGGGGATGTCATCTCCTCTCTGGTGTTTTGAATCACGTTGGCTGATTAAACATGAGCATATACAGACTTGATTGGCAGTTTCCTCATTCTCCTGTTAGTCATGAGTGGGACAAGTGACATTATTGTCATTGGGTTTCCTCCAAAACCTGACCAGTGCAGTGCTGATTTATGCCTACTGGGCTTGACTTCACCATTTCAGTCCAGCACACAAAAGAGCACATGCCACTTATGTCGACTGGAACTGATGGCTGTGTGCAGCTATAAAAGAACCGTGTGTACTATGAGCGGTGTAAACAAGCACATATTTCACACGGTTTGTTGCAGTGGAATCCAGATGGAAAAAGCTACTGTAGTGTCTCTGCAAACTAGTAAAAGCTATGAAAGATGGAATTAAAGTTTAGCACTACCTTCCTCTGTTATACCCGCCGCCTCATATGCCACCTGCACACCATTTAAACGGATTTTCCTTCCCTTGCCTTGTCATGTTTGGCTGCAACTTACTTTTACTGATTCACCTGACAGTTATTTTTTTCAATTAACGAATTAATCACTTTGTATATAAAGTGAGAAAAGCTTTTTTTTTGCTTGAAAAATTCTTTAAATGATTATTTGATAATGAAAACAGTCAATAACTCATTTTCTAATTGATTAATTGTTTTAGCTCTGTTACGAGAAAATGAATCACCTTATGTAGTGAATTTCATTCCATGTAAGCTACACAAATCTTATGAAATAAAAATGCGAACACACTAGCAGCACAGTGAGATTTCTGGCAGTAACAAAATAGAAACTTCAAAACAAAATCAACCAAACATTTAACTGTCTATATTATAGAGAAGCAAGTCTGTAAATTGGTGTTTTTGTCAGTGAAGCACTTACTCACAGAAATCTTTTGAAAAATAATTGTATGCGGTGCAATCCATCATTTTGTCAGTGAAGTCAATTTCTCAAAAGGATATATCTCACTCTGGATTGAAAATCATCATATACACCTACACAGTGTGAGACCACTTTCAGACTTTCAGACTTTTGGACTGTATATATGGCCTAATGTATCTTTGTGCTGCAGCTAGGGCTTTTGAAGGAGCTCCCAAATGAGACTCTGTCCTTTAGTGCTCCGCTCTAATTATCTACACGTCTCTTCTATTCAATCTGGTTTCATCTTTTAATTTTCAACTGATTGACCTCTCAACTCAAACCGCTCATTTATTGAGCAAATGGCTCGGAAAGCCGGTGGCACGACTTGAATAGAAAGTAGAAGTGAGTGGACCATGAGAAATGGACAAAGGTCTGGTTTATCTTCTCTACCCATTTGGAGAATAGGCACAGGCATGGTTTTTATTGTTGTATGCAGACATGTTAAAAACTAGTCTTTCTTCTTTTCTGTAACCCTCCACAGAACGGGATGATCTATACTGGCTATGTAAGTACTTCTTTTCACTTCACCTCCCCCTCTCTCCTCTTTTTGCACCTGATTTCATCCTGTTCCTTTGCTTTGCTTTTATTAACACAAAATGAACTCTTTTGCTTGTTGTGCTGCCTTGGGATTGTTGTTTCATCCCAAGCGGTTATTACAGGATGCAAATCCACTACCTCAACTCATCGTTATTAAATGTTGCAACTCTCTTTGTTACTTAGGATTAGGTGTCTTGGTGGATGCAAACAAATGCAAATGTTTGAGAAAGTAAAAATATTTCTGTCTTTATTTGAGGGATATCTTTGACAGGTTAGACATGTGGCTGACAGTATCAGGATTATGTATGTAACTGATTTTTAGGTAAATACTGTATTGGCTAGAAGGTGATCGTTTGTGTTTTTCTGCACAGGCTCCAGCACCAGTGGCTTTTCCTATGACGACACCCCAAGTGCCTGTGTATGGAATGGTAAAGGACAACAGCTTCTAGACTAATCTCAGTCATACATTCACAAATCTTTCATTAATATGCTGCCGGCACTGGTCTAAATCTAAATCCACATTATCCTGTTTATTCCCCACCTCCTTCTTGCTCCTCACCTGCACTGACCTGTCGTCTCACCAGCTCCCTCCTCAGATGAGTCATCAGATGGGGGGCGTTCCCATGATGCCCCCACAGCCTGTCATGTACAACCAGCCTGTCCTGAGACCTACCAATCCCTTTGGACCCATCCCGGGGACACAGGTAACACACACACACACACACACACACACACACACACACACACACACACACACATTAGTTTATATGCCATGTAGTTAAAGCAGTAGTTTTAGTGCTATTATTATGGGCCCATTTTGAAACTTGACTCAATTCTGTAGTATGTAGCTTAAAGGAACAGTTTGACATTTTCAGGAAATGCTTAATTTGCTCTCTTGCCATGAGTTAGGTAAGAATAGCAATACCACGCTAGTATCTGAATAATAAACCATAAGGTTTTTGTACGGATTAAACAAATGAGATGTAAAATGTTAGTTAGTGAGCTTTAGAGGTGCAAGCAGGTGGATTTTGTTTCCTTCAGATTGAGCCAGACTAGCTTTTTTCCAGTCTTTATGCTAAAATAATCTAACTGCTTGCTGGCTGTATCTTTATATTCAGTGTACAGACATAAGAGTGGTATCAATCTCCAAATATAATTCTCTGCAAGAAAGTAAAAAAAAAAAGAAAGAAAAGGAAACAACATATTTTTTGAAGGAGCTATTTTTAAGTTTTGCTAGTGCTACATAGCCAGCGTAAGCATTAACAA
This sequence comes from Seriola lalandi dorsalis, assembly GCF_002814215.2. Lineage (NCBI taxonomy): Eukaryota > Metazoa > Chordata > Actinopteri > Carangiformes > Carangidae > Seriola > Seriola lalandi. The sequence continues at coordinate 374,890 of NW_019525445.1, read as the reverse complement.
CTGTTACTTAGCAGTCTGAAAGAAACATTGTGAGTTCAACATCAAACATTCCTTTACTCACCAAGAGCTGTCTCCAGCGGTGGAAAGCCACATCAGTGTTGACTCTTGTCTCTATCACGTCCTTTCTTCTACTGACGTTAGCACGCTAACCAGCTATCCCCGGCCCGTCTCGCCACTTTCCGATAGCGAGTCACTGTAACCTCTAATCTGCCACAAAGACGTAGCGCTGCTCAGAGGACATATTATAACCTGTTGTATTATAAAGACGACGATGGCTGAAGCTCTTGTCAAGCAACAATCACCACCACCTGCTCCAAGGCAAAAAAAACAGCAGCAGAAAAAACTTTAAAATATTAACTTACAAAGGAGCCGTGTGTTATGTTATGACAGAAACCCCTATGTTCGACCTGAAGCTTTCTGTTTAACACCCACATAAACATGAGGTTCTTGCCTATCTCCTCTCAGGAAATCAGTTTGGCTTTCAGTAAATCGAGCCATGCTTAGTAGACAATAAAAAGCGAGAAACAACTGAAACTGAAATTTGACTGAATATTGGGCTGCGCTTGCTTTTATGTTTTGGAATGTGTAGCTCAAATGGAAGATGTAGTGTTATACCTAGTTATCTCTGGGCTGCTGAACACTTCTGGGAAATGTAGGAAATTTCCAGCTAAAGCAGAAATAGACAAGGTGCAGAACAATAAGAGCAAATAAGACTAAATTAATTTATTCAATCTGAAAATGGCTGGGATGTATTGCATATCCTAAATTGGTATAAAAAAAAAAAGAGCACAACAACAACAAATTGTGGAATTTTCCTTTAACACTAATATTACATCTATACTTCATGTCTGCAAGTCCTCTGGAACAATTGATATATTCATATATAGCTATTTGTAATGATTGGTAAAAAGCGCTCAAGCTGTGGACCCCTGTCGAAGCAGCATGAATCATGCCAGATAATTTTAAAATTGACCAGCAAGTGTGAAAAAAAAGCGTTTTTCCCTCTGAGTAATCACCAGCTGATGCAGCCGCAAGACTCTCAGTAGAGTAAACAAGTGGATTTTGACCAATTATTCAAAACATAACAGAGTAATATAATTGCTTACTTAGCACTCACGCCCCTGAGAAGCTGTTTTCTTGGCACTGCGGCAGGTAATATGCTTGTCAATAGATGCCTGATCACTTGATGAGGTGTTTTGTTGAACTAAATTACTCTCCATTCTCACCCCGTCCTCTGCAGATGCACTTCATGTAGGGATGATGTTGTAACCATGGCAGCAAAGCTGAGAGAGAAAAGGCAAGAGGAAAGAGATGGAGAGAAAGATTCCAAGAAAACAAATCCAGAACCAAATCCAGTGCAGGAAGAAGAAAGACGAGGACAGAGAGGAAAAGGGAGGGGAGAGGAAGAAGGAGAGAGGACCAGAGGACGGATAAAGGATGAAATGCTGATGTCTGTTTCTGTGTCGACTGACCCTCTAATCTCCTCTCCTCTCCCCATGTGGCTACTGATCTCTCTGTCTTTGAATCTATAATGCTGGGGCGCCAGAGGCTCCGCATCAGTCCCACTCATCCTCTGTTTGATTTGCCAATTCAGATGGCGAATACGACCTGTGATGACACTAGAAAGACTGACAGCTCTATGGAAGTGCAAAAGCTCTATCGCCACTTCCTGACCTCCTCATCCAGATAATTTCCTGTATAAAAACTTACCCACTTCCCTCTTCATCCCACAACTGAATCAAACTCGGGAGGACGCACGTCTCTTTCTCTGATTGGATCGTTTGCTGGCACTTTACTCAATGTGAACTTTGCCAAGGGTGTATGTCTGTGTAGGTGATTTTAGCATCTTGTTCAGATTGGCAGCGTGCTGCATCAACATTACCGTTTGAGTCTTTTTATGAGCTCCATTTGTTCTGAATTGCCAACTTCACATCAAGAATCCGACGTGGAACGATAATTAGCGGGCACGCTTGTGTGTGTGTGTTTGTGTGTGTGTGTGGATGGACGTAGCTGTGTAGGGTATGTACTGTATGTTTCTTTTGGTATCTGATGTCATTAGTGTTGCCAGGTACCAATGTGTTACTGCACTGGAACTAACTGATGAAAGCACTGAGCCACACCCAGGCATTGCATTTGGATGTAAACAAACCTCTTACACTAACTTTGCTACTTGGGGATGTGCTGTACACACTGTATTTTTGTTCTTTTTTCCTCCTCTACAGCTGTGCAATATCATGCAACCCTGTTACCGTCTTTTCCACCCATCTGTAGCCTGTTTAGAAGCTGTTTCCTGCTGTGGTGTTGTACCTCTTGTGTGTCCACATCAGGTTTCTGTACAGAATTACGTTTTCTTTTGGGTTTTTTTCTATTTAACTTGTTCTTTTATACCCGTACTGCTCTAAAAGTAGTGAAAAATGCACTGAGAGCCAGATAGAGACGTGACTGGATATTACGGAGGCGATTCTCAGTCTTGCCAATCAGAAATGGTCTAGCTCCCAAGTGTATGATGTCCTCCCTGTCCTGAGCATTCGTCCTGTCCAAATTTAGTCTCTTATGAAGTCCTGGATAAGGGTAATTACCGCAGCAGATGTCTCACCTCCACTTGGAGGAATAAAAGACATTGCTAACACAGTGATAGGTTTGTTAATGTAGTGTTAACATTTGTGGACAGGATAGCTAAAGGTCAGTCAGGAGTCCAATGAGGACCAGACTGTCGGAAAGCAACTGAGGGTAATGTCTGTCGATCACGACCCTAATAACGCCTGCAGTGACGACATATAGATTAATTCAGACAGCTAGAGGCGGGCAGGCTTTAATGAGACGTAAAATGTTAATGTGGCTTTCCTCGCAGATCCAAGGTCAAGTTAGACCCACAGACAGACGATATATATATATAAAAATATATATATATATATAGCACAAACCTTCGAAGAGGGGACAATGCTCTGCTGCACAAAAACCTAAAACCATTGCTGGGATGTACAGTTGAAAGGGGCAATAATCGATTGGGGATGAAGTCGTTTTCTATTGATTGTGTCTGTTCTATGTACATGTACTGTACGTGTGTTTGTGTGCACATGCCTTCCCATAGAGATAAACAGGGTCATGTTCCTCGGTAAGAGATGAAAGGTCTCTAGCGAGCTGGTAGCGTGTACTAACTTAGCAGTGAGTGTTATTGTGACTGTGTGTCAGTCTGTACAACGCAACATCAATTTAAGGTGGCTCTAGGATCACTCATCTGCTGAAAAACGCAAAAAAGCCCCAAGTCATCGGACCTGGAACCTCAAAGTGAATCATAGGCGAAGCTCTCCAGACAGCTTGAGCTGTGCAGGGTGGTGATTTCTAACAAAATCGTCAAGAGAATTGCAACTGTACGGTGGTGCATCGTTACAATCCACCCTGGAACTGTTAACTGCTGGCTTTGTGAAAAACCAATCTCCCTCTGTACCTGCAGCTATGACTCTACTACCAGCGGAGAGAGACTTCTGTGTTAGAAATTGTCACCAAGCAGACAGATATTCTCTGAGGTTTCTAAATAAGATGCCAGCTGACATTTGGATATCTCCTTTGGAAAATTGTTGTTTCATTCTCCCCCATTATTCCTCGTTCCAGTGGTTTGTCTTTCTCCGTCAGCTGAATGCTCTTTTCATTGTGCACTTCATTCCCACGACGCAGCTCGATCCATCCTGGGCCAACCTCTGACTGTTACTGTGTCCTCTGTATATAGGTAATGCCGTTCATGTGTTTTTAGACGTGCTCTCTCTGTAAAGTGATTGAAGCCCCATTGGATGACGTTACTGTACGTGGGACAATTTATTGCTGTATCTGTGTTTGAATGGTTGTATTTTGAAGGTGTCTTCATCCAGGGTTGGGTGGGGGTGGGTGGGGTTGATGTTTGTGATGTTTGTGTCCATCTCGAGGAGGAAGGGGTTTGGGTTTGGGGGTGGGGGGGGTGTCAAGGGTAAACTATCACAACTGGTCTATACCAAGAGTGTCTTCATCAAGGAAGTGGACAGGACAGGGTCTGTCCTCTTCGAAACAGGAACATTTTTTTGCACCAAAGTCATCATCAAAGCGCAGCTTCTTCTTATTCAAGGTCATAATGGATGGATGATATCAGAACTCAAAAGGATTTTTTTGTTCTTTTATTTTTAGAGACAAAAAAACTGTCTTTTTTTGCATGATTAAGTGTCGTCTTTTTATTGGCTTGTGTGCCCGGTAAAAGCATGACCATTGTGTGAACTCTCACTTACCGGTGTGTTTGGAAAATGTTAAGGAAATTTCTCCATGAGATTTTTTACTTACCTCTTGACATGAACGTTCATTGACATTCATAATCAACTGTTTTACAATGAAGGGTCTGTAACTGTTTGAAGGCTGCCTCGCATGCAGAAATGCAACTTGCAAGTAACCCATCAAACTTCAAACCCAGTTACCATAACTGCATCTTTGTAAAACACCATGGATGTCAATGCCAGTTATCACCTAGCTAGCTAGACATTGCAGTCTTGTAAAATCGCTCTTTATTAAAGCGTTGCTATTTTCAATACGTGTGTTTGAATGCTCGCTCCTTTTTCATACTACGCCAGCAGCATCATGGGAGATAGTGATTGAAAGTCAAAGTACTGTAATATGTGTTTGGTCTGGTCCACATTGTGTGGTGTTTTTAATGTGTTTGCTAAGTCTTGTCCTGTCTGTTGCAATCAAATGGATTTATTAGTTCCCAGTCATTCTTTAAAGCACAGACTGGTTTCCCGAAACCAGGCTTGGATTCAATAGAAGCTTCAACTTTATTTTGAGACGATTTCAGAAAACCAGGCCAGAATGTGTTAAAACCTGAACAGGGGGTTTTGAAATCAGCTACATTGTTTTCAACCCTACTGTTTGAGTGCAGATGGGCAACATTTCCATCTGTCAGTCATGTCTCTGCACACTATATTTTTTTGTAGCCATAGTTTAATTATCAAGAATATACCTATCCTTACTTTTCCTCTACCCTGCTAAATCAATGTAAGAGACACAGCATAATCACTTAAAGGCAAACTAATAATTATAGTATTTAATCTGGGATTTAGCATTGGCAGTTTGAGAAGACCTGCTTCAATAGATGCGCTTACTAGAAAGTTATTTATCTCTAATATTCAGTTTTCCTTGACTCTGCAAAAAAGTCCAATAAAAGGCAAAAAATCTCTGCCCCAGTATATACGCAAATAGTCAGCGCACACAATACTTTGTACACAAAGCATTGTGTGTGCTGTACTCTTAACTTGACAAAAAAGAATGACACAGGAGGTGAACATAAGTCAAGAGGTACTTACAATAATGGGTTATTTGTAGTCTTGTATTTTCCATAATGGAAGACTCCCAAGACATCATCATCTCCTGACTCAAGTGTCTGCAAATATTCAACAGGGATCCTCACAAAATAGACCTTTGTATTCATCACTGAAGCTACTTCATGGACTAATCTGGCAGCTGGAAACCAGATATACATGTTAGCAGAGCAGAAACTGCATTTTCATGCTGTTAGGCCAGTGATCTGTGAATGATGTCTATGCAGTTTCATGCTCCACCCTTTGAACATTTACATACATACTGTAGGTCTACTCATCACATTACCTCAGTATACTCTCATTGTGTATAATGTATTCACCACACTCATTCATTACTCTAGTGTGCATCTGTAAACTGTTCATTGTTGTTGAGGCCATGAAACTCAGCAGTGTCCATGCAAAAGTCTTGTTAGCAGGGAGTGAGGTTCCATACCCTCAATTTCTTCTCATTTTCTTTTTTTGTATATCAAAGTGATTGAATTATCAACAGGTTTGGATTGTTATCAAATTATTGGTTTTTATTTGAAAAGCATAGGTTGATGTTTTTGGAAGAAAATGGAATAAAACGTCATCTGATGCTGAGCTCTAATAGAGTTATTTGATGCCTCCTCCACAAACACGTTAAAATGAATGATAACAGTAATTATCCAGCACCTAAGCACTGATTCATCATTTGCCAAGTTCTGAGAAGGAAACTCACATTGTTAATTATTCACACAAAGAAGCTAAAGTTCAGTTGAAATTCATTTATTGATAATTAAACATTTCAAAGAACATAGGACAAAATGTAATTTAAAACAAAATGATAATATTTGTGTTCATTGTCATTCATACAAGTTGAATGTGGCATCAAAAATCGCTGTTTGGGGGGAGAGGGGGAGTCGAGCGTTGAACCAGCAACCGATCCTGAGCCAGGTTATTCAACTCTGAAATGGAGGGCCTACAGATGTGCTCTTAAGCAAGGCACTTAACCCCAAAGTGGCCCCAGGGGCACATTTACAAAAACTAAAACAACGCATCCTACCTAAATGTCCCACGTCCAGCTCTGGCTGTGATTGCCTGGTACTCTTGAGTGACAGGCTGTTAGATACGGGATGTACTAACAACAATGTGCCTGCTTCAGAAAGGGTTCAGTTTTAGACTAAATGATGGTGTACATGTCCTCAAAAGATGGGTGTGTGAGCAGTCAGTATGTTGGGAACTGGAATGTATGAGCAGAGTATACTTGGGGGGATGAGGGGTGGGGTGGGGGTGTAGGGATATGATCAGGAAAATCGAAAGCATGAAAAAAAAGGTAATCTCCCTTTAAAAATAGATGAGAGATCCATTTCCAAAAAAATCTGAAATCCTGACAAAAAAAAATCCCTGACGACAGGTGAGGAATAGAAGGTATGGCCAAAGGTGTATCTGTATGTGTGTATGAGTGTGTTTGTGAGTGTAAACGCGTGTTTCGGGGCGGGGCAGGAGTGTGTGGTCTGAGTGTTTACCTTAGTGGGGGGACACCCCATCGTCCACAGCAGTTTCAGGCCTAACGCTGCTGTTTTCCCCATCCCACGCTACAGCTGCGTGTGGCGTACGTCCAGGGCAAGGGCTCAGTTTGGCTCCCTCCCACTCTAGCTGCAATAATCAGCAAGAGGAAGAAGGTGGCTGGAGCAGCAGCAACAACAAGGCATGCAACTAACAGATCACATGGAGAAGGTGGAATAATGTGGAAAAGTAGAGAGGCTATGTGTCACTTAAACCTAGCACAGCACTACCAATGCAGGTGGCGAATAAGAAATAGGATGAGTAACTGGTGTGTGGTTCAATCACGAACGGAACAACTACTGTAAGTCATATAAAATTCAGGTGGAATCAGGTGTGCATTAGTATCATTTGCACATGTAGTCTGCTTTACATGAGTAAAATGCAAAATACATATAGGTATAAGTGTGGGATCGGACAGCTGTCTAGGTGTGATATGAATGCAGAGAAAGCAAGTGATCCTAGCCATGTGTCAAAATGAACTGTGTTTCTGTTGAGATCAGAAGAGGGAAAAGGAAAAGTCACCAGCCCTTCTCACTGCTGCTCGGGGAAAAAAACAAAACAAACAAAAAAAATAAAAAATAAAAATCAGCGGCCTTTACTATATCCAAAACAACCATCATGTTCAACTGCAGCACCAAGACTGTCACCTCATGTCCACTCAGTCAATAACCCTATGCTACACAACATCACCAACACGCCACTGCACTGCATTTAGGAAAGATGCACTTGTACCCACTCTCAGCTCGAATGATTTCTCTTTTTTCCTTTCTTTTTTTTTATTTTTTTTTATTTCTAGAATCTGTACTTCAGCTTGTATCCAGCGTGTTCAGTTCATACCCTTTGCCACAGTGGCTCAAAACACTCATGACAGTACTTCTTTTCAGCAATTCAAAAGTGTCTGCCTTTTTTTTTTTTTTTTACAGCCTGGTTAGAACAGCTCAATAGTCCCATTTCATCTCGTCCATACTCGCTATCTTCCGCTGTTCAGGAAGAAACAATCACTTCATCTTAATATTAACAGTCAATGTTCTTACCAAATGTTGGTTGACATTACTTTTTCAGTTTAAAATAAGGTTTCAAGTATTTACAGAAGTACCAATTTTTACATTTTCTAGTATGAAAATTAGCTCAACTTTCCCTCTAGATCGCCAGTGATTTCCAAAATGTGCTGAAGCACAAAAGCAGCCGCAACTGGAACAAAACTAACAATAGAAAATCAAAAACCAATTGGAAAATGAAGTATCCCTAAAGCTCAGATTCTTTGAACGTCATTAGCCAAACAATATTTGCTGCGATTCCTCTGGCTTTTATAAATTCAAATATGTACATACAAAACCAACAACGACACAAGTCCTCTTCTTCAGGCTGGGTTCTTGGTTTCAACCAAGTATTAAAAACCATTTAACTTGGTTTTCGCACAAGATGATCTAACAGCAATTCAACACAAAACTGAAATAGACACAAATGAATGTGAATGATTACAAAATTGCTTTGATTCCTTTCTCATGTTTGAGAGGCAAACACTGACCTTGGACCAAAAACTCTGACAGGACATATTAAACTCGTCAGAGTGGTACTTGTGTTTGTGCCAACTTCAAGAGCCTGAACGAGAAAAAAACAAGCAAGGTAAATTATATCAAACTGCTCCAAGAGAACATCCAAGTAACCTACTTCAATTCAATTGCTGAAAATATCCATTCAGTGTTTTTACCCTGTTGTTATCAAAGTCATTTCAAAAGTTCTTGGCTATCCCTCCTAAGTATAAAACTTCAGCATGCACAGTCATGGACTGGTAATATCTATCTTAAGTTAAACTAAATCCCAATCAAACAAGATGCCTGTGTGTACCAGAAATTTACTGTGGAGGCACACACCAAAAACAGGCAGGCTCAAGAAAACCTTTTATGCCAGCAGGCAACCACAAAATCACATTTTGATACAAACTTAAGTGGGCTGCAACATAATCTGATTTGTCTACAATTCCAACTAATCGATTTGTGATTTTTGCCACATCAAAGATTTCCATGACCCAAAAAGCTGAAAGGGTCAAAAAATGATACAACACCAATATGAGTGTGAATTGCTTCATTAGCTTTAAAGACCTGTTAGCTCAGTGACATAGTCATAAGACAATCCAGTCAATTAACACACATTCTCATTCATCATCCAGGTGAAGGGTCTTCAGCAAAAATGGCAACAAAATCAGCCTGATGCACTGCTGAAATGTCTGCAGTTAAATGTCTGGACAAACAGGCTGTTGAATAGAAGAGGATCGATGTGACAGAGTTCCAACTAAGGCCTGTTACATACTCCACAAAGGGTGATCCTACAACAACACAAGTGTGTGGGCTCGAATGTATATTTGAAATTGGTCATCGCACAAAGAAAGAAAAGTTCTGACAAGAGGACGTTTTTCTGTATCCTGTGAACAAGTCAAGAGTGAAAGATGGATAATTTTCTCATTTTGCCAGGGCAAGAATTCATCTGTTTAAATAACCTCTCAACTAGTTATTTAGTTATTGAGCGGTATTTTTAGTCTTGTGCCCACATAAAATGTGATGATGCAGTTTAAATTTAGTATCAATGTTGGACTGCACATTTTACTATGCAACATTGCAAGGGAACCTCCATGTTTTTATGTGGAGTACGTAAGAGGCCTTGATCCATCACCAAACAAAAAGCTTCTCTGTATCCAACCCTGTCCTCTGAGTCTAATTTTGTCCAAAGAAACATTTAAACTTCCGTAACATTCAACAAGGATCCAGCTGTGCCTCTATAACATCTAACCGAAAACTGAATATTCCGATATTAGCTGTCCCACTCATGTCCACCTGTGTCCACTTGTTAACTCAGATAGTCACCCACTTAAAGTCCATTAGCTGACAGGCAAGCTAGTTACAGACTAGGTTAAAATGTACAAAAGGGGAGATGCTTCAGATTTAAAGCAGATTCCCACATTCAAATTACAGCCTTGCTCCCTCTCCAATTTTCCTCTTTAAACTGTCCCTTATGTAAATACACACGCACGCGCGCATGCACACACACACACACACGCACGCACAACCACAAACACACACACATCTGCAGTTTGGAAGGAGTGTGTGGGGAATGGGACTATCGATAAGGGGGTTCTGGCGTGTGGTAAGGGTAATCATGGCGCTGGGGCATGGGTTGCCCGTGTGCGGGTGTCTGCTCATACGGTGTGGATGTGGAGTAGCTTCCCGCTGCTGCTGCGTAAGCTCCCGATGAATCATATGCTCCGTAGCCTCCAGATGCATCATAGCCCGTCGAGGCATCGTAGCTTCCCGACGAGGCATCGTAGTTCCCAGATGAAGCGTCGTAGCTCCCTGATGAGGCGTCATAACTTCCCGAAGCGCCGTATGTTCCTGGTGCTGCGTAGGGTCCCGATGCGGCATATGTTGGGGGTGCTGTGTATGTCCCTGGGGGTGCAGGGGCTGTGGTGGAGGCCTGTGTGGTGGCTGGTGGAGGCGGAGGAGGTGGCGGAGGAGGATTGGTGTAGGCATACTGGAGGTACTGGTACTGTTGTTGGTACTGTTGATACTGTTGGTATTGATGCATTTGCTGGTAGTACTCTGTGTAAGACCTGGAGTGCAGGTTAGAGTTGAGGAGGTGAGAAGGAAGTAGAAGAAAGCAGAGTAGAAACAAAGCAAAGTTAATCCAAGATTCACATGTGATGTGAAATTATGAACAAGTGGATGTGTTTCATTTAATGTCTTTGTGAAGCATTTTGTAATCACTGATATTTGCAAGTACCATTTAAATAAACTATGAATGTTGTTATTATGTTTACAATTGGAGGCAGGTTTGAAATGATTACTTTTCTTCTGCCTCCATCCTATATGTTTTATTACAATGTGTTAATGTGTACCTAGCAACAGGATCTGACCCTTCAGGAGTGGTAGTGGCAGCTGCTGGTTCTTCAGGAGCTCCAGGTGGTGTCGGCAGCAGGGCGCGTCGTTTGGGTCGTATCTGAGCGAAGGAACCTGGAACAGGGTCGGGGAGGAGGGGGGCTCGATTTCCTCTGATTGGGCTGCGGTCCCGCTCATTTTCTGATGATGCTGCCTTTCTACCTGCCTGTTGCTCTGCCAGAACCTTGTCAGTAAATATACATAAAATGTAAAACATTGTTAGCAACACAAAAATATACATGGAGAACATTATACATTTTAAAATAAATGTTAACAGACCTTCTGTCCCTCCTGAAAGAACTTGGCTCTTGCTGCCTCAAAAAGCGTGGTTGGATCTGGTCCAGTCTGTGGTTCAACTTCTTCAACAGCAGCAGCAGCAGCAGCAGCAGCAGCACTGGGTCCAGAATTGTGATTGGCCAGGTCGTGGTACACCTGGTCAGCAACGGATCCATACACCTGGCTGGCAAGAGCACCGTATATCACCCCGTCTGCACCTTTAGCACTTGTAATGCCCTTCAGAGCAGCGTAGGTGGGGTCAAAGGATGTGGTGTTGTAGAATGAATTATGGACACTTTGTTGAACCTGTAAAGACAGACAGAAAACACCAGCATATAACAATTTGGAAATATAATCAAACCTGATCTATCTTAACAATACAAGAGTACAACCTAAAAGGTGTGAGAGAATTTTTTTTTTTTACGATGGATCTGACTGATAACAAGTTCACTACATAAGTCACGGTTTATAAACTCATGAGCTGTTATATTTTTTCCACAACTGTCTCGGTTTTCAGAGATCATTATTTAGAGGTTTCCCATCATAGCAGAGAAGAATGAACTTACTTGTATGGGTAGTCCTGCAGCAGCTGCTGCAGCTGCTGCTAGCACAGCTGCTTGACTCTGGTGATGCTCTAGTGATGGCGGTGGTCGGGGAAGAAGACCCTCTCTGCCACCTGCAAGGAGGAGGGAGCAGAAAACACAATGGGAACATGGACACGAGCTGTTTAAAGCATTCAATTACATGCAAAACATTTGCAAAGCGGATCCCTCATCTCCACTGGCTTTTACACTACCTGCAGGGTTGCCTGAATTTCCGGCTGTTACAATCTGGTTGATCAAAGGTTGGGCTTTGGACAGCTCCACAGCCAACTGACGGCCCTTGAACATGGTCCCGTTGAGAGCATCAATAGCTGCCATGGCTTCCTCCTTCCTCTCCATATGCACAAAGGCGTAGCCAACATTTGAGCATAATCTGGCTGTAGAGTGAACAGGGAGCAGCAAGATCAGTGTCAGCATTAGGCTGATTTCAAAATAAAATGTCTCTCTCATATTTTCACTGTCACCTTTCATTTAACTTGAGGATTTGTCTAGATGACATTGTGTTACCAGGAAAATGTATTTAGAAAGTTGCATTCTGGCAATACTACTGTTACCTTATACTATTCTCAACCAAAATGGCTGGTTTCAATTCATTACAGAACCAGATTTCTAAAAAATTTACCAATCTAGCTACAAAGTCTGTTCTACCACCTGTACTGGTGACAGGCTTTCTAACGCACCTTTGACTTTATCACAGTCTAAAACTCTTCCGAAAGTTGAGAACAGCCCGTGCAAGTCATCTGCTGAACATGTAGCACTGAGATTCCCCACAAATACTTTAGTGGAGTTGGGTGGCCGTGCACGGGATTCCTCGACCACCAGGGGCCTGCCTCTGTACTCTTTGCCATCAAGATGCCGTATAGCCCTGTAAGAACAAGAATTATCTTTATTACCATCATCAGAAAACACAAACAGTAACAGCAGACATTTCTGTCGCTTAAAAATGAATAAAACAATTAATGTAATAAAAGATATAAAACTATTAAAAACTAAATGCTGCCAGTCTTGCATTGTTTTTACGAGCGATTTCATTTTCAATGGAAATTACCTGTATTAAATGACAAATATCCTTAAGAACTCCAAGACTCAGCAGTTCACAGTATTGTTTGATTGTATAGTGGCCCAGTCCTTACTGTTTTTAGCCCAAACAAAGCCTCTGGTATCTCAGATGCTGCATCCTGTCAGTTCTATTATGCAAGCTTTAGACCTTTATGACACTTTTCTAATTTTGGTGTGGATCAAGGTCTGTCAGCCCTGTTTTTAATCAGAATTCTAGTTACCTTTTGATTATGCATGAGAGAGCGCTCAAAGCTATATAAGGTTTTTGGGTTTTGTCCTCCGCACCTCAGGTAAAGTGTACTTTTTCAGTGGTATACCTGCTATCGGAGTCTAATATTAAACAAGGAAGAGTTGCTTAGCAAGCTGTCACATTCAGGCTCTTCAATAAGAACGTAAGAGATTACATTGGGACTTCAGATTATTGCTTTAACACCAACATCTACATGGGAAAGATCAAATATTATTTCTTTTAGTACATACTATGTATTTACTGTACAAACTTGTAGCTTCAAACAACTGTAACAAAGCAATATTGTGAAATTATACTCAGATGTACATTTCTGTAATTCTTCATAACCATATCCAACAGCATCTTTTTTTTCATGTATGTATAGATATTACATGTATAGTATAGTAGTGCATATGTTTTTATACTACTCATCATTAGAATGTATAAGCTTAAAAACTGACAGCTTGGACTGGTTTATCTGACAACAATTTAAAAAATGACACGTCTCCATTTCACAAAAATATGTAAGAAGAGCATTTCATTCATCATATCAAAAACTATGGCGGGACAGTTGAATACCTGTCTGCTGCCCCCTCTCCCTTCAGGGTAACAAAGGCATACTGTCTGAGTAGTGAGCAGGTGTTGATTTCTCCATACGGTGCAAAGAGCTTGTTTAGCTCGTCGTGAGTTGCATCTAAAGGAAGGTTGCCCACAAACAACTTCACGTTGTCACCGCTCATCTCTGTATCAACCAAGCATCTGCAAGAGAGTAAACAGGACGCATCGGTTAAGTTACATACTTTCGTTAACGTTAATTGGTTCGTGAAAATAAATAGAAGATTTACGATAATGAAAAATAACGACTAGACTAACCATAGCTGATTTTACTCAGCTGGAGTGATGATATAAGATGGGGTTATTATTTATAAATGAAGTTATTACACTGCCATCTGGTAAGGGGTGTATTGCCGTTAGCTATTCGATTATTATTAGCTAAGCTAATTAAACCGTTAACTTTCGCGGCTAAAATGTATCCAGTCAAGTTAAGGGCAGTTTGTGAGCCCGCTAGGTTAGCTAATGATGGACATACGATGTATAAACAGTAACATAAATTGATTATGTCAAATGATGTGAGCTCAGTTGCATGACCAACAGTTAGCTAAAAACTACTGGCCATCTTGTTAAACGACAGCATTAATGATGTAGCTAGCGTTAGCTAAGCTAGGCAGCTAACGCTAACGCTAACGTAGTGGTTTTATCGAAGTGGATGAAAGCGTTTACTTAGGCTAGATGCTTACCACTCGTGGGAGCTATCTTAAAGTATATAAGAATCATATCGCGTTTCAAGTTTTGCTTAAAAAGGAGGAGAAAGCATTAATTATGCCAGCACAGTACACAGACTACTTACCCAACGCGGTCCCGGAGCTGGAGTATTTCAAACCTCACATCCGCCTCCGGTTTCTGAAGAAGCAGTGTCTGCCACTGGGGCGCACTTTCGTCAAGTTTTGCACAAAATGATTCTTGACACAGGCTCACAAAATCACAAAATGTATGCCTCTCATTGCATACACATATATGTTTTGTTATTATTATGTTTTGGATTGGGTATATGGCTATTTAACTAAGAGATTCACAGTTTCACAAAGATCGTGTTTGGTTAGTTTGCTAATATTATGGCTAAATATGCCACTGCAGCAACACTGTGTACCCATAGTATTATAACCCATAATAACAATAGTGCTCTTCCGTTAAACTTACTGCCGGTCTATTTAGTTTAAAGTTGAATCTAGTTTAGCTCTAGTCCATAACTTAAAGTACTGTGACATATATGTTTCCAGGTAAGATTAGGTGGGAGGGGAGGAGGAGCCTCAGAGGGGAGACGTCTCCAGTCTAGACCTGGGACCACACGTTATGACAGGCCGCATGGAAAGAGAAGTTCACTTTTCATCGTAGTAGACTTGGATCATGGAAGAATAAGGAGCAGGCAGTCATCAAAAAGTGGAGCCGGAGGATATTAAAAGAAGAGCCAGGGCAAAGAGGTAAACAACGAGCTTGGTAATGATAAAGTGAGAATCGTATAGTACACACGATTTGATCTGACAAGTTGTGTGATTTCACAGCAGGAAGACGCTGTGTAACATAGTTTGAAGAGGAAATGTACAAGGAAAGTTTTACAGGAATGCACGCTGCGGATCCAGACAGATGTTGACATGTAGACTGCAGTGAGAAGGCAGCTTTGATAGGGTGGAAGGCATATTCATAACAATACCCTTAAATCAATCTAACAATGCCGGTTGCATTTATTGTTTTTAATATTTAATGTTACTTTAATTCATTTTGTGGCGTTTGTGTGTGCTGTCTGTGTGGTTATATTTTAAGTTTGTTTCCTGTAGCCTCTAAGATATGTTTAGGCTACTGCACTATACCAAGTCTGGACTTGCTGTCCCAATCCAGGCAGATTTATAACACAGGTGTGTGTCTGTGTGTGCCTGCAGTAATCCTACCCATCTTCCTGTTCTGAATGTGACCACTCAGATATACAGACGAATGACATATTAAAGAAAAACCTGAATAAATGAGTGGAGAAACATAACAGATGCAGATGCTTCCACATAGTTGCACTGCATGTTACAGTTAAGCAGCTTACATCCAATCATGCTCTGTGGCCTGTATAACAATCCTGAGCAGACCCAGTTGATTCTGATTTTGTACCAAGATGGAAGGGAAAAGAGCTTCAGTCGCAAAGACTGCTCAAGTGGTTTGTGCTTCAATAGTAACAGTGACATCAGCATTTACATCTGTAGGAAAAACATCAGTAAATAGGGCTGCAAAATTTTGTGGTTGACTGCGCGTGTTTAATGCTCGTGCATTAGTGTGTTATGTAAGGAAAAACATGTCAATACAGGATGTGATCAGACTGCATCGACAATTACATTGAAGGGATATTATAGTAGGGTGGCAGTGCATAAACCCCTCATTACAAAGATTAAACCACTTTTGAGAGTTCAGTTGTGCACTGGTCTAAAGAGATGTGGAAAAAAAAGGGATATGGTCAAATGATTCATTGAATGGTTTGATGAGTCAGAAAATGATACCAGATACCAAGGAGCATTGAAGCTGTTCCAACAGCACGTGGTGCTCCAACACCTTACTATGACACTTTGTTGGTTTTTCCTTTAATTTTTCATCTGTTTGTATAATAGCCAGCTTTAGCATAGGGGGTGCATGACCAGTTGCGGGACAATTAACAACAATGTGTGTATTTTTGTTGGGCATGTGTGTGTAGATGGCACAGCAAGAAGAACCTCTGTATGACTTCCCGGAGCCTGCCAAGCCATCAGTGCGCAAGTCCTTGGGGCATCAAAGGGGACGAGGCTCTCTGAGAAGCATCAGCGTACTGGACCGCCTCCTGCTCACAGTTCCTGTGTGGCTTCAGATATCGATCAACCCCGCCACTGCGCTGCACATACTCCAGAGAGAACCTCCTGGGGTTAGATACACACATTCAGTACACATTTAAGAAAATCACTAGCAGAATGTGTACGCACCGTGTTTATCTCTCTTACCTTCTCGCTCTCCATGTCCTACCTACACACACTCACTTGCACTCAGTCATCAGTTGTGTTGTCCTGCAGACATTCCTGGTGCGAAAGTCTCGCACATCCCAGAGGAATGTGCTGTGTGTCCGTTTGGCAGATGACAGCGTGCCGTCCTTCGTTCAGCAGTTTGGCATCAGGGAGGAACACTGCAGTAAGAGCCTAACACTCCTGAACCCTCATGAGTTTTAATACTATATGTGAATTCTGTGTCTCACCCCAAACTCTCAAGATGAAATCTGCCCTCTTTGGAACAGAAATGCACATGTTAAAACATAAAGACTGGTGTGCATTATATGGTTAAAATGGTACATTCTGCCAGGCTTGTTTAATTGGTATCATATACTATATATACTTATTGAAAATGCATGAAACAGGAGACTGTTTTCATTTAGTTATCCCAGCAAAACAAAGAGGTCATCAGAGCTTTTATGTTTTGTTGTACTGGAATTATTTCAGTCTAGTGAACCTTATTCACGTACACTTTACAGTAGCTTACTTGCATATATACAATAGCATGTCTGAAACTTTATATACATTCTAAAATGACTGGAATTGAATAGAAACCAATGGGTGTCTGGAATTCAGGAAATCAATTAAAAAAAGTAATTGTAAGCTATATAAAATGGTTTGTAGAAATATACCCAGTGTGTAGTTATACTAGAATAAAACATGCAAACTACTGGTGCAATGCTACATATGACACGTACAACTAGCTTGCAGATCACAGGGAATGAAACAGCCACTGTGTCCCTGTTTAAAGTCAAATTTAATTACTAACTACCCATCTCCCTCTCCACAAATCCCTGCACCTTTGAATTGTTCTCATCCCCAGCTCTGACTCTGGAGACTTCAGCCATCAGCTTTCCAGATCTCCCAAGACTAATTTCCTTCTATTGTGTCAGCAGGTAAAATTTAATCCTCCTCATTCTCATTTGTGCCTCCTTTGTGATCTCTTTTTCCATAATCTCTTTCAGTTTTCTTTTTCTACCTTTTTTTTCCCACATCTTTTGGTTTATAATCACATTTTTTACATCTCTCTCTGCATTTATTGTAAATATATATTGATCTGCAAGAACAGATGTTAGTGTTTTTATCATGTGTTGTCTGTGTGTGTCAGAGATGTGTTACCTTTCCCTCTGGAGCTTCCTGAAGCCATTGCAAAGGCAACATCCCACAAGGAGCTCGAGTCCATCTCACATATGGGAATAGGTTAGTGTATGCACTTCCTTGTTTCCTCACACCTGATTTTGTAATCACAACCTGGAGAACCTGAGCCTTCAAGGGTGTATTTACACAAGGCTTACACACACTTCACATACAGTAATTACCACCCAGCTGCTGGGTAACAAACATAAGCACATGAGTAGACAGGGAAGCTTGTTGAAATTAAGTTTTAGTGATGTTATTTTAGTGATTGTAATATAATCGACAGTGCATACTGTATGCCAAAAAAAACAACCTTTTTTTTTATTACTTTTTCAAATGAAATATCAAACAGAAAACAACACATTAAATTTTAAAAAGATTTACCCAGTAAGTTATGTCCTTTTCAGGTCAAGACACTATATAAGAAATAACCTATTAAGTGAAAATCACAGTGTCACTAAAATGAAAAAATATCTATATTGTTTTCTAGAATTTTGGAGTTCCCACCTAAATGTCCGTGGGCCACGGGAGGCACCTGAGCCCCAGAAGGAGAATGAGGAGAAACCAGACACTGTAACCCCGGCCCCGCCCACTGCTCCACCACAGAAAAGCTCTGAATCAGCTCCCCAGCCCGACTCAGACCATCAGATCAAAATGGTGCTTGAATCAGACACTACAACCAAACAATCACATCCCAACCCCACTCTGTTCCACGAGTTTTGTCCCATCGCGACGCGCACCCCCAGAGAGTTGGACTGTGGCTCCGGCCTGGGCGCGCTGTGTTTCATCAACCCTCTTTTCCTGCAGTCTCAGAACGCTTTGTCCAGACGGCGCATGTTCAAACGCAGCCTCAAGGTTCGGGTTTCCACAGAGTCATCGACACTACTGTCACCTCCTCTTGCTCCGCCACCTCCACCGCCTCTAATGCCTAAAACTAAGAGGAGATGCAAAGTCCAGAAACAGGGACAAAGAGCCGCCCAACCCAGTAAAGGCCCAGGCCTTTTACATGGTGAGAACCCAAGTCAAGCCACTCAGAGTGATCCCACAGCTCCGGACACCCAACCTCTGTCACAGACACAAGACACTCCCAGCGAGGCCCAAATGCAGCCTCCATCAGCTGCTCCTCACTTCCAGCCTGAGATGCAGGATCAGGGCCAAACACAGATAGAACCTGGCCAAACTCAGGAGGCTACAGCTCAGATGCCAGCAGTAATGGAGAATCTCCCAGATGACTCCGACTACATGCAGCCCTCTCCAATGATCAGTTTCTCCCAATATCCGTCACTCTCTCCTTACCTCTCCCCAGCTGTTTCTCCCATGGCGCCTCCACTTTTCCCTAAAGTATCTCCATCCCTCTCTCCTCACAGCTCTCCTGGCATTTCTCCCTCTCTCTCCCCTTATCAATCCCCATCTCTTTCTCCCAAGGTCCCCTTTTCTCTCTCTCCGCATGACTCACCCAGCGCTTCACCGTCTCTTTCACCTTATCAGTCCCCATCTCCTTCTCCAAAGGTCCACTTCTCACTTTCTCCCTTCACCTCTTCACCCATCTCTCAGCTGGCAGAGGAGGCTTATCACACACCTGCTACCCCTTCAAGACCAGATAAGCAAAGATCAGACAGAGACGCTGAGGGAGAGGCAGCAGGTGCAGATGAAAATAAGGATGAAGACGGTGACACTGATGAGGAGCTGCATGAAAATGGGAAGGAGGAGGGTCTGGTTTTACGGATGAATGCTGCTTCTCTTAATGACAGACAGCTGCAGTTCCTTTAGCAGTCATGAGGGGGCAGCAGAGACTCTATCTCACTCACCCCACAACCAGAGTAATGGTACAAGCCTCTAGCAAACAAAAATATGAATTGCATTACATGATATCATGAAGCACTATGTAGAATTAGAGTAGATAATGTTGACAGCTTCCCAGTGCAGCAGCGTACAAAGACATTTTTAGAGAAGATAAAAATACTTTGTATTAAATGTTTTTCAGTACAAAGACAAAACTTCAGTCGCCTTCATCCTTCAACTAAATGTGTCATTTTAAAATAGGTCCAAGCTGAATCTTCAGGGCTATTTGTTATCTTCTTAAAATATACTGAAAGTCAATCTCAGGTTGTGAGTGAATTTCATTAAAACGAAACAAGACAACAACTGTTCTATTCTCTGGTAGAAAAAATACAACTATGATCTTATTAAACAAATTTTATTTGTGCAGATTCAACACCACAGTTGAGTTTTTTTTTTTTTTTTTTTTTTTTTAGGGCTTCCAGACACAGCAATATTTTAATTCAGTCATCTATTACTTCTTCAACCAAAACTGGCAAAAATTAGCATAACCTATTATTGTGCCTTGCAGTTAACATTATGCTGTCTTAAGCTTTCAAATAATCATCAACACCAAGAATGGACAAACATTTAATGTGTTGGACAAGCTGTAAAGATGGAATATTTTTTTAAGCCAAAAGTTCGAGTACAGACAAAAGACACGAAGATCCGTGAAGCCAATTTTTGACCTTGCTGTGATTAAAAAGTGAAAACTACCTGCAGTAAGTTGACAGGCCTTTATACCCAAGAAGCATTTTAACCGTCTGCCAGCATTGGATTAATGGACAGTTTTCAATACTTCTCGTTAGAAAAATATGTTTCCTAAATGCATTTAAAAGAGTGATGGTGTCAGACTAATGAGCTTATTTATTTGTATTTGATCCAGTTATCAAAGACAGACCTGATGCTTTAAGATTCCGAGTCGTGGCTGGAAAAACTGTGGCTGATGTCTTTGGCAGATGTGTTCTTGTCCTATGGCTTTATTTGAAGTATGAAACATTAATTTAGTCTCTTGTCCTCTAAAAGGATTGGAATCACTTTGCAGTTTTGTGGTTTAACATCCATTAAGTATCACTTTGCTATCACATATGGCTAAAAAAGAAAAAAAAAAAAAAAAAAAAAAAAGGTCTGATTTCAGCTGGTATTTTTGAAGCCTGTGGAGCACATGTCCATCAACACCAGCACTGGGTGTCTCTTTTGCTCAGCTCCAGCAGGTTGGCCTCCACCTTCTCTGCGTCATCTTGGAAGCGCTCAGTGAAGGAGCAGATCAAACCTGCCGCGCTGCCTTCATATTCCACCAGCTCTACACTGTCCCCTGGAAACCACACACAGAGTTAGACACAAACTGAACACTTAACTCAAGAGGCTACAACTGCTTCTGCATATGTACAACCTCAACCTGTCGCTGCAACGTTTTGAACAATCTTTAATGCTATCAGTAAACATAGCTAGTTATAAAGTATTGATGAGATAGTGATAATATAAACGTATTTAAGAGATTACAATCGAGTGAACTGAAACCATTTGTTCTTGGAGCACCAATTTGTGAGAATTTATTCCTGTAGTCTTTCAAATAAAAGTTTTAGAGGACAGGGGGGCGTGTTATGCTGGAAAAGAGGCAGTTTATATGTTTTATTTTATTCAGACCATATTTAAAAGGAAAAAGTGGTTAAAGCAATTCCCAAAGGTCACACTCTAAAGATATGGTCACATTACTTTTCTGTTCAGCAAATTTGCATTGAACCTGACCTCGAAAAAAAGACGTGATGTCACATTTCTCATGAAGGTATTAAACTGCCATCACAAACTGTAAAGAGTGTGTCAGAGCGATGCTACAGTTTGTAGTCTGGTAGTGTGATAAAGTACTGAACATTGTGATAAAAAAAATACTAGAAGAACAACTTCTCGATCTCTGAAGACAGTACATTAGTCTGTAACATCTAGACGGAAATGTGAGGTGGGTATAAAGTCGGCGGTCAAGGCAAAGAGAGATGTAATAATCATTTAAATGTCGAGATAAAAGGTACAACATTTTCAGTCTCTCCTGGAAGCCTATGCTTGAAAATTGTCAGACATATTTTTCACAAAATAGAATCAGCTGGGCAAATGAATTCCCAGTGAATTAGTGAAAACCACAGCAATATCGCAGGTGCAGTCAAATTCAATGGCAGAATAAATACAGATATGAGTACATGCGTTTGTACGTGTGAATCCGTGTTAATGAACATGAGTAAACCTCCATAACAACAGATAAAGGTACGTACCACTGACTCTGGTGTTGGCCTGGACAAACATCTTTCGAGCTTCCTTCCTCAGCAGCACCGTCTCCCGGAGACGCAAGAAGTTGTGAGCGCCGCTGTCGCTGACGGTGGAGTAGCCGTCGTAGAGAGCCCTGCCTCCTTCCACATCTGCTGTCGACTTAAAGACCTACAGAATAATCAACAGGGTTGTCATACAGAGAGATGATTAACAATAATATTCACATCACTTGATTCATAATGTCACTCGAGAGGTGGATTAGATTTTCAAAGTGATAGGTTCTGATCCAGTTCTGTTGATCTACGAGGACTAGTCCATTAGAAACACAGATTTCACTCTCAACATCAGCTATTGCCATTAATATTTTTAAAAGAGTTGGAAGAGTAACACTAGTGGACTAGTGAATCATATTTGTTTTTTTTTTTAAGGCAAACACGTTTCTTTTTCTGCCGTCTGTGCAATTGGACAAGTAGACACATACCTGCAGTTTACAAAGGAACCTGTGGATGGCGTTCTTGCCCACAGTGTGGATCTTGCTTCGGTCCAGTGTGATGCGAGCGTCGGGCTTGCCGTCCTGTCCAGTGACTTCCTCCAGGCCCACCAGGCCCTCCCCGGCCTCCAGCAGAACGCGCAGGATCACGAAACGAGCCTGCATGTGAGCCTGAGACAGACAAAACACACACACACACACACGCATGACATACACTGTATACACCTCCTGACACTCATGTTAACACTGAGACATACTTACTATAAGCTGAATTATAAAACAAACAGACACATCGGACTGAGCTAGTCAGGTTGTCAGAAACAGATGGTTAATGGTCTGTATGTTGATTCGTCTTGTAAACACTGTTCATCCAACACTATGTATCTCTGAAGTTCTATATAAATGAAACTTGTGATTCATCATTACACACTGCAAAACAGGGTCCATATTTAACAAGCTGCTGAAAGTTAAATCTTGGACTTACATGTTAAATAAAACTAAAAAAAAACAGAATAAAAACCATTTATCCAATGTCTTGAGTTAAAAATGCTCTTAAATTTAGAGAGATATCCAGAACTTTCTTAAACTCATTAAGTGTAGTAAAAATAATACATTAGCTGAAGCAGTATAAATAAAAATAGAGTAGTTTTAGTCCAATATTTGCATTTGAACATTTGATATGATGTTGCATCAGTTTTATTTTACATTTAACAATGGTGCAAACAACAAGAATAACCCTCATACTTTATTCCATACATATTTATACTTGATAAATATAGATTTCCTTATATAGTTCGCCGTTATATTCCTGTGTTAATTATTCCTGAAGATTTAAAGAAAAGAAGAAGAATAAAGATTATATATATTCTTGCAGAATAACATTATTTTTGCAGAATAACAGTATTTTTTGAAGAATGTACATATCTGATGTACCCTCAGAGAAGGAGTAGACAATCAGACATTCGATTGTGTGATCACTTGAGAGTTGGAGGAAGTCACTTAATATAAATGTGTCTTATTGCTCA
The DNA here is from genome assembly GCF_002814215.2 of Seriola lalandi dorsalis. Lineage (NCBI taxonomy): Eukaryota > Metazoa > Chordata > Actinopteri > Carangiformes > Carangidae > Seriola > Seriola lalandi. Next base: position 351,598 of record NW_019525445.1, on the reverse strand, counting down.
CACTCAGCCAAGAACCTTTTCATACTTAAAAGTGCTTTAAATGTAATTGTCATAAGTTCGATAACTGCAGGCCCTACATAACTACAGATAAGCGAGGAAAGACAACGTATGATGGAGAGAAGCACGTGAGCAGACAGCTTACCTGTCTCCAGCTTTTGCTCTCAGGTGTGTAGAACTCCAGGCCCAACAGTCCAGCTCTGACCATACTGAGCCAGTTGATGTACACCACATCCTCTGCATCCTGGTCTTCATGGCCAAAAATACTATCTCACACACACACACACACACACACACACACACACACACACACACACACACACAGTAAAAGGATGAAAGGATGAGACTGTGTGTGACACATGGAAAAATAACATCATCCCCTTTTTAGAGCTGGCCTGAGGCAAAGGCAAACTAATGGACTGCTTAGGGCTCCCAAAGAAACTGAATATACATTTATTCTTTGGCTTCTTCGGTTAAATTGTTTGTCAATCATTGATGAAGAGGATTTGGGGGCTAGAACAATCTTTTGGGAGTATAACAAATTCTAGCCCTGTATTGTTAAGTATTCCTTTTTATTTGTAAGAAGTAAGTCTTTCATATGTAAAATGTGTATTAAAAACTGCATACTTCTCTAGTCTATATCTATACAATTTTAATTTTTCCTATTGAGTTGTCTTGCATTCAAAAATTACATCCAATAGCAAATTACAGCAACACTTTGTTCATTTTGAGGCATTCCAGTCAAATCTACCATCATAAATAACACTCAGGTTTACCAACCTAGATATTACTGACAGCATTAACATAGATCAGACAAGAGTAATTGAATGTCACTGTGCAAAAAGAGCATGAGCATCAACAGCTCTGTCTGCTGGCAAAAGCTCAAACATAAATGGGTTGATGACGCCTGGGATTAAACAAAAAAAAAGAAAGAAAAAAAATCCCCTTTGTCCTCATTCTGAAACTGGGAGTGAGAAATGAGGCATGTGCTCTTCAGCAGCTGATGTCGGCATCAGTACAGTTGCTGTTTCTGCCTACTTCAAACTCTTGAAACCAAGCCTCACAAAAGTCAATCCCCACCCAGCCACCAAACCACAGAGCTGAAAGCCTTAATTCATTTACATCTATATGAGATTCACATATCAATAACAAGCAATACAAGATATACCTGAGCACTGGTTTGTTGAGACACAGATAGAGTCCGACACACTCGGCGCGGCATTCTTCATAGGAGGAGGCAATCGTGGAGAATTTACTGTCCCATGTCTCGCTGCCCCGATACCAACTGGAGACCTGAAAGACACATTCACACCTTCAGTCACCGGTATGTCTTGTTCACCAGCTGGATGCAGAATTAAAAGTTAGCATTAGTTTTGATCCTGGCAGGAAGCAGGTATGTATACACACACACACAAACACACAAACACACAAACACACTCACCTTTTCTCCGGTCTCTGGGTTGATCACCTTGCTCTGGTCAAAGTTGAACTTGCCCTTGTCGTCCTGTAGAAAGAGACAGAGGACACACAGAGTAAATAAAAACGACAACAATGAAATTATTTCTTCACTGGTGATTTTTCAATCCAGCATCAGTAAATTAAACATTTTTTTAGAAATCAGGATTTAGAAATCAATAAAATCTAAATCCTTCATTTCTTTCCTCAACATAACATAGGAAGATAAGGGCAACAGATCATATCAGATTAACTGCACCATAACACATAGGCAGGAATAACATACTACACAATCACTTATAATTATAATATTCCTATATAATGAAAGTTGTGTGATATATTACAATATATTAATACAATATGTTTGACTGACCTGGACAAACAGCTTTCCGCTTCCATGGCCCAACAGCTCATGAAGTCCAACCTGCACCTCAAACGATGGGCCCTTCCACTTGATGAACAAATCCTAGAGCAAAAACACACAAACACACAAGAGAATGTAAAATTATGAGAGTGTGTGAGACAGACAAGAGCTGGTGCGTAAGAAAATTGGGAAGCTGTGTGTGTATACCTTGTCACCCTCCTCCAAGAAGGTGAGTTTTTCTTTTTGTGTAGCATAGGCTACAGCCAGCACGTTGCCTAGTGACACGTTTTTAAAGCCCTCCGACTGTCTGATGTCATCGTCTAGACACAAAAACACACAAACACTGTTTTTCAAGTGTAATGCTGAAATTCAGTGCGAATTGTGCTTTAAAAATGCACAAAAAAAATCAAAACTTAAAACCAAGTGAAAGAGTGTAAACTTGATGCTATTCAACAGTGACAGACATCTCGCTGTACGTACAGTTGGGGATATTGATGCCAGCTGGTATTCCACTCCCAGCAAAGGTGAGAACATCCAGTGAGGTGAAGTCAGGTTTAAGGAAAGTGTCCTTCTCAAACTCCCTGGGCCAAGGCAGCTGAGGAAGCAGGACTTCTGCTGAGCTCACCAGCTTGGCAAAGCGCTCGCTCATCGCCTTGTTCACCACCGCAACAAAACCTAGAGGCGACACAACAAGACCAGAGTTAAATAGTGATTTGATACCAAAAATAAAAACCACTAAAACAATGACTAATCTCAAAGAAAAACTGTCTTGTCCATTTGACAAATAACAGATGAGTCATATGAACTGTCCTGAAAATTAAATTATATACACATACACCACCTTTCTTTCCCTTTTTCATGAGCTGTCTTCTTTGAAGGTAAGTAAAGTTACATTAACAACAGCATGTTGACCGTGGACTTTAGCCTGTATTAATGGCCGAGTACCAAAACAGTGTAATTTAGGGTCATCCCGAGTACTGACAGGTGGGTAACATTAGCTTTGCTATGATTCACAGAGCCAGATAAGTGTATTTGTTTTGTTGTTGAGTTCAGTCTTTCTTGCACTTCCTTTAATGGTGGAGCCGCTTTGAATAAAAAGCATATGACAGCCCGCTTGGAGCTTGCCAAACAGCATTTAAAGGACTCAAAGCATGAGATTCTCTGGTCTCATGAGATACAGCTCCAACTCTTTTGGAAGAACTCCAAAGATTCTGTCTGGCAAACATCAGGCCCTGCTCAACACCTGGCTAATACCACCCCTACGGTGAAGCATGGTGGTGGCAGTGTCATGCTATGTGGGGTTCGGGGGGGGGGGGGGGGGGGGGGGGGCTGCTTCTCAGCTACAGGGAGACTGGTCAGAATTAGGGAAGAATGAATGCAGCCAAATACAGAGAGGTCCTTGAAAAAAAGCTGCACGCAACCTTAGACTGGGGCGACAGTTCACCTTTCAGCACAACAATCACATCCAATCAGACAGAGCTTGTGAGATTTTGCCAGGAAGAATGGGATAAACTGCCCAAATCCATGTGTGCAAAGCTTGTAGAGACTCAAAGCTGTAATTGCTGCCAAAGGGACTTCAACAAAATACTGACTTAAAGGTTCTGAATACTTTTATAAATGAGAGATCTTAGCTTTTGATTTCTACTTAATTTGCAAATAAATCTAAAAATGTGTTTTCACTTTGTCCCTATGGGTTATTGAGTGCAGATTGTGTTGTAAATTTAATTTTAAATGGATAAAATTGCCAAAATATGCAAAAAGTGAAGGGGTCTGAATACTCTACACAGTCACGGTATATCTAGTAGAGTTACAGTTTTAGTAGCTCAGTCATAATGTTAATTTCTCCCAATAGTCTCCAGCACTGTATTACACCAATAAAACCTAAGGAGGCCCAGGGTGTCACTATTCTTGATCACAGTGGTAGTTACCTTCAAACTCTCCTCTGGAGCCAAATGGGTCTCTGTAGCTCTCTATGAAACCTATATAACTGAGAGAGAGAGAGAGGGAGGAGGGAGTGGAGGAGTAAAGAGGAAGTAAGAGCAGAAAAAGAAAGAGTTTGGTGATTAATACAATGGAGTAGTATTTAAGAGTCAGGGCAAAGGCCAGAATGAACTTGATAAGGGAGTGAACAATCAAGAAATATCAAGGATTTAAACCAAGATCAACGAGGAAGTGAAAGGTGCTGTAACAAAAGACAGATTTCTTTTCTTTGTCTTAAATCAGACAACACTAAGTGTGAGGAAATCAACAAGTTGTGAGTTTAATGTTTTGATTTCCAAAATACATTTGGAATTAAGCAGATACAGGATAATGGAACAACCTTCATTGTGGACAGCCCAAATGTTTAATATATGTATACTGTGGGCTCACCTCTCAACAATTGGTCCTTTGTCTTTGATCCAATAGCGTGATCCCTCTTTATGGGCTTCAACTGAGCCAAGGTTGAAGCTGCGCCTGTACTCTTCAATCATCTTTCTCTGGTTCTCGTTGGCAGCGTAGGCCTGTGTTGATTATTTGGAAACAGGACAAGAATTTCAAAAGTGGAACGGTGACGGGAAGATTTGTTTCATGTTATCAACTCATTCATTCGCTTCTACACTCCTAAAGATATAGTATAACTATCTTTGTATTCTCACCTACCATTAATCTTACTGATAGTTTATCAACGCCAAAAAAACATAATCGTAGTTTATTGTAATCCACAGCAAAAATTGAGAAACTCATATGGCTCTATCAACTTCATATTGTAGTGATTTTGTTACAGTAATGCTGCTCAACATCTGGGTGAATATAGACTAAACATCGACTGCATGACCCCATCGGATTCCTCGCCGTCGCACCTGTGCTTGTTGGAGGTTATGGCAGACTTTCTCCATCAGAGGAGCATAGTCTCCTCTCTTCACAGTGAACTCTTTGTCTTCAAAGTTGAAGCTGCCGCAGCATGACTCGCACTCCCCATCCACTGCACAATCTGTGAAGCCGTAGAGTTTAATTTATCATTGACTGTGAAGCATCATCAACAACTTAAGTTACATAAACTGAGCTCTCATCATTATGCACTTGAGGTCACAAGCTACAATGTCTTCAGCATAACGTGTGAAGTCATGATCTGTGATACATTTTTCACATTCAAATATTCACAAGTGCAACATGATTGGTGAATGTTGTAAATGTTTATACATATTATTCCGATTCTCTTGTAAAACTTAATTTACTTCACTGCAGTTCTGACCTTTCTGCACAGCTGAGGCCAGGCGCACCTCATAGCAGGCTTTCCCTCCATTGTCCTTCTTAAACAGACGGGTGTTGTAGGCAGACAGTTTCTAGAGACAAACCACAAGACAAGCCTAATTAGATTGAAATACGAAAACGAGAAAGACAGGTTGAGCCATCAAAATGGGGGAAAGACGTAAGAGAGGAATCTGAAATATATTCATTTTAGGTGTGAATTCAGCTTACTTTTGAGTCAAGGAACTTCTGAGCCAGCTCAGCATCCTCCAGACAGCAGTTTCCTGAGAAGTAGGTGGTAATTCCCTAAAGAAAAGAGAAGCAAAAATACTTCATGAGCCATGAGTTTTCTCATAGGGGTCACAGTGGTGGGTCACCTGGAAGTTTGGGGTTCACTGGCTTCCTTAAAGGCACATCAGTGGTGTTGGCAGGGAGGCTAAAGACCCTAGCCCGTCGACTATCGGATCTGCTACTTTTAAAAATACAGTATCTACCACAAGTAACATCTCAAAAATGAGAAAAGGGGAAGCGGAGAGGAAGAAGAAATCATGAGACCTTTTGGATTCAAACAGCTGATAAAGAGACCAAACCAGTGCTTAATATGAAGAATTTCATTTTCCAGATCTATCCAGTCTTGACAACACAATAGATCTTTCATCCAAGCTGACTTGAATTCACTGAACTCCCACCTTGTCGCCCAGCCCCAGCTGTTTTTGTCTGTCTTCCAGGGAGTAGAGAAGACACGAGCAGCTGTCCCACAGAGCCTCCATCTCAGCAGACTGCTCCTGAAACGCTTGGCTGGCCCACACCAGAGCCTTCAGCTTGTCCTGTGTGGACATACCACAGATGCAGAGAGCTTAAAAATATATTGCAGCGGTGGTAAAGGAGCATTACAGATCACAAGTACCTTATAATATACTCACATGCCGGTGTATTCAGTACACTGAAGCTTATACCGACATGTTTTTAATGCTGATGTGTTACAGAAGTGTCGATTCAACAGAAGTTGACACCAGACACAGCAGATCTTCTTACCTTAGGCAGATTTGGGATAAACTTGGTGTCACCGAAAGACTTGTAGTTTCCCATGTTGGCATACAGACCTGCTGCATACACCAAGAAGGCCTGAATTTCACACACAAAAATAAATATGATAAAAAATAATTTTCATCAAGTGTGTGGCATAATGAACAGCTTTATATGTTTGTACTTGGCGGCAATAAAAAGCCACAGGCCATAAGAGATCGATACCTGGTACTCCTCAGAGCTGAGTCCAGCTGCTGTAGCGACCTGTGCCAGCTGTGAAGGCGTCTGCTTCCTGAAGATTCTCTGCAGCAAGACAAAGATGTCTGCAGACTCGGGGGATGTCTGCAGCAGCACTGCCAGACCGCCATACCTAAGACAGCCAATGTTTTTTTTAGTCAGCAGGGTTTCAGTTCCTTAATAAACTAAGTCTAAAGTCTGTACTCTTTAATACAGGCAAGATATTACTTTCAACATTTAAGACCTCTATTGATTTCAGTAGTGTTGCTTTGAGCTTGCTACATCCTGAGATTAGTAACATACCAGGCGGCACGTGACAGGTAGTGGGCATACATCTTCTCCTGAGGTGAAAGCAGACGGAAGGCTTCACCACAGTCAAGTGCAGAGACCCCAATGTCATTTGGGAGGTAGTACTGAGAGTCCACCATTTTTAGTCTGAGGTTCAGCACTGAGGATAAGGAACTGAGAATGAAAGGTAGAGGGCAAAGAAATGAGATAGGAGGGAGAGAGGAAAGTTAGAACCAATTGCATTGGCTTTTGGTTTTTTAACACAGTGAGCCCTGGGAAGTATTTGCACACCTGTCAAGCAGCCAGTGTACTGTGTAAACATACACATATCAGGATTGTAATATTATATAAATGGCAGCTGATTTGCACATTCAGTAGTTGCTGTTAGTTAGTTAGGTGCACTGAGTTTAACCTAATGCAGTCTAATACAACAGCCCTGCAACAGATACTGAATGATGAAGATTATAATGTTAAGTTTTTGTTGAAACTGATTTAGAGAGGTTTTGATTCATCTGTCCAGCTGTTTCTGGTGCTGTTGAACTGTAGTGCATTATGCAGAAAGGTGTTCCTGTTATTTAGCACACTCTCATTGATATACTGCAAATGGGTGGATAAAAGAATAGTAATATATGATACGATCATTGAATCAATAAAAACTAGAGAATAACCATCAACATTTACCAGAAGTCTAGTTGTTTTGTACAACTAACAGCCCCAAACCCTAAAAATATTCAATCTAGAATCTTGAAAACACAGAGAAGGACCAGATCTTCATCTCATTATAAACTGATAGCCAAAATTATTGACTATTATGTTAGTGTCCATCCACTAACCTACAAATTTTAGTTAAAACAAAATTACTGATTCATTGGATGGATTCTGCTGTTTATTGTGTTTTGGGATCTCATAAAACACTTGATATCGCTGAAGAAGCAGAGGAAGAAACTGCAATGACTGAAGTAGTGATACTGTTAGGATATTGTTACAGCACAATGAGGTAAGTTAACAGCTAGAGTTAAGATTGGGACGCATACAAAGGTAACATATATACTAAGAGCTTATTCAAATTACATCTGTCCAATGGAAATAAAAGTTGCTGATCCTGAACCTTGATCTATTCAGATAGCTGACCGTGGCACAGATTTATGAAGAACCAGTTAACAGTAAATCACAGAATCCAATTTTCTCTTTCACTTTCCACTAAAACCAATAATAGTAAAAAAGTTAAAGACAAGGATTTATATGCCGAAAGTAACACGTTTGTGTGCACCTTTAAAATAAGCAGTCAACTAACAGCAGGACAACACTAAAACCACAAAATAAATAAATACTAAAAAAACGTTTGGACTTCAGGCTACTGCAAACAGCTAACTCGGGTTAACGTTAGCTCCTAGCGTGCATGCTAAGCCGATGCCTTGTGCTTAGAGCATTTAAACACACTGCCATAACTTCTGTAAGGAAAACATTAGGCGGCAAATATTATGCGACCTATTTCTGTAAATGATTTGCTACTATTCAACGCATTTTAATAGGTATATCAACTCAGCAGCTTGTTACCGTATTTTCTTCAAACAGCTCCAGCAAACGTCAAATTGCAGTCTCACGCTGTACACTTCCTGTATTCATTCAACGTTAGAACCGCCCCTCAACCAATCACAGCCTGTATTTTGTGGTCGATAGAAATTTTAACGAGTAGCATTGCCGTACTGTACGATATGCTTCCCAACGAATCTGATCAAGAGTAAATGTGACATATATGAGCTCTAATATCGGTGCTGTAGACTCCACTAGACAAGACACAAAAAGATGTATAATGGAAATGCTCTGGTAGACTTGTATAATTACCTATGTTTCCTCCAATGACGGGCACATGACGAGGTGGCCGAGTGGTTAAGGCGATGGACTGCTAATCCATTGTGCTCTGCACGCGTGGGTTCGAATCCCATCCTCGTCGGTAACCTTTTCCACAACCGGACACGTCTCCACATCTTCCACCCTTGAAACACACTGTACGTCGGATGTGAACATAAATAAGAGAGATAAATCATATCACGCTCACTCTGCCAGGAACGTGGTAGGACAGCAAATGCTAACTTTTATCCCCCTCTAGTCTGAACGGTCTCCGCCCCCTACTTCCTCCACTTCTTCCTCTCTGAGGTTTAATGGCAGCTGCCATCCTTATAGTGTTGCATTTCTGCCATCTTCTGGAGTTAGTCGACCCCTACAGCACACTCAGTTGGCAGTTTAAGTACACCTAGGTTAAACTTTATGAAGGTTATAATGTCCAGTTTTGATTCAAGTGTGATTTAATTTTTAGTCTGTTGTGCTGTTGAACAGTAATGCATTATATAGAGAAGGGTATCTGTTAATTAGCCAACCCTCACTGACATAAATGGGGTATAATAATATAATAGAAACACCTGTAAAAACACAATAGCATCAGAGATCCTGGCTGCAGTTTCTCTCTGAAATATGGTTCATGTTAGTTAACCTGAGCTGACAGATCTCTATACAAGGTGGCATGTGGTTACCTACTGTACATTAATTTACAGAACAGACTCTTTCAATGCCTGTCGATTAGGACCTTATAGACAAGCCCGTTTCACAGTGTCAGGTTTGTCAGATTTCTCTCATCAGCATTTCTTCCCTATGTCCTTTCTCTCTGAAAGTTCCCACATGAATGTGACCTCAGTGCCTTGTTTTACTACTGTCGTGATTTTTAATAGTATGTCCTGAAGACTAGACAGAAAGGAGAATGACTCACTACAGACTAGACTCTAAATTCTAAAGCTATCAAAATTGGCGTGCAACAGTATGCAAAATTGAAGTGCATTTGTCCTCCTCTTTCTACTCCACCCCTTTTTTTTTTTATTGTTATTGAAAGTGAAAATTTGGCTTAGGAAAATCAAGTCTTTAATTTGTTTTTACACACACGGAGCCATAAAATCATAGCCATGCATTCTTTCCACACACACTTCTATTTGTTCATCGCCCTAGTTAGGCACTATTTCCTTTTATAACTTAGATAGGCTAACAAACCACACAGCATTTCATCAGTTTATTGGTTTTATTGAATTTTAAAAACATGATGAGAGAGTGAATTATTTACAAAGGGTGTGCAACAGGAAGTATTAAGTTTTCCTTGATGAGAGCCAGTCAGCTGTACTCCATCCAAATGGTAGTTTCAGTGACTAGTCCTCCATCACAAGAGAAATGTTAACAGACATCTGGGCGTTCAACACATCTGTGTGTGTGTGTGCGTGTGTGTGTGTGTGTGTACGTTTGTTTATTTTAGGGTTCATGCTTGGGCTTTGCCGTCCCTCCGGTCAGGAGGCGTTGTGGGGAGTATCCAGCGATAGCAGTCTGAGAAGCTCAGGCTCTTGTCCACAGCACAGCTGGTGCAGTAGACGATCCCCAGAGCCAGCATCACTACGAGGAACACACACAGCGGCACCAGCAGGGCCACCAGCAGCCAGCTCTTGTCGTGTTTCCGTTTGCCCTCAGCAGAGCCATCTTCTACGTCCGCTGTGCCGCTGACATCATCTGTACTCTCCATCTTAGACCCCTCCCCCTCCCCAGTCCCGGTGGCTGACCCGTTTGCAGTCTCAGCTTCCATCCCACCACTAACTTCCCTACCTCCTGTCTTAGCCTCATTATCAATTTCGTTGCCTGTGTTATATTTTTGAGTTGGGGATGGGGCTGTCTGATATTGCTTTGGTGACAGGTCATCCCATTGGTTCAGATAATTGTCTCGCCCATGAGCCATGTCAGGAGAGAGTCCCTCAGGGGCTTCCGTAAGCCAGTCAACGTCAAAGTTAGTGTCAGCTTCAAAGTTCGGGTCAGGGGTGAACGAGGTGGACCAGGGCATGTCATGGTTAGGGTCCACATCAGGTATGTGAGCGGAGTCACTGGGGTCAGGGGTCAGGGTGGAGTATTCTTCATCATCTGGCGAAGGCAGGCAGCTAAGTCCATCTGACTGCAGGTCATAGCCATTGTCACAGTAGCATTGGTACCCACCCATATAATTCAGACACTGCTGCTCACAGGGCGACTCCCCCACGCATTCATCTACATCTACACACTTTCCGTCAGCGCCCGACTCGTACCCAGGGTTACACAGGCATTTGAAGGACCCCACGGTGTTTTCACAAGTGCCTTCACAGCTGCCCTCATCGAGGCACTCGTCGATGTCCACGCACTCGCCCTCATCATCTGGCTGGTACCCGGAGTGGCAGGTGCAGTGGAAGGTGCCTGGGATGTTGACACAGAGTTGCGGGCATGGTTCCTGTTTACATTCATCTACATCAGAACATCTGCGGCCATCTGGGCCCATTTGGTAGCCAGGGGGGCATGTGCAGCGCATGCCCCGAGATGTCTCCACACAGTTGTACTCACACCCCATATCCACACAGACCTGATTGATGTGGGGCTGGTCGGTGGGACCGGCGGAGTCGGAGGATAACTCAGGGGGGTCAGTTTGGCTGAGAGGGTCAGGCTTGCAGCTGTACCCATCCTCATCTATCGTAAAGCCCTCGGAGCAGTAACAGTAGTAGTCTGTGTCCGTGTTCTGGCAGAACTGCTCGCATCCATGGTCCTCGCTGCACCAGTCCTGGTTCTGTGAAGTTGAACCGGACGAGCAGAGGGGGGCATCCCTGGACCAGCCCACTGTCTCGTCGTCTCTCTCCATGCACAGTACAGTCTGCTCAGCAGGAGCATCTGGGTCCGAGCTGTCTGCAGGACATGGTACAGCAGCTACAGACCCATAGGGCACATGGGTCAGCAGGGCACTGACAAGGTGAAACGGGGTGGTGTAAACAGCTGGACCTCTACCCTCGTCCTCCAGTGGTGGACACATTCCTTTGTAGTTGTACTGGCAAACGTAACCATCCAACGGCACCGCGCAGGAGCCATCGATCCACCGGAAGTTGTCGCTGCTCTCACGGCCGCTCTCCGAGGTGTAGACAGTCATGGCCGCACAGCGAGGGGCCGCGCAAGTCCCAGGGGTGTCCTCACGAAGCCAGTTGGTGAACTGGCCATCCTGGTCTCCTATTTGAAAACAAAGACAAGGACCAGGTCAGTAAAAGTACAAAGTGAGTCTTTTTAGCTCTCCTCTTTTATTTTTAACTGTCTGAAATGTCTCTTCTGATTTTTTATTTGCTTTTTTAAAATACTATCATGTGTAGAATAAAACTTCATTCATTACTCAGGGTTTCATTCATTTGGGGGTGGGCGTGTAGTAGTATACATTGCTATCAGATGCATTGGCTTTTTTGATATTGCCACTAGGACTTGCTTGCATATATGGGCTTTAAAATGCCAGTTATTTTGTAGCATTATTATTTTATAGTCCCTCTATTGCTTCAATTGGTGAGAGTAGAGAAAAGGTGAAGGTGCAATAGGTGTCGAGTTGCTCTTTTGTTGAACTTTTGGCAGACCACACAATGTGCATGGTATTTAGCCCCATAGTAAACACTACACTTTGAGTGTTTACTACTATAAATTGAGTGTATCTCTATCATCATTCACTGTATTAACACACTTGACCCACAAAACTCACAATGGATTATCCAAGGTCATAATGGAGGTTTTTCTTGAAAGACACACCACTGCTGAATGTAGTGAATGTAATTAGTCAAACTTGTGAGCACCACATACAAACTTCCATTCACATGCATTGTACTTTCTACATGGTAGAAATATAAGCAATGTATACCAAAACTATCTGCATGGCAAGTTTTTTTTTCCGGGTAAACCAATTATTTAAATGATGATAGAGGATAAAAACAGGTAAGTTGACCACATAACTCTTGTAAACTGAATTTCTTTTCTTAGTGAAGACAGGGGCAGACACACTGAGTGATAAAAAAACCCATCTGGTTTTTAACAGGCGAGGTTTGTGTAATGACTAAATCAGGTTGAGGGGTAGCAGTGAGGTCAAAAGGGGGTTGAACTTCCACTGTCGCGCCAGCTCCGTCTCTGTGAAACAAAAGCAGTTAATGTAATAACCATCCAGTGCAGAGCTCTGGGGGCTGGCCCGGGTACCGAAGTCTGACAGAGAGGTTACATTTTTGGCAAGAAATAGTTCCAGAACCAATTTAGTCGAGAAGGTAATTAACTAAGTAATGAATTTCTGACCACATCTAGCCTCTGTAATGCTGGCCCATAGATTTTCCATTAGATCATAGTCAGAAACCTAAATGCTTAATTGTAAGACAAAATGTACCATTAGGTAGTTTTTTCTATTTTAGGAACATTTTATTTGTGCTCACTTATTAAAAAATCCAATAAAATGGTTGATATAGTGATGGAAGTCAGTATTAGGAACAGTGAAGGATGAAATGTCAAAAAGGTGAGACTTTGCCTGTGACCCAGACGAATCCTCTGAGTGGCCGGGTGGACGAACACTGGCGCGGAGGTCTGTGCAGCCCAATCCACAGGCGAAACCTTAACTTGCTCCCCTGTGCCTCGATGGCCGAAAGGAGCTCATGGACCACACCCGCTGCCTCGTGGGTATGCATCGTTGCCAGGGTCCCACCTCGCTCCCGGCAGCTCCGCCCAGCCTCCCTGAAGGTTCTCTTCTGCAGGAAGACAGTGTAGCATCCCTCCGGGTGGCAGAGTGCATCTTTCTCCGCCAGCTGAAGCCTGGCGGCCGGCTGCTCCGCCTCTGTCTCCCTCAGCCTTTGGCCTTGGCTTCCAGGAGCCAGACAGACCACGAGCAGCCACAGGACACACGGGAGACTCATGCTGCTGCAGCTGCTACTGTTCCTGATGGTCTTTTGCATCCTCCACCAAGACATGAGTTTTAAACTAGGCCAACATTCAAATGAGTATCCCAACCTGTCTATCAAAATAAATAACCAAATCGTGGAAGGTAACTGTCTTCTCTGACCTCCTATACAAACAAACCTGACCCAATTTCTCCCACTTCAATTAAATTAACAAAGTGCAACTTGCCGCCCTTGAATTTTTCTATCCTGTTTGTGTCTTTAAATAAATAATCTGGTCTAATTGACCTTTTATTCAAAGTAATCTGAAGCAGATGAGTCCAAAACTGACATCTAATTACCTTAATTTACCTCAGATTGCCCAAGCCTTTAGACAAATAACCCTACAATGCAAAGTCGATCAAACTCCATTCATCAGCAAACTATCAGGGTTAGGGTTAGGGAGTTCACAAGATACTATATAAAACTAATATAAGCCAATGCAGTCCAGTAGAAAGTCCAGCTGAGCCCAATACAGGTCCAAAATAAAGTCCAGTGAAGTACCAGTGGAGTCCAGACCTCAAAATTTGTTGAATGGAGCAATCTGCCCTTCAGTTAACTCCAAAAGTGTTAAATACAGTCCATCATGAATCTGATGAATTTCAGTGACAAAAACCTTCTCCTGTATCTGATCCTGCTGGGGCTTTCTTGCCTCTGCAAAGTTGGCTCTCTGACTGAACCTCAGAAAGAGAGAAAGATGGGGGAGGGTGGAAAGGGGGGGGAGGCTACGTAGAGGAAAAAGAATTGTGTGTTTTTGGAAGAGGGGGCTGGTAAAGTGTGCGAGTGTATAAGGGAAGGCTGGAGGGGTTGAGGGGTTGGAGTGGTGGGGTGGTGGTGGTGGTGTCTGTGTGTGTGTGTGTGTGTGTGTGTGTGTGTGTGTTGGGGGGGCGGCAGAATTGAAAACCCTCAGAGAGTTATGAAAACCATACGGCACCATTCTGTCCCCCCATCTTGCCTATGGCTGCAGACACACAGACACACAGACACACACATACACACTGACACACACATACACACACACACACACACACACACACACACACACACACACACACAGCCTTCAAGCATGCTGCACAGCATCCACAGGAGTGGAAAGTGTTTGTCAGCTCTGTGAGATGCAAAGATTGTCTCCCCCCTCTTCTTCTTTTTTCTCTTCCACCTTCTGTCTCTCTGTCTGTCTCTCTTGTTCTGCTCTCATTGTTTTTGTGTCTATTTTTTAATCTCATCCTTTCTTCATCCCTGTCTTTACATCACCCACTCTGTTTCCTCTTTTTCTCTCAACCGCCCCCCTTCTTTCTTTTTGTCTTTCTACCAAGTCTATACCAGCTGGAAGTTTTTTTACAGCCCAATGGAAATATTTGAGTATGGAACAGGAATACCTGTTGGACCCTGCATAAATGTGTTTGTGTGCATGTGTTTGTGTGTGTGTGTGTGTGTGTGCGTGCGTTCATTCTTACACTGGTATACAATAACTTTGTATGGGCACAGATGTCTAATTGTATGCATGAGTGTTCTTCAGTGTGTGTGTGTGTGTGTGTGTGTGTGTGTGTGCGTGTGTGGCTACCACTCGGGGGCATGAGGAGGAGAGGAAACAGGAAATGCCAGATGTGCATCAGCCTGACCTCTCGGTAGCTGGGGAGCAGGGGTGTAGACTAGGGGTACCTCCACTGCCGTCACATGATCTGTCCGCCATGAATGGTACATCTTGTGCAAAGTCAACGAAAGAAAAAGAAAAAAATATCATCTTTTTCATTTTCCTCATAACTATATATATTAAACGTAACCAATTAGTGTGATTTGGGGGTTCAAACAGGAATGTCACAGATTTGAATTTGCCCGTGACAAACAAGTGGGCGAGAGACTGTAAATGAAGGTCTACCGCACACAAACAAGCTGAACTGTTCCCGAGCAACATGAGTGGAAAAGTGCTTGGGCAAACAATAGAAGTTCATATCAATGCTCATCACGTTTGTTCTCTTTGGAAAGTGTGACAGCACTATTCAGGCAGCTTAGTGTTGTTATTATACGCTGCAACTTTCCTCCAGGACAGCTGCTGTTCAACGCAGCCTTAAAAATGACAGCAACATTTCAGCGGCTGTAACCTCTTTAATACACGGATGATGGGATGGAAAAGTCATGCTGTATATGTCGTTGAATCAGTCATTAGCCACAGCCAGTGAGTGTGTCCAAGCCTGTGTTCTCCCTGTGTACAGCAGATGAGTCGGCTGGCTGTGGCGTGTTGGTTTTGGCAGACAGAATATATACAGTCTAACTGTTCGGCAGTCTTTTCCAGTTATGTAACAACTATCGGAACCAGAGGGAGAACAAACATCAAACCTCAGGATCCTGGAGAACCTAAAGAGCCTTTTGGTCTTGTTCCCCACCTCCTTCCCCCTCGTTCTCCTCCTCCTCCTCATCCCTCATCCTCCTCTGGTCTTCCTTTGCTTTTCTTTTTCTTGGACTACCCCCATCCTCCTCTCCTCTCTTCCTCTCCTTGTTATTCTTTCATCCCTCGCGTCCCTCCTCTCTTTTCTTGTTGCTCTCCTCCCTCTTCTTATCTCCTTGTTACTCCTCTCCCCCTCTTCTCTTTAAGTCTCATTAGCCGGGCTCCCGAGTCAGCAATCTCTCCCCCCAGAACGCCTGCTTTTTACCCCAAACCCTCAACTCTCAGTCTGTTTATTCTATCATTCAGCCCGGTTAACCCCTCCTCCTGCTCAGACAGCCACGCCCCCAGAAGCACATTCCAGAAATGTAATTGATAGAACAGACAAAACTTCTCCTTTCCATAGTCCTGCACTCCCCAATTCCCCCCTTTCGCATTAATCTACTTACAGTACCTCCAAGCTGCTTTATCTCCCAACCCAAAGACCTCTAATGGAACATACAGATTTCTTGATTTTATATTCTCCACCTCCCTGGTCACAGACTACCTTCTACCTCCTTGACTCCTAGCCACTTGCCACATATCGTTACTGGCTCTAATTCTTTCTCAACTTCAAGCTTCCAAGCAGCTGAACTGTATACTCCAGCTCTTTGGCCTCTCCATCACACTTCAACCATTCACGCAGCCCAGTAGCTGTTCTTGATTTGATGTTCTTTGGTGGCCACTAAACTTTTGGTATCTGGATCGATGACACATTTTTTCGGGCAAAGTTGTGTTGCTCAACCATGCTGGAAAGGAAGTGTTTACATGTTTACAGATGGCCACGCTGGAAGGCAGAGTGAAAAGCCAGCAATAACCATTTAAATGTGGAGATAACAGCAAACATGCAGACAGTCAATCCTGAGCGGTATTCAGAAATAGTCGCGTAAAAGAAGACAAGAGCTCGCAAACAAACTTTGTCTGCTCTGTCACCTCTGTGCACCAGGCCAACGTTTGTGCGAATGTTGGATTGTCGCTTAAGTAACAGAAATTGTTGGATACAGCGTTTAAAATGCGACTTAAGTGCCTGCAGCCGTGCAGCTCTGTGAGACCCTAACTTTAAGCTAAAATCGGACCAGCAGGATAAATCTGGGTGGGGAAAGAGAAAGAGAAGCACTTGCCCCCCCCCCGACTCTTGATCTGCCTTAGCACTACTGAGGAGCCCTTAACACCCAACAGATCAGACTGTGTTTGTACTGGGTAACTTCCAGCTGTGCGCAGGGAGCACTGGTAGAAAGAAATAGAAACACGTATTTATTTGTATGTATTTTAACACCTTAGCTTTGTGTCATGAGTGCACATGGATTTATTAGTAAATGTTTTGTTGAACAAATGTGTTAAATGAATGGAAATATATTTATACTATAAACAAAAAATAAACATTGGCAAACTAATAAATCATGTTATTTTATGTATTCCACAAAATATAAACTGTAAGACATTATATTCCACTTGCATATATGGAAATATACATTTCTGCTCCTTCATGCAAGTGTGTGGATGTAAAAAGGCAAACTCACAAAAGGACAAACAGCCTGGAAAGTAATTCATTTTACAAGTGTCATACTTTTCCCTGCTTTTGCTTAAGATGATTAAAAGAAAACTTTTTCTTCTTCTCTTAAAATAAGTAGGACTGTTGCTGGCCCCAAGGTCAGCAAACTTCCCCACTGATGTCAAGGAAACTAAATTGTTGTTTCCTCACTGTCTTGGGTCAGTGAAGCATAGACTCGCCCCATTCAGGCCTGTTGAAGCATTTGTGCCATATCAAATACAGCAGGACACGTCAGTTGTTCATTTTTCCCAACCACTGGTGTCTTATGTCACACACACACACACACACACACACACACACACACACACACATTGAAACGCGCACACACACGCACATGCACACACTGAAGCAATTAGCTGCGGCCTTGTGGTTAAATAATGGAGTGTAGGCATTCCTGGTGATTTCTGTGGACTGGAGGAAAAAGACGATACTTTTATCCACTTCTTCTACAAGGTCCATATGTTTCATCTTTCATAGCAGACATGAATGCCCTCCTTCCACACCCAGACTGTCAACAAATCTTCACCACAAACATCTGAGCAGACTGGGGATCGCTGTCTAATTGTTCAATCCAGAGAGAGTAAACTCCTGCCAGCTGAGATCTACAGTTCCTGAAGCCCATCAACTAAAAATGTTTGGACACTTCAGATGTAAGCTTGTTGGTAACCCTGCATCACAGCTTTCTAAATAGCTATGATGACAAGAGATTTGCAAGTTAACCTTTATTTGACCAAGTAATATGCTTTTCAGCCATTTTCTCCTTCCTTCATGTTCATTCTCACTCACGCTCACAACTGGGAGCTGCCCAGTACAAACACAGCCCCCTACCATTATCTACTGAGCAGCTCCAGAAGAACAACTCAGATTTTCAGATTGCAGAACAACAACATCTCAGTGCATGGGCAGGATTTGGGAAATCTCATTAGTTTCTTCATTTAGAGATTCCCATTTATAAGAATACTCACATGACATTCTTTAATCTGTTATACAATGGAAAAAGGGGAAATAAATACCACTGTGTGAACAGCTGCTTCTGAATTTTTCGGTATGGAGTCAAGTTTAAAACAAACATGGCTGCAGATGGAAACTGCAGTGACTAAGCTCTGGCTGTCCACAAAACATTTTTCAGCTTTGGAGAAAAAAAAAGAAAAAAAAAGAAAGAAAAAGCAACATGACAAGTAAAAGCCGGAGTGACACTAATATATGAAAGAATCATATACGTGTAAACAAACCTCAGACAAACAGAAACCCTGGTTGTTAAGGTTTGAAAAAAAAAAAACTGCTGAGAGGCAGAAAGAGAGATGGAGAGAGCGCTGGGAGAGGATAATTCCTGACAGATTATTCCTTTACCAGATGATAGGCTCAGCTTTTCCATAGACACAGCCATGCACATGCACACACAGACGCACGCATACATCTTACACTTCTTTTGTAGAATCTTTCATGATACACTCATATTTCTCCAAGGAGAGAGCCATCTGCGTGTGCGTGTGTGTGCGTGTGTGTGTGTGTGTGTGTGTAATGGTAAATGCATTAACAGTGAGAAGAAAGGATTATGACTCTACAAGAAAGGGACTAGACACAAAGCCTGTCGGACCTTTGAGATAACCCAGCACTTCTCTCTGCACCATTTCTTCTCTCTTCCTACATGTGTCCTGGTCTCAATTGTGGCTCAAAAAGCTGCTTTCTGAACTGACTCAGCATCAGCAAAGGAAGGTAAATCATTCCCTAACCACAATGCTAAAATCTTCTGCAGACCAGTCCTCTGCACTGAAGTCGAATAACAGCCTCTCTTTCTTCCCTCTCTATTGTTCTGCTTGTCTTCATTTCACATTCCCAGCTGTGAGGCAGTGGCCACCTTACAGTCTCAGTCTGTGGCTGCCAAATCAGAGGTTGTAGGATTTTTATCTCTGCATAATTCTCCGAGGAAAAACACCGGGGAGGTAAATAGGTAATACAGTCGCTTCTTGCAAAAACTCCTGTCAAGCTTGATGCAGAGTAGCAAAGTCTTTCCCCCCCCAAAAAATAATAAATCCTGAAACTTTCAGCAGCCAGCAACCGAAGTCTGTGCTGTTGCACTGGAAAGGACCCAAGTATGACTGAGATGAAATATATGAAAGTGAAGCAGAGACGGAGCATGATGAGAAATCAGCAGTCTATCCTTGGATAAATAAAGATTTGAAAAAAAACCTTCCTTAATTCCCTTTAAACCTTTTCATAGTCGAACACGCTATAAATCCTAGTGTGTCTTCAGATGTTAGTTGGTGCTAAATGTAATGGGGAGTTGGTGTTGTTACAGACTCACTGCTCACACACACAGAAGAATCAGATGCAATAAATTCAAATTAAAGGGATAGTTTGACATTCAGGAGAATATGCTCATACAATTTCTTTTTGGATGGATAGATAGATAGATAGATAGATAGATAGATAGATAGATAGATAGATAGATAGATAGATAGATAGATAGATAGATAGATACTTTATTATATCTATATCTGGATGGTAAATATAAATCTACTGCTAGCAGTTGTTAGCTTAGACTATTACTCCCCTATATCACATTATATTCCATATATTCCAAACCATATAAATCTTGTCTAGTCCGGTCTGGTCTAGTGCGTGCATCTGCAGAAGTGCATGTGAATTAACTTTGTCTTCTCTGGTTTAGGTTGTAAACACAGTTTTTATAAAGAGCTTGCCAGTCTGTCTCATAAATCCTAACCGGCACAGCCTTTCACCTCTCAGTCCTAACCCTTCACTATTTCCACTGACCCTGAACAACCCCTCTCCTCTCCTCTACCACCTCCTCTCCTCTCCTCCTCTCTTCCTCTCCTCTCCTCTCCTCCACATTCTGAATTTCCTTGGGGACACACTCATGTTTCCCCCTATCCTCCCCTTTCCTTTTCTTTTCTCCATTAATCTTCTCTTCTCTTCTCTTCTCTTCTCTTCTCTTCTCTTCTCTTCTCTTCTCTTCTCTTCTCTTCTCTTCTCTCCACTTCATGTCTGTTGGCAATCCTCTTGTTGCTTCTGGCTGTAACCATTCCTTCTCACTATCTTCAGGACAAGTCTGCCTTTCATGGCCTTATTTGTCCTCATAATGTGACTTGACATAGTCGTCTCTCTCCACTTTGGTTCCTTTCGTGTGTTTTTTGGCCCCAGTGTCTGTGTTTCTGTCCGTCTCTCTCTCTCTCTGTCTGCATATGTGTCTCTCTCCACTGCTGTCTCCTCTACCGCCTTCCGTTTTCACTCAGTCATTCTCACACTTCATCTGTCTTTCTCGGACACACACACACACACACACACACACACACACACACACACACACACCTCTCTACCTCTCTTTCTCTCTCTCTTTCTCTCTCTCTCTCTCACCCAGGGAAAGTTGTTCTGGTGTTGAGTTTCAATACAGTAGGAAATATTTCGACCATGCAGGAAATGTCTGAACTGTTAGAATCGTTCTCTTCTCACGCACACACACACGCACACACATACACACACACACACACACAGAGTTTTAACAGCAAGGTGACTGTATTGCAATTAACTTGATCTAGCATACAGGCGCGGGAGCGGGAGCCAGGCTGCAGACAGGAATGGCACCATAGAAGAAGGGGTCTGTCAGCGGGAAGAGCAGCACCAGAAACAGCAGGGCTCCCATCAGATATAGGAAGAGTAGAGCTGTGCGTTGAGGGTGCTGCAGGGCGGAGCCGATGTCAGGCAGGCCCTGACTGTTACAGAACGAGTGGCACAAAACTGGGCCCACAATATGACCTATAGAGAGAGACAAGAGACTCAATGAGGCGTGGTCTGTGGTTGAGTAGCGAGGAAATGCGCTGTCCTGTTCTCTCCACATCTCACCAGTTCTCATGAATATGAAGGCAGTGAAGGCACCAAACACAGTTGTGTACAAGAACTGCATCCCTGCAACAGAACAGCATAAAGAAGAGCCGCATTTATAATCTTCCTCTACAAAATCAATATGATAAATGCTTATTATATCTTTAGCATGTCCATGTTATACTCAAGCAAAGCTGATAGAGGTTGTGTAATACATACTAAACATGAACCAAGGTTTAGATGAAGATGTCTGTGGTGCATGAGATTTGAAAAGCTATTTAATCCATGCAGCTGTGAGATAAAAGCATACATCAGCCGATGCTTGCATTGTTTCACTTTGGTTTACTTGAGGAGAAGTTTGAAAGCCAGCTGACCTGCCACCAGGAGAATGACTCTCATACTATCCTTCTGGAGGCGCCGTTGCTCTTTGATATGGTGGAAATGAGCTAGAATAACACGGTAAAAGAACTATGAATTGTGGGATAAATGTAGTTTGTTTGGTTAACAAATATCATGTCATCGAAAATAATCTTGCACTTACTAATAGGTATTTAAACAAAAACAACAAAAAACTTTCATTCATCCCGCAAACAAAAGGCATTCATTTAATTCATGTATTTTATCATTTGTTAATCTGTAAAAGAGTCAAATCTTGAGTTGGTAAAGTCTGAAAATCTGGTTGCCACACCGACACCGAAGAAGAGTGGAGCCATAAAGATGGCAGCTGTGGGTCCTGCACAGGGCACCAGCATGGGCAGCATGGCCCCTCTGAACACCAGCTCCTCCGTCACTGGCGCCACCACCTGGTTCCTGAGCCACACTACGTCTCCTAGTGAGAGTCTCCACGACTGAACATCTGGGAAGATTAAGTCAGGACTTTACTATGTATGACATAAACATCAAATACATACAAAGCACATATATATACACACACACAAAGTATAACTCACCCAGTGCAGACTGCAGTTCCATAGTGAAGCCATTAGGGTTGTCCATTGCGGAATGAACCAGGGGACCAAGATAAAAAACCTGATGTTTAGAATAAAACCAGTTGTTTATAACATCCAGTGGAAGTACATAAAAAGAGATTAAAGATGGGGATCTAGAAACAGCAGGGCACAGCATTTCAATGTGTGGTTTAAGGATGCTCATGGGATATTGCTACAAAATGCAGTAATTTCATGGAGGTTGTAAAGCCATGCTGTAATGCAGCAGGAATGGAAACTGAGTCTCTGAAATGTCAAAACTGCCTTAGTGCAGCATAAATAAAATGTTCTAAGAGGGAAAGAGGATCCACAGAATACCGTTTCTTTCATCCAAGTAGATTTACCTTAAAGAATCTCAGGTTGACTTTAGGTCTGGCAGGTTAAAGAAAATAAGGTAGTAAAAATTGTTAAAAATGAATAAAATAAAATGCTTTTTTTATTGTGTTTGTTTTTCCTCAGATCCTGAGATGTATCTCTCAGTGCTCCTTGCCAAGCAATATTATCGAACCAGCTGCGAAAAGCAGGTGCTCAAGTTGCAGAGAGTCTAATTCTTGTGATTTTAACAAAGCAAACATTTGCTCCAGATGGTTTTTAGGGATAGAAACATCATCTTTTTCTTGAGGGGCTCATCTATGTGAGGACTCTCTGACGTACCATAGTTAGTAGCAGTGGCAGTATGAGTGCAGGAACAAAACCTTCCAGACGAACCCCCATCAGCTCCCATACAGACGCATCGACCTGGAAGGCCAAAATTTACCCTTATGAACAAAACCTTTACACTAAAGTGACTGTAAAGTTAAGCTGATGAGTGACCCCATATGACCCCTTATTTATGGTGAACATGCCCCTTGGATTGAGGACACAGCCCTTCACCTGGATGGGTTCAGGGTTCAGTCCCCTCTGTGAAGTGTCCTTGAGAAAGATATTGACTCCCTGTACGGAGTGTCTACACTAAGTTACCAGTTTATTAGGTACACCACAGTCTGATGCAAGGGACACAAGATTATAAAGGTCGCTTTTTGTTCTACAGAAGCTCAGCGCCTGCAGGGTGTAGTTTGTGGTGCTGCTGAACTGTATCACATTATACAGAGAGGTGGGTCCGTCATTTAGGCTATCCTTGTTGATGAGACACCTGTCAGTATAAATCAATGGACCTTTTTCGCAGCAGACCTTTTGACTTATCCAAGTCAAGTAAGTGCACTTGTGTGCAGAAATACGGTAGTTCAGCGGTTGAAAAAAATGTAGTGCGAAAAGAAAGTGCTGTTTTCACAGGAAGATAAAAAAAATATAATATAAAAAAATATTTTCTATAGGTTTTGTGAATGTAGTTGGACAACTGGGTTTTGTATTTACATGTTTGAGAAAATAAATGTTTTTGCCACTGTGAAAAACCGTAGTAAAAATGTGACAAGCCGATAATTGAAGAGACATACTGTGATACAGATGATGAATTCTACTCACCCTGATATCAGCCCAGTGAATCCATGCCTTCACTGCTGCAGGTGACAGCGCAGAGACCAGCAGCACACTGACACAGCGACGCTTTATCACACTAGGATGGTCCCTGTGCGTACACACAAACACACACACATACACACAAAAGTTTAATAGCCCAGTCTAACAGCACTGTCACAGAACTGCTAGTGTGTTGTATACCTGGGTAAGCTGCTTCTCCAGACATATAAACTGCCAACGTACACACAGGCGAGCAGAAGGCAGCTCAGCACACACACCCAGCACCTTGTATGGGCGTGCTCCACCTGCCTTATAAGACCATGTTCTGGTTCCAGCATGACAAAATTGAGGGTGTGAAATCACAGTTTCAGGAGGTTCCTCAGGTGAGCTACGGCTAACAATAACAGCTCAGCTTCATCATGCTTTGGACTGGCTCAATCCAGTCTGTCAGTTCAGATTAGAGGGAGCTGCTTAGCTCTAATACTCTCTACTGAGAGGACACATATGGAGGTGTGAGTGTCCACACACAAACACACAGGTTATAATTATTGTCTTTACTGATCCAGTTGTATGCAAAAGTGTAGGAACCCCTGGGCAAATTACATGTTTTGTAGATTTTTGAATAGAAAAAGAAAAATACAACCCTGTATTTTATTGCATTCAACCGCCTTAAACATGGGGGTAGAATAGATTCCACTAAATAGCAGCAAATACAGGATGGAACTGTCATGCAGTCATTCAAGAAACTGAAAAGAGGTTGGCTTCTATAACAGGACAGTGATCCAAAGCAGACCTCAAAATCCACCATTAATTACTTCAAGGAACACAAGATGAAACTTTTGGAACGGACCTCACAGCCCCCCCCCCGACCTGAACATGATTGAAAATCTGTGGCTGGATCTGAAACATGCTGCATGTACAAGACAGCGTAAAAATCTTGAAGTGATCTGCAGGATGAGTGATAGAATCAAGAAGAGAAAGACTCTGAGCTGTTGACTTTTAGCTACAGCTTATTTACTCATTTTCACTTAAGAAAAAAACTAAATGTACTATTTGCCCAGAAGTGGCCAAAGTTAAACTATATCAGCTACAGCACAAGGACTAGACACAAGAAGATCACCTGTAAAACCTGTAAAATAAAACCATCCCAGATATCAAAATAAGTCTTCTTCTGACCCAGTACACCCAGTTCCAGTGCCCGAATCCGGTCCATATACAACATGATTGTAAGATTCTACTTCCACGTCTGGATCAATTATGCTGCACACAGAAAATCTTCTGGCTGCCAGTCAATATAAGAGGATAATAGCTGGAATCTGCCCAGATATGGGCCAGACTCAGGCCGAGGACCAAGGCATGTGTTGGGCCATAACTTGCATTTTACTATCTGGGATAGCTCCACAATAAATACTCCATGAATCTCATAATGTTAAATGTTGGTTGAGACTGTTGAGAGGTGTTGATTCAGCTCTTTGTTTGGTAAATTATCACACTCCGGATTTGATGGGATGAAATGAGAAGCAACATAACCGTTTCATGAACTACAACGTCAAGGGGAATACTTCTTCTAGCAAATAGTTGAGGATGGGAGGTAACTCCTTAACATGCAGAGGTTAATTTACAGAAACAATGAAGAACAAAATCCGAGTTGCGGTTAAACATATTAGCCTTTGCAGAGTAAAACGTAGTCGTTCCCTGACCGGGAATCGAACCCGGGCCGCGGCGGTGAGAGCGCCGAATCCTAACCACTAGACCACCAGGGAAGTGCTCACAATCCCGTGACGATGGTTAAAGTTTTTGAGGGAAAAGCACGTCTCTCGTCAACGGCTTCATATATTTTAGTAATACATTGTGCAAAATGAAAAAGAACAAAAAAATAAATAAGAAGGCAACGTTCATGTTTTCAAAGGTAGGCCCATCCATGACGTACTGTTGCACAAGATTACATAGCCTACATATCTGAACAAACTTCATTTTCCGACTTAGCCCTAACCACGCTGTTTCTAGCCTACACCAGTGATTTCCAACCTTTTTCTGCCCAAGGCACCGTGTCTCCGCTATTTACTGTGTGAGGTTTATTCTGCTTTGCAATAAACCCCACTAGCATGTAACTCGCCTCCATCGCCTTATCAGACACTTTCACACAATCCAACAAGCTGTCTTGCTGCCTCGGATCACGTGCTATCCTGGAATAGGCCAAGTCTCTCGCAGCGTGCGAGGGATGTTTGGTTTCCAAGTGCCTTTTAAGCTTTCTTGGCACCATGTTAGCATTAGCCAACTTCTCCCGACAGATGACGCACTCGGGCTAGGGGGTAGTTAACATCCCCGGGCCATCTGAAGCAATAAGACAGGTAGCGCTCGTGATTCTGCCTATTGACTTTGTTTCACTTTTGTCTTGGTGTTGGTTCGTTTTCTGCACTGGTGTCTACAGTTGCTCTCCTCCTTGGCACTGGCTGTCTATCAGGGCCATGGATGGCCCTTTGATGTGTCACACAGTAATAATTCCCACCATCTGATACCTGCTCCGACAGCGAAAATCAGGGGTTGCCGAAGGTTATTGAATGTTTTTTTTTAAGGGTATAGCATTTACCTGTCTTGGGAAATGAGTGCATACAAAGAACTGACAAAACTCAGAACTTTTTGTATAGTTGTGTAATGCAATAATAATGGTTTGTCTCAAAATACCATGGCACACCTGGACTTACCTCACCCGGCACACCATTTGTGAACCACTGGCCTACACTTGTTTGATTTGGATGAACTAATCCTATGAGTAAGTCTGGGCAAGTGTTGGCCTGAGCGGTTTGAACTCTTAACTCTTAAACTGATGCAATATGTTGAATATTTTTTTGCATTATGCAACATCAAAAACATCTCAAAGATGTAAAATAAAAATTGTATTTTGTGTATTTAACTTAAGTAATTTGATGTTTTAATTATCTTACACTTCAAAACTCACTACAGAGCTGAGGAGTTCATGACACTTCATAATACAAATATATTAATGTATCAGCACCACAAAGGGTGTGATGGGACATTGCATTAAATATATTTGTTTTCTGAGCACTATGGTACACCTTATCAATAATACACAGAATTCAAACATAGCAAATGTAAACAACAAACCAATATTTACTATAATAATCAACATCATTCTCAACATAAATAAAGACAGCAACCTTAGGTATACAGTGTGATAGGCATACAGTGATGATATGAAGCAGAGTACCACTTTATCAGCACACCTCAAAAAGCATGCATACAGTAGTCAAACAACACAGAAATGAGGAAACAGGTTAATTTCTGTGCATAAAGCAGGCGTCACAACCATATATACATTATGATTGATTTAAGGCACTTAAAATAAATACTTTAAGTTACAAACCACCATGAGCCTCCTTAATAAAACACTTTCAACCTCCAACATCTAACAAAGAAAAAAAGTATAATATTGCAAATACATGGAAATGCTTTCAGGCTTTATCAAAATGTGACATTGGAGTCATCCTGCAGTTGAAAACGTGTACACTGTACAAACAACACTGTGGCTTTGAGTCCAGCTCATGACTTCTCATGTGTGATGTCATCTGAAATGTTTTGACATGTTAACAGATATTTTTCAGGGTGGAAATGTCTGACACAGAAATGTAAAACAAACATCACCAGAAACAGAGCAGTTTCTTTTTTTATGTGTGCATACCATAAGCATCTATAAATTATTTGCCATAAAAGTTACGAGGATATGGCACATTCTGCTTTAATTTTGAAAAACAAGCAAACAAACAAAACAGGAAAACCCAGTGTTCAAATACTGAATGAACAGAAGAATACGCACACAAAACACACAAAACACCACATGTGCAATAGAAGTCCAACTTTCTGACGCATCATTTAAATAAATAAAAATAGGTGAATTGAATCAAAATAATACTATTATGTTAAGACAGACTGAAAATAATTCAACTGTGACATGAACAGACAAGCATTTTTACAGAGAAGAAGATGACAGTCTGCAGCCTCAATCTGGCAGTTCTCTGGGAAAATGAAGGCACTTAACTTAGAAA
Organism: Seriola lalandi dorsalis; assembly: GCF_002814215.2. Classification (NCBI taxonomy): domain Eukaryota; kingdom Metazoa; phylum Chordata; class Actinopteri; order Carangiformes; family Carangidae; genus Seriola; species Seriola lalandi. Next base: position 323,920 of record NW_019525445.1, on the reverse strand, counting down.
ACAAACAGGAAAATACAGAGCCCCCACAAGTCCTGAAAGATTTGTTTTCATCCTGCGCACACAAATTATGAACAACCTACAAAAGTATCATCTTTTGTGACTTCAGGGGCTCAGCAGTAAAAAGCCTTTTGTGCTCCTCCTCTCTTCTCACTGGAGGACACATTTGTCTTTGTTGCTGTATTTTCTCCTCCTCATCTCTAGACCGCGCTCCAGTCGCTCGTCCTCCTCCAGAGCCCTGCACATACATTTTTACAATCATTAATCTAAAGGTTTCATTTAAAACATGGTAATCAAATAATATGAAATATACAATATATAAATATCAATTTTTAATGCTTTCTCTTTTATTTTAGGAATTTGCTATCTCCCTCCTGTGACTTTGTCTTTTTCACACAGCTGTACACCCACACACACTCACCCTCTCTCCTTGGCGTCGATGTCTCTGATAATCTCGTCCCGTTGGTTGACCAAAGACACCAGCTCTTGGAGGAGAAGCTGCTCCCTCTGCTGATGAGTGGACGACTTCTGCCAGTCTGCAGGGCAAACAGCAGCACTTTACATAATGGTTCACATAATCATTTACTGTAAAGATGTCGTTACTGAGGACTTTGCAGATTAATGATATTTTTACACTGTGATATTCCTGCTTTCACTTCAGTAAATGATTTGAATACTTCTTCCTAACCTTCGATAGCCATCATGACCCGTAGCTCTCTGGTCAGAAGCTCAAACCTCCGCTCCAGATCCTGCTCCTCTTGCCTGTGGATGCAGTCAGTAATCAGGTGGATAAAAAGAAGTGTGCGATGTATATGCAATATACTGTTTGTGCGTGAGAGGTCTTACAGTAGCTCCAGGTTGTCCTGTCTGCGTATCAGAGCGTTCTTCTTGTTCACAAGAGTGAACCACTCCTGGATCAGTCTCTCCTCCTCATCACGGTCACTTCCTGTATACGCAGAAAAAGAAAGGACAGTTTGTATAAAACTGTATGGTCTCCAAAATAAAGACAATTATTTTTCTACTTGCTGTTTCTAAGAGTTATTTGTTGAGAAGTGATGAGCAGAATGTGACTGACAGCAAACAGTCAGTTCATTTAGATCTTACTGGCTGCTTTATACATTTAACTATGCAGTGCCACTCCTCTCCTCTCCTCTCCTCCTCTCAAGATGTCTTTAAAAGGGTTCAGGCCAGAGCCCATAAATCTACTGTACCAGGTTTAAACGTGTGTGACACTCACCTGTTTCCATGAGGCTTCGCAGTCGTCGCTCCACCACGGCGGCTCTGCTGTCGATGTGCTTCTGCTCTGTCTCCAACGCTGCCAGCTCACTCAGCACATACTGACTGGTGTCCTGCAGACACTGACCACAAGCCCCATCACAAACAGACACACACACACACACACACACACACACACACACACACACACACACACACACACACACACACACACATATGAACATACACACAATGACAGACGGCCACAAAGAGAAGAAAAAAAGGGAGAAAGGAAATCAAAGGGAAAGAGGGAGTTGGAAAGTAAAGTAAAGAGGGAGGGGGAAGCAGGAAAACAGGCAGAAGAAGAGGGTCAAAGGATTAGAGAGAAGCCAAAGGTATGGAAAAATACAATTTGTGTATCCTGGAAATACTTTCTTTATAATGAATTCAACAAAAAATGAATGGGTTGTTCTTGCAGCCATCGGCCACATTGATCATATTCATTTGCTTTGATCTGAGAGTGAGAGTCAAAGGTAAAGAAAAGAAGCAGAGAAGATACGGAGCAAAGCGAGGAACACACAACTGACCATTGTTTCTGCTTCTTGCTTGGGAGGCTGTGTCTCATCTGCAGTCTGCAACTCTGCAAAAACAAGAACAAATTACAGTGTAAAAGAAGAAGAGGGAGAAGGGAGGGAAGTTTGATGCATTGTGATGTTTTTTTTTTTTTAAGATGCTAGCTTGATACGTCATGTACGCACCTGTTTTGTTAGTGTTTTCCGTCACTGTGTCTTCATCCTGAAGAGCGCAAAGCTGACACATTAATAAAGAGTATTTGATAGCTTTTCCTCCTTCCTTCTTAAGAATAGAATTTAAAGCCAATATTAGTTTAAACAATCAGCTACAGCAAAAAACACAGAAAGCGTCACCTGAGTTAGTCCAGATATGACCGTCTTGGCAATGGACCTTGGGGGTGGGACCGGGGTTATCGACTCGTCGACTAAAAGCAGATGAGAAACAACAATCAGACGGATGGATTTAACCTCTTCAATCTTGCTATTCCCCTAAAATTTCCACAGTCACCTATATTTCTCTATAACATTAAAACTGAAAGACTAAATAAGCAACGATCAAAGTTAAATAAAAATCCAATTAAAACATCGAAAGCTGCATCAGGACTGAGTGGGTGTGATGTGATCAGATTTCACTGACAGTGACCCGGCAACGTGAGCGTGCAACCCGACAACTGTCATCAAGATTTTGCTAACCAGTGAAAGGAGCTCAGAGAAAACAGCCACACACAGAAACAACAGAGCTGTTCTAAATCTGGTTCATGTAGGATTGCATCAGCTATAGTTAGAAGCTGACTGAGACAATATGTTGTCAGGAGATTTGAAATTAGAACAATAAACTTCATGACTCATACTGGGAGAAACACTTACATCCAAAATGCCTTGTTCATGACTGACATCTGCACAGGAAAAGGAAACCTCTAGATGAGCATCATTTTACACACATTTCCATCCAATTCAGCGTGACATTTTTTGTTATCTTTGGAAACCTTGGGAAACCTACGAGAATCTTAACTGCTGTGCTGTGAACTTGATTTAATGATCTGTTTGTCCTTCTTCCTTGTCCTAAACTCTGCTCCATCACATTCCTGAGTTCCCTGGAGACACACTAATGTTTTCCCCTTCCCTCCTCTGTACTGCTGTCCTGACTTGATTCTGTTTTGCTCCGTTTAATTATGTTTCTCTTCAGTTTTTTTTTTTTTTCATGTTTCCATGGAATCCAGCTTTATGTAGAGGGCTTGAATACCTTGGGATATGCTCTAAAGCACTGGGCTGAAGAGGCTAAAATCAGCCTTGAAAATAGATGAATGCTGACAAGACGATACCTTTAACTATTCGTTTGGTCCTCGGTGGCGGGACGACCAACGTGCTGCTTCCTCCTTCCTCCAGACTCACTCCTTCGTTAAGTCTGGCCATGCAGAAGGCGGCGGCATCGACGTTCGTGGGAGCAGGACCGGAGAGGGCGAGGCCATAGCTGGACTGGCTGCTGTTGTGCTCTATCTGCAGCACGCTCAGCTCCTGGTTGGTGAAGTGCGAGCGGATCTGGCTGAGGTAGGTCATGACTATGAGCCTGTCGGGGACGGACAGGAGAACCATGTCGGACGGCTCCAAGAGACGAGAGATGCCCAGCGCCTCGAAACCGTCAAACGCCTGATGTCGTCGTAAAAAAGAAGCACATCATCAGTGAAGAACAGAGGGACCGGTCCATCTCACTTTAGTAGTTTAAGTCTGTCTCTGTATACGATGTCATCCGAACCATTTCTGACTCACTCATCTGAATCGTTTTAATCACAGAAACAGTAACAATGAGCTTATTGAGCAGCAGAAAGTGATGTAGCCAGATTTTTATTGCCCTCTGTTTTGCCTCTCAGGACACATAAAGGTTGCTCTGGAGCTTGTAGGGGCTTATGCAAAGTGCAGACACTACTCTGAAATAAGCATGCCCACCTTCTTTGTGTGGAATGAATATTTAGAAGAAAAAGCCAGTATCAAGGAAATTAGAGAAGAAACATTACTTGGGGGAATTTATTTTAAGCTGTTTTAAAACAACATTATAAGGAGGGACCATAAAAGAGAATGGTCAAATAGAAAAAGAAGACTGTTCTTCGGTATTCTGGCCTATGAATTCTGGACCTCAAAAGCAACTTGTGTTAATAGTAAACCATTAACACTACTGATAAAACAGGGCACTAAGCAGCTGCTGTGAAAAGCTCCATTCACAGTAAATTTGATGAATCCGAGTCTCATCCTTACCCTTTTGTTGTTGAGCTTGATGTCATGAGGGTCTAACTGGTCAAAATCTCTAATGGGACAAAAGCCGTGAAGAACAAAATGAGAAGCAGATTGACAACATTTAAATAAATGAATCAGACTCTGAGCTGCAGTGCAACATGGAATAACGTTAAAAACTGAATGCACCCAAAGTGTTTATATAATCAGCGTACATTTTGTCTGGATGGAAGTGATGCAGGATGGCACAGAAGGCCAGGCCGTTTCTCCAGGACGTGCTGAAGTTTGTGACCTTCACCCCCTGGTGCCTGCTGGTGATGTCCTGGCACCACTGGAGCAGCGACTGACTGGAGTTCACCAGGCCCTGGTGGAGGAGGTGGAGGAGGAGGAGGAGGAGGAGGAGGAGGAAGAGGAGAGAGGGATGAGAAGAAAAATAAGTTCAGTTGTGGTTGTGTGCTGTGATTTATTGAAGCGTGTCAGACGTTAAGTGGACATCAGCGTTCTGAATATTTAACCTCCGCTGTGTCGTCCTTCCCATCAGCCTCCTCTCTGACTGTTGGAACTGGATCAGGCGCCGTAACGTCACTGGTTTCTTCCTCTGGTAACGTAGGAAGCCAAGATGTCTTCAACTCACAGTGATGGGGAGGAGTGATGTGTATGTCTGTGTGTTTCTTCTCTGGACCGTCGGGGAGGTCGGCCGGTGGGTGTTTTAGCCTGAGGCGAGACGAGACATAAAAAATAGGCAAGACAGGTGATGAATAGAAAACCAGACTTTGTTTAGAGGAAGAAAAGGAGCTCATCCAAGCAGCCTGGTATGAGCATCAGCGTCCTCGGTGATTTGGAGATATTGAGCAAGAGACATGCAAGGTTGCTAACATGACAAGGAGAAGAGAGCAGATCTCTTGATGTTAGAGGGCAGGATGGGAACACACACCATGAGGAGAATGGGTAGCTACATTTGAAGCGGGATAGATTAAGCGCAGGTCTATGCTGATTGGAAAATGTTTAACAACCTCAAAACCAAGCGGATACACCGAACAGTTGGATCTTTTTCTTTGGATATTCAGTTGAAAAACAGCAAATTCAACAGTTCAAACTCCACACAGCAACTTTGTGAAACGGGCTAATGTTACTGTGTCAGACTTAACAGCCGAATAACACGTTATATATCTGTTGATATTGAATTGTAAAACTGGTGTAATTCCTTCCCAAGTCTCTGCATATCACACTCAAAACACACATTCAAGGCTCAGTGTCATTTTATAGAGCAGCACAGGTTGACGCCTCATGCTGACTTACACATCCTCCTCTCCCAGTGGCTCCTCTGTCTCAGCCAGTGATATTTCCTGCAGGGCGTCAAAGTGGGGAATAAGCGAGCGCTGATTGTGATCAATAAGTTTGATTTCTGATCGGCTCTTGGGCTCTGTGGCGTCACAGTCAATATCACCGGGGGCAGGGAAAAGCCGTTTCATACTGTGAGGGCTGGAGACAGGTGATGTCTCACCTGTCATCAGGCGAATTTTAGCCAATAATAACCTCTCCTCCTCTTGGAGCTGCTGGTCTTTGGTGACATTGCTGTGATCGGGGGTGTGTGTCGGTGTGTGGAGGTTGTCCGTTGGTGTACCGTCAGTCTCTGTTGGGTGTGTGTGCTTATTTAAGCTCGGGCTCTTGGAGGGATTCATGTCTTTATCGTCCCTCATTTCAAGACTCTTGCGTGAATCTGTGGCTGTTTTGTCATCGTGTGTCTTGTTGATGTGAGTGTCAGTATATGTCTTGGTGTTATTTAAGTCACAGTGTATGCTACTAGTGTTTGCGCTTGGAGGAAGCGGCCAAGGCACCACCGACGACTGAACAAGTTCTGCCTCCTCATTGGCTGCCACCTCCTGGCTGTGACCGGTTTTTCTGTCATCATCACTCTGCTCTTTCATTGGCTGTTTTTGTGCCTCACTGTGTCTGAGAGCAGGTTTTGCCCTAGTTGTCTGACTGATTCTTTCCTCTTGCTTAGACACCAAAGCAGGGTTAGGATGAGGACGGCCAGCCTGATTGGTTAGGGAATCGGGAGGTTCTGGTTTATTTGGCTGACTGACAGCAGAGCTCTTGTAAAGGGTTTGTTCGCTGAAGGGAAGTGAGGAGGGCTTCTGAGCTACAGCAGGGGATGGGTGGCCTGGGCTGGAGACAGAAAAGGAGATTTCAGAGCTGAATTGCTTTTGAGAAAACTGACCAGCAACAGAACCGCGGTGTTCTTATCATGCTCCATTCCCCTCGGGCAGCATACCACCAATCATCTCACGCAGCCAGAGATCAATCCTGTTATGCTCACAAAGGTCTGATGAAATTCAAGAACAGGATAGAGCATGGTGCTGGTGCTCATTAAAGAAGGAAACCTCAAAACAAAAACTATCCAGACGTGCTTTTCCCAGTACAAACTCTATAGACTAAACTCAAGCATTCCAAAGGTCTTGACATGCCCATTGTTTGGATGAGATTTTCCCCAGGCTTTTCCCCAGGCAGAGATCTGGCTATGTGAGATTATTCCAAACTACAAATGTTAGAGGCAAAGAAAATATGGGACTCATCCAAAGTGAAACACGAGTTTTAAACATGCTCCAGCTTCCACTGAACTGCAGTATCCAATGACCGAACCAGTCCATGCTACGTGGCATGCTACTTAGCTGCAATGAGTAATGAACAAATACAAAGAGCCTTGTGATATTATTTGATGCCAGACACATAGTCACAGTCATGAACAGAAACACACAGGAGTGGTAGATACAGCCACAGTTAACCCTTTTTCATACTGCGTCAGGGGCCTCACGTAGGTTGTATGTGTCCCTGATAAACGGGTCCCAACATTGTGAGTCAGGGGTTTTCAAAGTCTAACCTCATGATGCTTTGGGGGATGTAAACCGCAAAAAATTTTATTGAGTTCCTATGCGTTACAACCGTACATTTTAGACAAATTAGCACAATAAAAAGAAAGCCGAATTAGCTATTAACAGTTCCTGTTTACAATTTGCCCAAGGATCTACAAAGTGCTATCATTACATTACTCTGATACTGAAGAAAACCTAAAACTGCGATCATTCCCAGGCAGGTACTGGAGTTCTAAGGACTTTCTTCTTTTGCTGTGCTTTCTACATGGATTTGTGGATGTTAATTTACAATGGATATTGGATGTAATGATATGAAGTACAAGTCATACTGAAACTAAAAATATGCATAAGATGTCTGTGTGTTCAGATTCAACTGAGTTGCGACTCTGAGAAGAAGGACTGGGATACATGAGGCAAATTACAGCAAATTGGGTGCTAAGGGCTTTTAGGTGCCTTAATTAAGGCAAGATGTAAAGAGGAAATTCCAGTTTTATTCACAAACAACACGGTAATGATGTTGCTTGGGGAAGAAATACATGACTCACATGCCAACAAACAGCTCTTTCCTGAGAAACACCTGCAGGAAAAGGCCACACCCTCAGTAAATGAGGGATACTAATGTTTGGTGAAGATTTCCCCGCAGACATAACAAGTTAAAAGGATTGGTTACTGGAAGTAAACACCAAAACGCCACAGGCACAGTCCTCTTATCCACATGAGGCAACAAGCAGATCTCTTTCGCATAGCCAACTCCTCCACAGTTACTCACCTCTCTCTCCCTGCTGCCATGTATCCCTCCCTCTCACCCCCCACCCCACCCCCTTACTCACCCTGCTTCCCCTTCCATGTAAAGCTCAGCCAGCCAGATGGAGCCAAGATCCTCATGTCCTCTCTCATACTCCACCTCCTCATCCTCCTCCTCTCTCATCCACACTGGGATGGCACCAGATTTAAGGTTTGGCTTGCCTTTTCTAACTGATCTCAGAGCAGAATGATCCAGGCCTTTCTTAACAGCAATATCAGAGTCATCAGGTTTGTCTGATCTGGAATCAAGTTTATTTGTTGGTATGTCTGCAGGGACTGAATCAACTGGTCTGGCCGAAACCAGTTTGATTTCAGCTTCAGGGTCGATCATTTTCACTGATTTGGGATCAGATTTGCTTTCTGACTCCTCCTCATTGCCCTGTAACCTCTCATCATATGCAATATCATCCAGGTCTGCCTCTCTCAGTGGCGGACAGTCAGTTGATTGGATGTTCTCATCTTTTTGGTTGCTTTGCACTGATTTAGAGTCAGAAAGGATCTCTTGTCTCTGTTGCGGTTTCTCTTCTTTTTCCATCATCCTGCCCACCTCTCCCTTTTTGTTTTTTTCCCTTTCCATCTTCTTTTCTGCCCTTTCTTCTTCCTCTTCTTTTTTCTTCTTCTCCCTATCTGCCCTCTGCTGCTCACTTTCTCTTTCTGCCTTTTCCCTCTCCTCCCTTTGCTTGTTCTCCAGCTCTTCCCTCTCCTTTTCCAACCTCTTTCTCTCCTCTTCCTTTTCCCTCTCCATCCTTTCTCTCTCCTTCCTCTCCATCTCCCCTCTCTCCTTTGTCAACCTCTCTCTTTCCTCCTTTTCCACCCTCTCTTTCTCCTTCCTTTCTGCCTCTTCCTTCTCCTTCCTGTCTCTCTCCTCCCTCATTATCCTTTCTTTCTCCCTTCTCTCCCTCTCCTGCTCCCTCTCTTTCTCCTGCTCACTTGCTGCCAGTCGCAGACTCGCCACCAAACTGAGCCCACGTGTCTCCACTGTAGGTAAGCACTCTAGTTTCTTAACTAAAACAGTGTGATTTTCTGTTGCGTCTGAGAAGGCCGTGGGTGGCGAAATGTCCACACCAACGCCAATCAGCGACTCATCATCTGGCTCAGAGGTATACAGCATCTCTGCATCTACTTCACGTATAAACAGCTGATCTTCATCGCTCAAAAGGAGGCACGATTGTTCTGCAGACGGGTGTGGAGGACCTGCATCAGTGGATCCAGTTGTGTGCAGGATGGAGGCCACTGTCTCATAGCTACAAGGACAGACATGAGGGAACAGAAAAACTCTGAGAACGAGCTCACCCTACAATGACCTGCACAATGACCACAGCAGGCTCTGAACAGTGTGACAGAAAGCCAGACAGCATGCTTGATTAAGTAGTTCCCTCTCAGACTTTGTTTTGGTGCTTGTCCAAAGCGCCGTGCGAAAGCAGACCGCAAAAACATTTATTGTTTGTTACACTGAGAACCAACCAAGCTCCCCTCACCCCCACCCTACCCAGTGCACTAAAGATCTACATCACTTATGGCATCATTAAGTTCAGGTAAACAACTCTTTGACATGCATATGAAAGCTCAGATCTGCTCAGAGAAAGATACACAGCTAACTGCGAGCTAGCTAGCTAAATACAAGATAAATTCTCTATAACACAGTGAACTCACCACAAATCACAGAGTGGATTACAGCCAAATAACCAAAATAACCCCCGACACCAATATAATGACGGAATCTAAGTGCTGGTAAATGAAGGATGGATAGATGTACATACAGTTTTTTTACAGGTCAGTTAAAGGGGCTATTTGTAAGTTTTCTCTTCTGCTGAATATGTTTTTTTTGCAGGGAACAAGTGGTGGTGATCGTTGCTTGAGGATATCGTACGACCTCTGAGCAGCGCTACTTCTTCAGGGCAGATTTGATGCTAGAGTGATTTACTATTGGAAAGTGAGAAGATGGGCCGGGGCTAGCTGGTTAGCATGCTAACTTCAGTAGAAGAAATAACGTTGCTTTCCACCTCTGTAGTCATCTCTCGGCGAGTAAAGGAATTAAGTTGGATGCTGAACTCACAGCATTTGTTCTAGATTGGTAAGTAAACAGCTGTTAATGCTAATGCTAACTATGTAGCAATAGCAAAGCTTATAGATAACTCCCTGAACAAACACCAAACTGTTTCAACACTGCTCTGGCGGTGTCTGTCAGTTTTTAGCTTTGAGGAATCACATAAGCTACATACGTGTATATATGGGAAATGTAAAAAGCAACTCACACTAAAATAACTATCATGTAAATAAAACTACTGCTTAAAAATGTATCAAATGTAATAAAATAGCTCTCTGAATAGGTTGACAATGTAATAAAAAGTATGATAAATAATTTGAATAATTGAAAACCATACTGCAACATTGTTTGTCCAATTTTACTACGTGCGGTGCAACATTTAACTTTTTAACTTTTAAGTCTGACATAACAGTGATTTTAAATCGGAAATCTATGTTCGCCTAATTATTTCAAAATATAATTTGACAATCTTAAAGAATAAGAATGTAATAACTTGAATTGTTACATCATTAAAATCATTGATCCTACTTTTGAGGTGATAGTTGATAAAACCTTGTTATGTTGTGTTTACTGCGTCTGTATTGTATGTATCTGACACATTATTAAATTAGCCACTGGCAACATATCCCTACTGTATCTCGACGTAGTCGACAAAATCTTTTTTGCACTCGTCACATCTTAACAAATGATTCAACAACAGAGGCAGGCAGAGAGACTCACCCTCTATACAACACCCCAACTACTGCTGACATGAAGCCAGCAGGTGCCTCCTTCTGCTGCTCTGCAACACACACATCTGCCTCTGTGTCTGCACATTTGCGGGCACTGCCACACACAGAAACACACATACACACATAAACACACATACACACACACACACATACAAAGCTCTCATCAAATCACATTAAAATATTCAGTCCAACAGCATAGACAGAGGCTGAGATGGAGCATCAGCTGTGGTTAATCGCAGCTGCTGAGGAAGCACTGGTTAGGCTGCAGCACCACAGAGGAACGTTAGTGAGCGTGTGTACAGGTGTGTGTGAGTGTGTATGTGGTGGTTTGCCAGTGAAGAACAGACATGTCACGCCATGCTGCTAAGGCTGCATTGCTGACTCACCCCCCTATTACACCCTCCTCCTCCTGCTCCTTCTCTTCCTTCTCGTCAGTGCTCTCACTACTTTCCATCCCTCTCTCTGCTCCCGTCTCCGCTGTGGTCTCCTCCACGGCTGCCCACAGCTGCTTTTCTGCCTCGCACACTGGCTCCTCGTTGTTGACGAAACTCTCCTCACCACGAGCCACGCTGTCTGCTGGTTTCTCCTCATCTGCTCCCTCCCCCTGTGGCTTTCCTGATGGCTGGAGAACTGGTTCCGGCCGCAGTCCCGGTTCTGGTTTTGAGGGCAGCAGCGGCTCCAGCGCCAAAGCCGTGCGCTCCCCGACCGGTTTGGGGGAAACCTCGAGTGAGGTTGCTGGTTCCACACTGGGTCCCTCTGGCTCTTTGGGTTCCTCTTTAACTGATGGTGCAGCGGGTTGAGCAGGAAGTGGTGGCACTATGTGATGTGTCCCTGACTCCTTGGCTGTGATTGGCTCGTGCTCCTGCCTGACAGGGGTGTCCACCTTAGCAGCATCTTCTGTGTGTGAGCTAGGAGAGAAAAAAAAACGCATGAAAGATGCAGCCATTACAAATTTACATTTGCTACTTACTACAATAATAAGAAGCCAGACTATTAGCGAGGCCGCCACAGACAGTCAGACAGGGAGATAAAGCACAGAAAACAGAAAGACAGACACCCCCTCATCCATTCTTACCCTCTGCACAAAGGTTTTGCACTCTCCTCGGCAGAGATTTTTTCAGGTGTATCTTTCCCACTTCTCCCTTCTAGCACTTTCCACAGAGGAATCTCTGCAGCACTCATCCTCTTTGGAGGTGGCTCCTGGGTCAAGACCTCTAATGTGATTGGTTTATCCTGAGCAAGGGGCTGAACAGTGGGGTCTGAACGGATGCCAGGTGGAGGAGTACATGTGGCAGATATTTTCTTTTCTGGGACAATAATGTTTGACAATGAACCTTCCTTTATGAGAGAGGGTTGGGGACTGGAGTGAGGCGAGAGAAAGAGGAAAATGTGAAACAAGGAAGAAAGGGGTGGGGGGGGTGACAGGTGGAAGAACATGAAGAAGAGTTCAGCAGCAATAAGATAGACAAATAGTAGGGGTGGGTGATACCACAAAAATTGACACCAAGTAATAAGGGGATTGAACAAATCAATACCAGTATCAATACTTCTTATCATTAGAAGCAGATAGGAAATGTGTCATGATTTATTAGGTGAATGCATCTAATACATTTTTATCACTACTGAATAAGTGGCAATTAGGCTTTTCTTTTGACTATTCTCCATTATCACATGCATGTTAAAATGCCATACAGCTTTTAAAGGTGAATTACAGAAGTTTATTGTGTGAATTCACACATGCACAAACAACGACAGCAGAGAAACAAGATGGTGCAGCGCTAAGACGAGTGTTAATGAGCCCAAAATCAATCTCAAAACAAGATATAGTATCAGTAGTATCAATACTGATCAGCCCACCCCTACAACACAGATAATCAATGATGTTCTACGCGAGCAGAGAATCACAATGTTTCACAATGTTTAAATCAGTAGGAGGAGAATTTAAAGTGTAAAGTCGCCACTTTAAGAATAACACTGATTAATTGATTTATTTTATTGATGCTGATTAAGAAAGCAGACGACAAGCAACACCCACAGTGAAGCCATTACTTTTTTATTTCAGTGCTGTAACTCACCGGTCTTTGTTGGAGTCTACGGCGGCAGAGCTCGGTTTGTTAACTGACTGAAGGGTCGACGGTCTCGATCGTGATTGGCCGAGAATGTGTGAGGGCAGCTGCTGCTCGGACGTGTTCGGGGGAGGGAGGTGGGAGGCGGCGGGTAACAGATTGGGAGGAGGTGTGTTTGTGAAGCTGGGTGGAGGGATGTTGGTGTGTGTGTTTAGCAGAGAAAATGGCAAAGAAGAAGAAGAAGAGGAAGATGAAACTAAAGTTCTCATCTTCTGCTTGTCCTCATCTGATCTGTTGACCTCCAGACTGCAGACTGGAGCTGCTCGTTCCTCTGTCCTCCTCCTCTCTTCCTCCTCCCTGACTCTCCTTTCTTCCTCCTCCTTCTTCTTTCTTCTTTCCATCTCTTCTTTCTCCTGCTGTTTCCTTTTCTGTTCCGCCTCTTTCTTTTTCCTGTCTTCTTCCTCCTTCACTCTCCTCTCTGCTCTCTCTTTCTCCTCTTTCTCTCGCTTCTCCTCCTCTTCCCTCCTCTTCTTTTCCTCCTCTTTTTTCTTCTTCTCTGCCTCCTGCCTCCTCTGCTCTGCTTGCAGTTGTCTCTTCTTTTCGTCTTCCTCCCTCTTCCTCCTCTCCTCCTCCATTTGCATCCTTTCCATTTCTCTCTGCTCCTTTAAGAGTCTTTCTTTCCTCCTCGCCTCTTCCTCTTCTTGACGTCTTTTCTCATCCTCTCTTTTCCGCCTTTCCTCCTCTTCTTTTTTCTTCTTCTCCACTCTTACTTGCTCCTCCTTTAAGAGTCTCTCCTTCTCTTTCTCCTCCCTCTCCTTCTCCTCTTTCAGTAGTCTCTCTTTTTTTTCCACTTCCCTCTTTTTTCTCTCCTCTGCTTCTTTGACTCTCTTCATCTCCTCCTCTATCTTCTTCCTCTTCTCTTCTTCCTCCTTTTTCTTTCTCTCCTCCTCCTCCTGTAGACGTTTATTCTCCACCTCTTCCTTCCTTCTTCTGTCTTCCTCCTCTTTCATCTTCTGTTGCTCCTTCTCTTTGTCCTCCTTCAAGCGTTTCTCCTCCATCTTCTTCCTCTCCTCCTCCTCCAGGAGCCTCTTTTTCTCTTCCTCCCTCCTCTTTTTTTGCTCCTCAAGCTCTCTCTTCTCCTCCATCCTTTTCTCCTCCTCCTCCTTCATCTTCGTCATGAACCTCTCTCTCTCACGTCTCCTCTCCTCCTCCCTCTGAAGTCTGTCTTTCTCCTCCTCCGCCTCGAGGAGTCTCCTCTCCTGCTCTCTCTTCTTCCTCTCCTTCTCCGCCTCCCGCTTCCTCTTCTCCTCTTCCTCCCTCAGCTTTTCCTGCTTATCTCTCTTCTCCTTCAGGAGTCTCTCCTCCTCGCGTTTCCTCCTTTCCCTCTCCTTCTTGACCTCCTCCGCCTCTTGCAGGAGCCTCCTCTTCTCCTCCTCCAACAGTCTCTTCTTCTCTTCCTCATGTTTTCTCCTCTCCTCCTGCTTCAGGAGCTCTGCTTTCTGCTCTTCCTCCTTCCTCCTCCTTTCTTCCTCTTGTTTTTTCAGGATTTCTTTTTCCTTCTGCTTCTCCTGCTCTGCCTTCACCACCTCCTCTTTCTGCACCGCTGCTCCCTCTAACTGTTCTGTCAGTGACGCCTTTTCTCCACAGGCCTTTTCATTGGTTTTCTGTTCAAGACTGCAGAACAGATAAACAATATTCCTTAATCCTACGTCTCCATCTCTCTGTGTCTTTAACCATTATCACCACTACCAGTTCACATTTTCTCATCTTATTTTTTTTTATTTTCTGGATCGTGATTTTAACTGTGAATATAAATACTCACCCCGGAGGACACCTTTTGATAGTATCCATCTTAGAGTCATCCTCTTCCAGAAACAAGCCCCCTGAATCTTGGTTAAACGACTCAAAGATGATGCTGTCAAAGTCAGGCTCGGGCTCAGGCTTTGCCAGAGGCGCCTTTTCGGTCTCAGAGAACCTAATAATATTCTGCAGCTCGCTGACTGGCTTTTTCAAATCGATTCCCCTCTGAACATTTGGCTGTTTAGGAGTGATAAAAGCCGCCACAACAGTGGTGGTGGGCTGCTGGGGGGTGGAGCTCTCACAGCAGGAGAACGGCCATGGAGGGGGTGGGGCTATGATCAGCTCTGAGCGGGATTGGGCAGGACTGGGGATAGAAATATTGGCGGGTCAGGTGGGCGAGAGTTTCACAAGGGGGTGAGCGTGCAGGAGGTGGCGACAGGGGGGAGACAGGCGGGACGCACAGCAAGCCAGAGAGCTGACGATTATTCGACTGCCGTGTACTGGAAGGTAAGTGCGACTCGAGGCGAGGCGTGGTACAAAACACTCTGCTACTGTTAGCACGTGTTAGCATCAAGGAGGCACAAATACCAAGCACAAAGCAGCTGTGAGGCCTCGAGCAACAAGTCTCACAATACTCTCACAAACATAGATAAACTGTAACTCAGCCACACGTCAGCAAGCTGATGCAGATTGGCCTCAACATTACAGTGGGTTATTCTGGGGTCATTTAGACCATGAGGATTGTGATAAGGTGCTGATCAATACTAAACATGCCTTATTACGTTACTGTAAAGTGATGCATTCAATGTTATCTCAATGTGTGATGCACTCTGAGACGCCCTGCATACACTGATGTCTGATATTATTGATAGCATTTTAGCCGGGGAAATCTACATCTGTGTGACTGTGTAAGGAATAGTACAATAGGCCTAAAGTATAATGAGATGGTTAAATAATAATAATAGAGAGTTATATTAAAAAAAATCAGTCAAACCAAATATTCCTTTATATTCAGTTTAAACAAATGAGATATAACAACTTAATTGGAGCTACTGGCAGGCAGATTTTGTTAGCCTACAACAGAATCAGGCTAGCTGTTTCCCCCTGTTTCCAGTCTCTTTGCTAAGCTAAGCTAACCAGCTGCTGTTGAAAGCTTTGTATAACATACAGGTATGAGAGTGGTATCAATCCTCTCTATCTAAATCCCCTAAAACTTTGAACTTTTCCTTTAAGCAATCATGCAGTGTCAAGCAGGTTGGCCGTACGAGTCGTTTCCTCTTTAGAAAAGTTGAGAGGAACAAGAAAAAGAATATCCAAGCCTTCTGGCATTGTAAAAACTTTTCGTCATCTATGTCATGTCTCCTAGGCTCTATTAGGGTCGCCATCAATCTTCAAGATGCCTCTTGAGCTCTGAGGTCTGTTGACACATTTTCTCCACACACAGCAGTTTGAGGCCAAACATATCTTTGAGGAGCCAAACCAAACAATCTAATTTTAAACACTCATGTGATATCATCCCATGACCTCACCTGATCCGTCCTGGCTCAGCCTTGTTGTCTGTGATGGCCGCCTTTGAGTCCTGGCCCGGTCTGTTGGTCTGGTTGGAAACTGTGATGTTGGCCACTTCTTGACCTCGGCTCAGAGGGCTTGGAGATGTTTCCTTGTCTGTCTGAGCAAAAGCGAATGTTGAGCCTATAAAGAGGAAGAGTGAGGTCAGATAACAAATCACACACTGAGGAGTTGTGTTTGTAAGAATGGAGGGAAAGTGTGGTTAAAGCATGACGCAATTGCTTTTGAGATGACTCATGGAAGGGGGGTTACTGGCAGGTGAAATGTTTGATGAGTTGGCTGGTGTACCTGGCTGGCAGGAGCTGATCGGAGCAGGAGGAGCAGAAGGAGAGACAGCAAGATGAGGGTGAGGAGAGGAAAACAAAACAGAGGTGGAAAAAGAGGAGGAGCGAGGGGGTGATGAGCGTGGAAGAGAGGCAGGGAGGGTTGGAGCAGCGGGGTCGCACAGAGCGTCGAGATCGGGACTACTCAGCAGAGGGATAGGGGTGACGTCTCCTCCAATCAGAGCAGACTCAGACGTCAGCCACGCCCCCAGATCACCTGAAGAAAGCAGAGCGGTGAAAACGAGGAGGAGAAAGAGATGGAGAAAAAAAAGTGTGCAGAGAGATCATTTTCAGATGGATAATGGAAACAAGAAGAGAAATGGGAAGGGACAGAGCATTGGAAGTAAAGTGCACTCAGCTGGTTACCTGACTCAGAGCTACAGGGGTAAGATTTGGGGACAGGAGGTGCTGAAGCCAGTGGAGGGGCATCAGCAGAAAATGGTGAGGGAGAAGAAGGGCGGGCGATTGACTTGACAATCTGAGGTTTGAAAATGTGGGAGCGAACTACTAGGAGAAGACAGAGAGGAGTAAAAGAGAAAAGGACAAAAGCAGAAAAAAGGATTTTTAAAGATTTGAAAATAATATCAGCAGCTGATAAACATTTGTTTAGTCTGGACAGGGAAAGCAGAGACAGACCAGTGGCTGAAATAGGATCATCTACAGTTTGATCCTCCGGGGGGCGCCGTTGATACGACGCAGGAACTGAGAGAGCAGAGAAGGTGAAGAGAGAGGAGTAATGGACAGAAGAGGAATTGAGAAAAAAAGATATGTGTCAACAGGGACAGGCAAAAAAGTGAAAGGGGAACAAAAAAGCTAAATTCATATCATGCGGTTTACTAATTTTATGACACCACAGAAGTGAGCTATATCTGTCAGGAACAAACACATGTTTGCAGTCTGAAAAGCAGCTGAAAGCACCCCAGTTGGGCAGTTTGTTTTTGTTTTTGTAATTCAGTCTGATCAAAGTGTATCAATTTTATTTCTACAGATTTTTATAGTCTGTAGATAAGAGTCAGTTAAGCACATCTTTGCAATGAATAAACTGTTAATGTTATCATGCTATATACAGTGTGTCTCAATAACATTGAAGCGCATAGGTTTATGCATATTGAATATTCAGTATATGTGTTAAATTAAAGTTTAAGAATAGCATGGTACTACTTATAGAGAAGTCTGTATACGCATGGATGGAAACAAGCTTTTGATTCTGCTTTATCATGTAACAACACATGATAGCGTGTTCGGTTAAATCACATAACACCGTATTAAAAGGATAGAGCATCAGCTCCCTGAAGGTGTGATCTAAATTTTTTAGATCCAGCTTCCTGGAATTGTGAATACACTAGTTTTAATTAACAAGAAAGATGGATTTAACTAAAACAAGCAAAAACTAAAATAATCTGATTGGACTAAGTGGCTTTTGCACTTGGGAATAGTAAAACAGTGAATAGTGATAGTCTTCTTTTTGGCAGCAGGCGGTAACAAACAGTCAGAACACTGAAAACACACCTGCAGCATCAAACACTTCCTAAAAGCAAAGAGGCAAAATATGAAACAAAGAAACCCACAAAAACAAGCAGATACTAACTATTCAACTTTCCTTTGTTGTTGTTACCTGAGGCACTGCAGCATTGACAAAACGTTCAGATGTTCAACATATTAGTGTCGGTTAAAATTCTTATGACAACCAACACACCATACTGCACATAAGTAAAAACTGTATATACTGTATTACACTTGTAACACACAGCTAACTCATGCGGAAACAAAGTCTAACCAGACAATCACACATGAAGAATCAGTTAGTGGAAAGCATGCAGCGTGCCTGTCTGCCTGCCAGCCTGTCGATACCTTTTGCCGAGTCTGACTGGAAGATTCTGGGCAGAGAGGGAGGCTGAGAGAGGCTCCGGATGAGAGGAGGGTGAGAGGACGAGGGCTCGGAGGACAGGGTGGGCTTTGAGGGTGAGGAGGATTTGGAGGGGGGAGGATGAGAGGTAGCAGAGATGGGCTTATGGGTCAGAGTGGTGAGAGAAGACATTTGGGGAGCTGCTGAGGATGATGTCAAGACAGTCTTGGTTGATGGCAATGCAGTGGAGGGATGTTTGGGAGTTAAAGAAGTGATGCCAGTTGCAGGTGTACTGGTAGGTTTCAGGGACAGCTTAGAGGGGGTGTTTAAATGTGCAGGACCTTCATAGTTATCGGATGAAGAAGGATTGGAGGGAACTGAGGGAACTGCTAAAGAAGGCTCCACTGGGGCAGAAGGTAAAGGAGATACAGGTTCAGAGCATTTCAGAGATGGAGGATGGGGGGAAGAGGAAGGGGCGATTGTGGTCGTCTTGGAGGATTTGGGTGATGGAGGGCTGGCAGGGGACACATCAGAGAGAGGCAGGACAGGGGATGCACTCTGGATTGAGGAAGTAGCTGCTGGGACCTGGGAGCTTGGATGTTGTGGGTCAGATAAAGCAGGAGGCTCAGGGGGAACAGGGTTGGTCAATTTTTTATGCTTGGACCTGGGTGAGGGTTGAGGGGAGGGGGCTTGGGGAGGCTGGATCTCTGATTGGACAGGGGCGGTGGAGAACGGGTGTCGAGAGCGACGGGGCGAGGGGCGAGGAGCAATAGGTAGGGGAGGGCGAGCGAGGACGGCAGGACTGGGAGGCCCGCCATCACGTCCAGACGCTGATGGATGGATTGATTGGATGGATGGATGGATGGATGGATTGCAGTATTGCAGACAGAAAAACAATGGAAAACACAGAGGGAAAAGATCATGACTTGAGAATGAAAAGAGGATTACTGTTGGCACCCCATGTCAGATAATTCAGCTGCCGTCATGAGGATCCTTTGTTAATCACATGACTCGTTTGTTTGAGTGACAGCACAAACAAAAAATATGGAACTGTGATGAACTGTGATGGAATTATAGCCCATTTATTATCGTGTACTTTCCATGTCTCCGGATCATTTTACTATACGCAGTGACATTTGCAACTGATAAGCACCTCAAACCGCAACCTAAGAGCTCAGCCATCGCTGAATTTCAATTCCAACATGCTGTTATGTCTCAGGTTGGGTCGGTGGCCACTTTGCATTAAAAAAAGGTCAAAGCAGCATAGGTTCACAAGGCAACACTGCATGCTTTTCTACTACTTTATACTCCACTACATTTATGGAAATGGGGGTAAAAACTGTGCTTTTTACTTCACTACATTTATAGTTAGTGATTACTGACACATATCTATATATTTTGCAGATTATTTTTTAAAATATACACAGCTTTTTCAACAAGATTCATTGTCCAGTGAAAAAAAACTTCCTCTCATCAAGTCACGTTAGTCTGAAACTAAATAAATTTTCTTAGAAACAGTTTAAAAAACATAGACAGGAATATTTTAACCTCTTTTAAATCAAATTAACTCGTTTCAAATGTTTCTAACTTCTGACTTTTAATAACACTGTGCCTTATTTTGTCTTGTTTAAAGATACAGATGCTCATTTCAGAATACTTTTTCAAAATTTTAATTCAAAATAGGTTTAAATATTCTCACCTTACTGCACTGCAGTGTTTTAAGGACTCTTAGACTAATGACATGCATTTTGCTGCTTCTTTTGCATCTTTAAAATATTAATATTTCAGTACAGAACTTCTGCTGTGTCAGCTAACAGAGACACCACAAAGCCATACATTAAATGTAGCAGTAACACTTGAAAAGGAAGGAACATGTAATTTAATTTGCTCTAAAAAAAGAAACATCATGGACGAGTAGCCAGATGTCAGAGTTATGGCCATTTGAGCTGCCGTTACACTTAATTTCCCCTTTTTCATGTTGTCATGTTTATTTACAGTCATGTCTCTGTGGACACAGGACACTGACTTTTCCATGCCTCCAAACAACCTTCAGTACATTTCAATACAAGTTGTCATTAGCCTTTCATCACATGATTCACATTTAAAGTCTAGATGAGAAATATGTGGTATGGAAAGAACTTAGTTAGAAGAAGCAGTGCAGTCATGTGGGCAGGACTGCAGAACAAATGACATGAGTGTGTGAAATACTGTAATGTATTTTCCCTAGGAAGAGGAACAAATGACAGGAGCGAGTAAGAGCAAGAGGGAGCTACCTGAGGCTGGAAAAGTGGGTCCGGTGGAGTTTCGCTTGTCTGGTGGAGGGGGAGCGGGGCGATTTGGGCGAGTTAGAGTGTGTGGGACCACTGCAGCAGCCAGAGGAGAGCAAAGAGGCAGGAAAAAGAGAGGAAAAAGAAGGTAGAGGAGGAAGAAGTTTCAGAGTTGCAATGAGCGGAAGGAACTCGCAGAGAAGATCAGACAGAGGGAACAGTGTTGGTGTGAGTCTGCCCACCTGTAGCAGTGACAGACTTCTTGTCCTCATCTTCATCGCTCTCATTGAAATCATCCAGGTTGCCGATGTCTGAGGGTTTGACGCTCATCAGGCTCGCCAGACTCTGCATGTCTTCATCGCTGAGGAGCAAGGGCAAACATTTATCACACTGAAACTATTCACAACACAGTTTGTTTCAAACATTTCAAACAGATGAGGTATGGTTCATTTATAAGCCTCCAAAGACACTTATTTTCAGCCGGAGCCATGCACAAATATAGAAGAATTACTTGAGTTTATGTCTACATTCAAGTAGTGTCTGGAGCACTACTGTCTAGGCCAAACAGACAACATGACATTGGTGTAACATCATCTTTAGGGGATAAACATGTGCAGTAGCTATCAATTAACACATGGACATCATCAAAAACATACGGTCATGTCTTAAAATACACTTGTTACAATGTAGCAAGTAGCAACAGAGGGACAAACAACAACAAAAAACTACTCACGTGGCTTTTCCCTCGCGAACAAAGACACACGACAGTGAGAGCTTGAGCGTGGCCTCCACCACTTTCACAGACAGTGGTTTCAGCTTAAGCGTCAGGTCAGTCTGGGTCGGCATGGGACTGGCGAACTTCTTCAGGTTGATGTCAGCTGATGCCAGCACCTTACGATGCCCCTTATTCTCCTGATCATGACCAACAAAAACAACCAGGATATGTTTTATTTTGAATCACATCCCATTTACATATTGAATTGTATTCTTTTATTTCCACATGGTGATTAAATCTAGTCTGATTCTTAAAGCAGGATTCTTTGCTTACACCCTCAAGGACAAAGGTCCACTCTTTGTCCTCAAACTCGTCAGCGTTGGCCTCCTAAAGATGCGAGAAACAAAAATACAATTTGTTTAGTGAAACATCTTCTCTAAACATTATCCATGCATTTTTCCACACATTTATATGTTGCAGTTTCGCCCTAAACATTTCCTTATATTTGTTCCTATTTTATGAGTGCATGAATTTTCTCATCTGGTTGTATAACATAGCCTCTTTATGTCTCTCTGAGCTCTACCGGAGGGATGGAACACCATGCTTACAAAAGATATTCCTTCAGTTCGTGTTTGGATGAGTGTGGTGGAGAGCGCTGTCTAACTCCAAAATCACCCATAGCTGAAGGCCATAGGTTATGAATCACATACTATCATACTAAACAAACATTTCAGTGATCCCTTACACTTTGTATTGACGCATTGTGATTCCCCACTCATTTTAAAAACCCTCAGGATTTCGATTATGCCACAGCACAACAACAGCTGCATTATGTGAGCTTAATTACATTGTTAATACCCTGGACAATCATCAGTACTGCGCTGCACTTTTTATAGCCCTGTCTTTACTAGAATAGCAATCTTTGTTAGAGCTAGATGAAAAGTCACAGAGAGAGGTAGTAGTTACAAATAGTTCCATATCGAGTGCTGTTAAACTTAGTGGTGTCCCACAAGGGTCAATACTTTTTCCTTTTATTGTCCATATAAATAAACAGGTACCCCTCATTAAACATAAGCTTGTTTTAAATTCTGATGAAACAATCTCAAGAACACTTAAGAGTGTACAGCATACTGTTCCTATCCATACTCTTCATGGTTCTCAAGTTGAAATTGTTGAGAGTTTTAAATACATGGGAGTCTGGCTGGACACTAGAGTTACTTTCAAGACACATGTGGAACACTTGACAAGCAAACTGAAGGTCTTGGTTATGGTGCTATTGTTCATGTAACTGCCACTCCCTCCACTTTAAATCCTCTTGACTGCCCATTATCACAAGTGATACAGTCCTCACTCAACATCACATCTTACATGAAAATGTGTGATGGTCCTCCTTAACCAACAGAAGGGAGTTGCAGTATTTGTGTCTTAAGGCAAAAGCAGTCTCATTATCTCTGCTGTCTGGTTGTTCCAGATACTCTGCTCCCGAGAAATGGGATGAGTTACATAAAATTTTGCAAGTGAAATCTGTCATTTCACTTCAGTTTTTAAAAGACTGAACTCACGTTTTCTCTGATCCACTTGTAACTACCTGTTTAAATAAAGGAGTGAAAAGGTATTTTTGTATATATTTTTCATTAATTTGCCACCTGTCTGTTTATGTATACTGGGTAAATAGTGTGCTTTGGTTTTGCTACCTTGAATAGTGTAACAGAGATGTCGATGTTCTCTGGGACCGGCCACACCACCATGCCCCTGTAGGGGTTCTTGATTCCAGGCTGCCAACTGTGGAGCTGCATCAACAAACAACACATTAATAAGACTGTGGGTGTGTGTGTGTGTGTGTGTGTGTGTGTGTGTGTGTGTGTGTGTGTGTGTGTGTGTGTGGTGTGTGTGTTTGTGCTGTTTCAGTGGTTTCACCTTGGAACACATGCGTCTGTTCCTCCTGGTCCACACCACCCTCAGTTTGTCTGGTTGCCTACAGAAACATACAAACACTGATTAAAACACACAAACTTCACCTTTCCTCCTGCCGTTACATGGCAGTTATAGTTATTACACACGCAGGACTAAAAAAAAGGCTCTGGAAACCATTTTCTAAAAATGAGAAACTCTTGAAATTCATCAGATAAGATCTTTAAACAAAGTGGACATTATATAAATGAGAAAACACAAGGTCAAACAGAAAGTCTCATGACTGTCGCTGCGGGATGAAAATGCCTTGGAGTGAAAAACAAGGCACTGATGTGTGTGTTTAAATATCTTGCTGCACAGATGTCCATTTATCTTTCCGTGTGTGTTTCTAAAGGTGTGATAACTTGTGTGTGTACACTGGCAGCTATCCACCCAATTCATGGATATGTGTATTAATACGGTGTGTGCCTATTTGTGTGTGTGTGTGTGTTGATAATACATATAAATATGCTGCTATTGTATTTTTCTCAGTCCTCCGCAGCACAGGACGTGAAACAGGAAGCTGCAAAGTCATGTGACCTGAGTTGATCTGAATGTGAGGCGTGCCTCTTGACAGGAAGAAGGAACCCCCTTTACCAGCAAACACACACATACTCACACATACACATACACATAGACCCCAAATAATAGGCCGGTACATAATAACACACCTCTCTTCAAACCTCACTGCTTACTCCTAATATATTTTCTTTACGACCATTTCAGCAACCACAGACGCTCTTTAGAATATTGATACCAATCGTTTATAGATGTTGAATATTGTCTCAACTCAAGTTTCAGCTTATCACTGTACAAGTACAGCAAAGATGACTGTGTGTGTACATGTGTTTGTGTGGTATGTGTGTTAGGGGGTCAGGAGTGGCATCAGAAATAGACTGACAGCAGCAGTGTGGGGGTAACAGAGGGGAGAGAAGAAGGGGGTAAAGAAAAGAAGAGTTAAAATAGGAGACATCAAAGACTTGTTGACAAGCAAGAACAATCTGAATCACAAAGACACAAAGACATGTAGTGAGCACAGTAACAATGGGCAGTGGTGTTGGAGGGTTGTGACCGGTTTTACACAGGCAAACATTAGTGGCGTAATGCAGTTTAGTAACATGTAATTACTGTACATGGTGGTTCAGCAGACAATGGGTTGTGATAAACATCACCCTCCTCCTCTATGCTGAAATGTTCAAGTCTGAAAAAGTCCAGGATCAAATATCTGACCGAGGCATCAACATCTCTTTTCTCATGTTTTTGTCACATGAAGCACTCCTAATGTTACATAAAAATAGTCCAGTTACTAAATATTTAACTATGTTTGTGCCACTTCACTGTCTCTGTCAGCAGCACTGTATCATTTTTGATTGATGTCATGTACAAACTGCCGGGCCGTCTTATCTTTGCCCCCGTCTGTATTTTTGTTTCGGTTATCCGAAAAAACCTTGTGATGAAGAACATCCTTCAGGAGGCCTCGTTCTTCTATAGCCTCTATAGCCGTCTTGTTGATAGGACTTTATTGATAAAGCATAACTAAATACAATAGGAATACTCCATTATAGTTGCACTTTTAGCATACAAAGTCTAAAATGTGTCTCAGTAGTTTGTTTGCATGATGTGTCTCTATAAGAAAGCCAATCATAGTGGCAAATTAAAACAACCCCTTAAAAAACTTGTACACAAACATGAGACCTTTACAACCCCACATGTGGACAAAGGGTTCATTTCCCATCCCTGATGCTTCGGTAACCTGACACTGGGATTAATCACATAAGAGCTATGGGCTGATTTCATCTTCATTCCTGAGGTAATATGACTGAAACTTTGGATTCATCTCCAGAGATTCCTCATTTCCTCCTGTCCTTGCTTCTCCTCCTCCGCCTCTCTGTGCGTCCTGACTTTTGCCTCCCTGTTTGAACAGCACCCTGGTAAAGGCGTTCAAACCCTGATTTCATCACTGTTAAGTGGGAAGTGTCAATCTTTCTAAATCAGTGTTTCTCTTCCCTTTCTCTGTGTTCAGATGACACAAGCTTCTCTGCTGCTGCTGATCAAACTCTAAAACTTTATTGACTTTATGGGAAAAAAAACTGCTCGGTGTTTCTTATCATGCTGCTGACAAGCCGCTTACACAATTATTCCATCCTTTAATGTAATCTGGACAAGATAAGAAGATGAACTAAGGGCCAAACTGACATGTGGGTAAAGGTTTAAAGATACTGGAGAAACTTTTCCATCATGCAGCAAGCTGAGGAATGTGTGTGTGATTTTCAAAGATTAAAAAGATTTTAAACACTACTGATGTTGATGTTGTAGGAAAGGTAGCACGAGTAGGATAAAAAAAAAGACATGTCAATAACCCTAGAACCCTAAAACTGAACATTTTCATTTGTTTGCCCGTTTAATTATGTATCAGAGCTGAACAATGGTCCATGCTGCATCACTTGGCCATCTCCCAGCTGTTTTGTGTAACAGGAAATTGCAGAGGAGGGAAAAAGCCCTACGGCGTTTGAGCTGCAGTACAAAGTGATTTGACTGCATCTCTGAAATGAAATAACAGCAAAACACGAGGGTACACTGTTGTGGTTATAATGTTAAATTATGATGTTGAATGTAAAACTGTAAGTCAAATAGTAGAGCATGTTGAACTTGGTGTGATCGCCTGTATTCTTAAATTAAATGGGAAATGGCAAGTAAGTTAGGACACTGACAAGACCACAGACTAATGAGTACCACAGTTTTCATGTCAGTTAGTCTGATGCTTCACAGGGATGACGTCCCTGCGCAAATGTGACCATCAAACCCCCTTTCTCCATTGACTCACAACTCTCCGTCGATAGGCGGGGTCGGGAATCGAACCCACAATCACTTTGGATCAGTTCAGCACATGTACGTACATGGGGGACGCCCTCATCATTCTCAGTGTAGCGGAAAAGAGCGACAACATGCCCATAATGGAGCCTTATTATATAATAACAAACTAAGCAGGCCCTCGGAGGGTTATTGACATTTCAAACAGTGACAGACTTTCAAACGGGACAGTTCAGGAAGTGAAAGATGTAATTGAACTCACCATTTCTTGGTGCACTCCAGTGCGAGTTCCTGGTAAGACGCGACAAACTGAAACTTTGAAGCCTTCTTCCCGACCCGCTGCAGTCTTTTCCACACCGAAGTCATGACTGCCCGAGGTGAAATAAAACTTAACACACGAGATAAAAGGAGGAAATCACACTCTCCCGCGCGCAACAATAATCCAACTTAGTCCGCAGCTTCTGCTCCTTAAAAGGTGTCCTTCTTCCTCCTCCTCTGCTGCCGCTGCTGCTGCTGATGATGATGATGATGAACCTCACACAAGCTGAGACTTGCGCTCATTTGCAGTAACTTGAATCACGCACAGATTTGAAAAAAAAAGAAAACATTAAAGATGTCGCCATGTACCAAAAAGAAATAGCTGTAAACAGAACTGGCAATTAGGGCATCAGTAAAGAGGAACCGATTCCGCCCTGCTCATTGTCTTCCACACAGGCTATAAACGCCTGATATGAAGCTGAAGTTTCAACCAAACAACCGCACTGACAACTTCTCTCTCTCTCTCTTGCTCTTTCTCTCTCTCTGGCAGTAATCCACATGCAGCTTAGTCAAGCCTGGGTGGGGGTGGGGGGGTTGTTGTAATATAGGTCTGCTGCCTCTAGAATGAGTTCACCCTCCCTCTTTCCTTCAATGACAGCAGCCAGTGACACAGAGTGTGAGACAGGATATGCAAAAAGTGTCTACTGGTGATGCAGCAGTATGCAAAGTTCATCTTGCTCTCCATTGGGCACAGTGTGCAGAGGTACAGAGTGAACAGTGTTCAGCCATACCTATAGACTTTGATCCCGACTGTCCCTGTCACTGGAACAGCCTTATCTGCTGGTGACTATTTCACTTAATCAGCTCTGCAAACTCAGATCTCCCTGAAGGTTGCGAGCCGTTTGTTCCAGCTCTGTTGCGCCACTGTGTTTTTTTGAAATACATTTTCTTCTGAGCTCGTAGTTATAACTCGAGTCACTTCCTGACTTCCAGCCGCGTCATCCAGTCCTCTCCAGAAAAGTGTGTTTCATCCAGTTAATTACAGAGGAATAGTTTCCATGGAGAGAAGGGTAGGCCAACCGACTCCAGTGTGTGTGTGTGTGTGTGTGTGTGTGTGTGTGTTCAAGCTAGGTCAACGCACAGGGATTTTCCTCAGTGAGAGCAGGAGTGTATTTTTAGGTGGGGGGGGCATGGATGGATGGATGGACAGAGGCAGCTGGTGGTGGAGGAGTGTGGGGCAACAGCAGAGGAGAGGGACAACTCTCTCATGACTCAGAGTGGGTCTAATATTTCACTGTGGGTCCAGTATTCAGAGGTGCGTTATTGCTCCCTCCCCAGACATGCACACACACCTAACAACATGCGATGCCCTCCACTGTACTGACCTATCTACAGCTTCCTTGTGGACAAACCTGACCACTGCAGCAGTTACTTTTACACCATGTTCTTCACTGACCGAGGAATAGTTAAAAGTATCGACAGTGTTCTTTCTCGTGTTGTTTCTCGTCTTGGTGGAATTGTGCTCGAGCATTTGATTCTTTTTTTCAACTTTGGGGCATTTCCTCACTTTAAAAACTGATCTCGCCATTCATTGTTTTCCAGAGGAAGCTTCCCCACTAACACCTTCTTGTCCTTCTCAGCTCTCCCTGCTGACATCCACCGCGCTGACTTCCAGTCAAGACTCTATTTATTTTAATAATCACACACTGTACAGCATTAACGGTTCTTACTGTAACTGTGGGGTGTGGTAATAAATAGAATAACCATAGGCTGACTGCCCGTCTATTAGGCACAAAGTAGATGGATGGACACCAAAAACATAAAGAGGTAAAGACAGAAAGGTGCAAAAGTGAAGATAAGAAAGAAATAAGTCAGTTAAAAATCCACATTCGAATGATCTGCAACTGATAATCCAAATCATTAAAACATGCTTTGTGATGGATGATATGGAGAGCATTCACACACACACACCCAGATCTACAGCCAGACCGGCAGAGAGACAGGCAGAGAGACAGACAGGCAGATATATTCTAACTATATCCACGACACATGTTGATTATAAATAGAGAACAGCATGAGATTTTCTACTCCCCTTCATTCCTGCTCCCTCCACAGCAAATGGTTTTCCCCACGCTGCTGCTTTCAGCATGAGCTCAGAGCAGGAGGCCTGCAGGAGTGAGAGAGCACTCTGCCGATTAGAGACAGTGTGTCCCCTGTTGGTCATATTGAGCAATATCTTCCCATGATTGCCTTTCATCTCAAATGCGGGAACTCACCCCTGTGCGAGAAGTTTTAATTTAGGATTTAGAAAACAAAAAGGCATTTGCCTGTTTAAAAAACTGTAATATATTTAGTTTGATACATAAGTGAAGTGAATACAAGACTGTGAGACCATTTCTGCAAGTCAGACTGTGCCCTTTTATTTCTTGATATACAGAGTGTGACAGTCCTATGCCCATCCTAAGTCCTATAGGCCTATGTGATAAAAAGATTGAAGTGATTAATACTTACTTTCATTTAAACACAACCCATAGATAGAGATACTGAAAAATTCTCAACGTATGAGCAGTTAATGGCAGGTTAATCCGCCTGGATACAAGACAGAGCAGAATCCCATCGGAGTTAATCCTTAGCTTGATGTCCTGACAGAAAGCGACAGTTTCCTATCATTGCTTTTTTCTCTCTCTCTGTTTTGCTACCAGTTGGACTGTTGATGAAGCAAAGTGTAATTCATACAAACTTTTAAAGACAGCCAAGAGACGTCTGTGTCTTTGTTTCAGAGGATCTTCAATTAAGAGGGAGATTAATAATAAGTTAAACATCATTTTCCAAAGAATATTCTCTTCATCTGTGGGAAGGAAAAATGTGCATACTGTGTCAAAGGCTTACAGATTCACAGCTTCCCATCCATTGTAATATGACTGACAGAATACAGATTATTGATCGACGGCGCTTCGGTTCTTGTGTCGAGACACTAAAAGGTGAAGAATACTGTATGAGAGGAGGGATTTTCCTACTCACCTCACAAAACAGGGAGTCTCAAAGCCTGAAATCGTCACAAAACCACATGACCAAAAGTCACCGGATGTATTACCATTGGGCCCCATATAGTCCACTTTATGCTTCTTGAAGTGCTGTAACCAGATTCGCACTCAATACAAGCATAACCAAGACACATTCAAGCCGAATTCAAACCTGCAGTGGTGCACAAACTTGCTCCGATGTAAATGGAAAGGCCACATACAGTATGCCACTGCTTATTTTATAAGCTATGAAAATTCCCAACATCATCAATATGTCAAATAAAGTCATTCTTGGTTGAGAAAAGTGTCAGAAAGATGCAACCAACTTTCTATGAAACAGACAGTGATTTTGCAAAGTGTAAAAAACGTAAGCAGATAAGACTATACGCTGCTGGACGTATTACATGTGTAAGAGATGCATAGCATAGAAGCCAGTGTAAATGGAGCCTAAAAGCACAGTAAGAGACATCAACTGTGAGAAAATACAGTCAAGGAGTCTCCACAGTGCATGGTGCATGGAGCGTATGAGCTGTGTCTGCATCAGGGAATGTGAAAAGAGTCTTTGATCCACTGGTCCCTGGAGTTGCTGCTGGGTGGAGGCAGAGACAAGGACGCCGAAGGCTGCGAGAGAACTACGGTCTCCTCATCATCTTCCTCCTCTACTTCATCCTCCTCCTCGGAGTATCCGTTATCAGCACTGAAGGAGGCCTCAGACAGAAGCGAGGAGCCCTTGTAGTCCTGGATGGCTTCGTGGAGAGACCACAGCTGGCACAGCAGAGACATGTCAAGCTGTCGCAGACCGACCTGTCACACAAAAACATCAAATATCTGTTTTGGCCACCAGAGGGGGGTACAACATGAGCAGAGTAAGAGGGAAATTTAATGTGAAAGTTGTTGTTTTTTACCTTAGAAACAGCATACTGATAAAAATAATCTTGGCGAATGAACCATCCTCATGCAGTTTTGTGGCACTTACTTAACTCCACTACATTTAACTGACTGATATAGGTCCTAGTTGCCTTTCACAATAAGAGTTTACATGAGAAAGAGATAAGATTATTAAACACAACAAATTGTTAAAGATTAAACCACTGGTTTCCTTGTAAAAGAGTATTTTTACATTAATGTAATGGTTGCATACTTTTACTTAAGTAAGTTCTTCCACCACTGTCTCCATGACAACTGCACAAACTATACACTGATGAGATGTGGTTGAAAACCTTAGATTAAAACTTATTTTGTCAAACTTTTTGCATAGACAGGATATAGTCTGTGAGCGACCGAGCTCCTTACCATCTCCTTCCGCAGCAGAGCCAGGGCAGCGTCCAGTCCGCCCGGCTTGCTGTGACCGCGCGGCGCGTCGCCGCTGATGTCGGCCTGGATGCGCGCTCTCTTGCTGTGGACCTTCTCGATGTCCCGCCACGACCCGCCGCTGGAGTTCAGGATGCCGCTCAGGCCTTTGGGCAGCGGCGGCAGCCCGTCCACTGAGAAGACACCGCCCACCGGACAGTCCGCCGCGCTGCACCCGCTCCCGTTCATCACGACGGTGGACTCAGCCGGAGACGCACCGACACACTTTCTGCAGGAGAGCGTGATCACTCTCAAATGCTCATACACTGTGTGAATGCCGTTATGCTGCCTCACCATCACCTTTAGGGGCTGTTTTCCCTGTCTCCCAGCAGCTGCACGCGGAGGTGTCTTGGAGGCACGCTGCAAGTCGATGCAATCCTGTTTTCTGGATGTGTTCGGGCTACAGTAGAAGCAGTGAATGCCGGGTTAATGTCATGCTTCCTGGCTTTGTTTTGTTTCCTCTCCTTTGTGTGGGAGAGTTCACCGACAGCCCCCGGCTCCGCCCGGCAGTGACAGCTCCGCGCCCCGCCCCGCTACAGTCCGTGTTTGTGGGTAAAAGGAGACCGTCAGTCGTTTGATTGATTCAACTGGATTTCTCATAAGCAACGTTTAGACGTTTTCAAAACACAAAGTGATAAGCTCGGGCTGTGCAAAAATGAGAATCCAAACAAGCCCATAAATAGGCAGACTAGAAGGTTGTTAATTTACCCACGTCACAGAAACAATAAATACAGGAATGCCCCAATAAAACAGGCCTACACCAGTGTAACACTGGCAACTTGTGTGCAAAAATATAGCTGTGTAATTAACTGAAATTCACAGGGCGTATTATAAACACACATGCAATTCATATATATTCAATGGTACTTGAAATATAGCATCTTCCAATTAATAAACTTATGGTACTGTGTTTTGTATTTGGCGACCTCTTGTGGAAAGAAACAAACTGCAGAACTCCTGAACAGGCAAAGCTTTATTCAAGTACATAATAAAAAACTCTGACTGCCTTGAACAACACTGAAGCTTGCTTTTTCTAATATGAAGTGCCGTCTACTGATGTACAGTGCACAGTTTATTTGCTCTAGATGGTTTTAATGAATGAGGAACAATGAGTCTGACTCCTGAATGTTGCCTAGTCTCATCTGAGCATCACTGAATAAACTGACCACCACTACCATCATGCATCAACTATATTTACAATAAAAACCTACGAACTGTCAGCGCACAGTGACAAGCTTTATACCACCAGAGGGCCAGAGACACCAGAAAGCCATCTGAGCGTCAGACTGAGCAGCAAATAGAAAAATGTTCCTGTCTTTGTGAAGAAGCAGGGTCAGATTTGAGGACAGGTGTGTTTAACAACATACCAACAGGCTTTACATTTTAACTGATAACTTACATTAGTTCTAGTAGCATCTTGTATATGAGCACAAAGACTGTTTTGTGCACACACACAATCATTCAGGCAAGTGTGCGCAGGGACTTTAACTTTTTTTAGAATCTTGTGATTTGCAAAGCTATGCCATTTTTGGGATAGTACAGAACAATCAATCAGGAAAAAAGAATTCCCAGATGTTTGGCAATTGCTTCCATTTCAGATTAACCAGAGCTACCCAACTATGGATTTGGTAGCATTATATTTTTGTAGAATATAGATTAAGCCCTATTTAAAATTTCTAATGGTCAGATGGTTTAAAATTAATACCAACAATTGTTGAGCTTTGACAAATGATCAGTTTTTTTTATAATTAAATCATAAATTACAAGTTGACAAGTCACATGAACATATTAAGAAACCATGTAACATGATAGTTTTGCCAGCGGTATAGTAACGTTAACCCAAACTAGTAACCTGTGCACTTTTGACACTTTAATCCCATACCAAGTGCATTTTTGGACCAATTTTGAATTCAGCTCTACACAAGGATTCAGTCAAAGGGAGATGCTGCAAAGCAGCGAACCAGAGTCAGTATTCCAAGACAGAGGCAAGTAGAAACAGCGTTCCCATGACCCCATGGTTTCCACCAGTCCATGATGGTTACTGGCTGAGCTCCTTGAGGCTGCGCAGTGAATTGGCACAGCTGGTGATGAGGCTGCAGAGCTGGATACTTGCCTCTAGGGAGGCTGAGCTCTGTAGCTGGGTGGTGGCCCAGCGAAGTTTGGTTAGAACAGCTTCCTCAGCTTCTTCCAACACAGGTTGGAGGGCAGTGCTCTGTGGACAAACTGGGGGACGAGTTGGTGCCACGGCTGTGGTGGAGGGAGGAACTGAAGGAGAAGGGACAGCAGGTGGAGGCAGGAGGGCTCTCCCTCCTGCAGCAGCCCCTTCACAGTGCTCCGGTCTTGGCTGAGGAACTGACCCACTTGCTTGACTGTTGCTGGGGCCTCCGTTGAGTTCAGGGGCCTGGGACGGTGCAGGGGACTGGGCTGCAAGTTGTCTTTCTCTCACCTGGGACAACGCCGCCTGTGCATTTAGAGCTGAGAGGAGTGGAGAGAGGAAGACAGGGAGACATGGGAACAAGAGCAAATAAAATTGACAAAAAGCACAAGCTGAGAGGAGCAGTGATGGAAGAAATTACACATATGCTTCGTGCATTAAACATATGCGTATGTGTGAGTTTTGTATACCAGGGTTGTCCTTGTCAATATCAGAGTCCAGCTCCTGACATGAAACACAGTAGTTTTTCTGCTGTCTGTCCTGGAGAAGAATAGTCTAGAAACACAAAAGACATGTTATTCCACTCTGCCTTTTCTACATTTTCAGGGCACTACCACCTTCACAGACAAAATAAATATCCGCTCTACTGACCCCGCACACATCACAGCACTCTCCCAGCATCTTGTATCCTTTGAGCAGGTAGTCTCCCATCAGCTTGCTGATTTTGTCTTGTCGCTCCCTGCGAGCCTGAATCACCTTCATCTCTGCCTCTGTTGGAGGCTCCCACTCAAAGTCCTCGTCACCTGGGATGAGTAACAAAGTGCTTTTTAAATTCAAGTGGACTGCACCTACACAGACACTGTGTTGCAGTATCATCCTCATAAAACGCAGTGTTATTGCTGTGATATAACTTAACAGTTCTCAACGTGTGCGTGTATATTCTCGTTGCCACTTTGCCAGTTTTACTCATTAGATTTTATACAATTTTTGTACTTATTAGATAATTCTTTGGTTTAAGTTGCGCTGTTTAAAAAAGTGATTAGCATAGCCGCAGTGCTCTGCTAAGATAAGATAGCTAGCAAAGCAGCCGGGCTAACGTCTAGCTCGCGACATGTATATGGCGGCGGCGACAAAACATAGTAAAAAATAAAATTACACTCGAAAACGACTGCATATATGCGTGCCAAAATGGTGTTTTATGAGCAGGCGAAGTGAATGCGAGAAATGTCAAAGTTAGCTTGGTTATAAGTTCACAAACCTCCATTCAAAGCCATGTTGCTTCGGTCCTACACGTTGTGCGCGATGACGTAGGTGTCGTCGTCTTCGTCGCTGGTCAAAGAGAAACATTCCAGAAGAGCCGGTTGTGGCCCTCTGCTGGCCACCGAACATAAAACATCTTCTGCGGTGAAATGCATTTACTAAAACCTGTTATGCTGAATGTGGACCACTGCCTGTTAGTTAGCCCTTAAAATCTAACTATTCAATCCGTATTATCCATATTATTATTATATAATTAATCCTACTGACTCCCCTGTTTCACAATGCACATGCAGACCAGATGGCCATTTACCTATTAGATCTAATGCTTTATTTAGACTTGTGTGCCCCAATATGTGTGCCGGTCTTTAGTGTTTCTTCCTACTGATCCATGGTGCCCACTTCATTCTGAATTGCATAAAATTTCATCCCTGTTATGTAGCCAGTTGTTGCTGTTTTTGCTTCTGCTTTGCTAAATTAAATTTCCATGGTGCCTTCTTGTTTGGCCTTCTTTGCTAGCATATCTGATATTTCATTCCCTTTAATTGCCCTATGAGCTGGAACCCACATGAATATGATATGTTCATATTTCTAAGTCATATATTTCATTCATTATATTCTGTCTGCTCTAGGATGAGGATAGCTGTAGTGATAGTAGCTAATGCTGAACTTGAGTCTGAAACCCAAAGTGACCTTACTTTTTTGTACCTGTTCTACACTTTAAAGCAGTTGTGATATCTAGCATTTCACTTGTATAAACTTCATTCATTAATTTTAAAACAGCAGCAACACTTTGATGAGACAGAAAAAACCTGCTTCTCAGAAATTCATTTTTTATAATTATTTTATTGTATTTTGGATGATTTAAGTCAGCCACTCAAAAACAGAAACTGGTACATTTCACAGAAAGAAAAATATATAATTCATAATCACAGATGAGCGGATCCCTTTCATCCAAAGCAAATTGGCTTTTATGGGCTTCAAACTGATTTCCCACCTTTCCCCACTCATACTCTGAAGTAAGAAGAAAAGGATTTTTATTCTGTACATGTATGTGTGTGTTTCTACAGAGGTCTTTGGTCACGAGATGCTGGATACTATATTGCAATCTGAATACTTCCTCTACAGCTAAAGGACACAAATTAACCAACAAAAACAACGACAACAAAATGTGTGAGGGGGCTGATGTTCCATCTGTAAAAATACAGAATAATTGGTGTGCTGAAAAGATCATTCTCTTCAGTCGGTTGTTGTTATTTGATTTCATTGCGCCGGTCACATTCTTCTTCGTCTTTG
Organism: Seriola lalandi dorsalis; assembly: GCF_002814215.2. NCBI lineage: Eukaryota > Metazoa > Chordata > Actinopteri > Carangiformes > Carangidae > Seriola > Seriola lalandi. The sequence continues at coordinate 288,769 of NW_019525445.1, read as the reverse complement.
TTTTATGTCCCCTCCTCTTGCCGTCGTCCTGTCTTTATATGGGTTTCTTCTCGGCCTCCAGGGTAACATCCTTTCTAAAAAGAAGTAAACAAAGATAAGTTTAGGACACCATTATTACATGGATAATATCAGTAAAAATTAAAAAGTGAAAAAGATCTCTTATCTTTGTATAACATAAAACCATGCTCAGTTATTCATTTTTAATGTCCTGGAAGTTTTAATTAATTTAGATTTTTGCTTTTATCAAGATTTTATTGACATTAGGCAATAATACTGACTATTTATTGCCATACCACAGTGTAGTGATACTCTGGTACAAGTAAAAGTCATGCATGCACAGTTTTCCTTAAGAAAAGTTAATAGCATCAAAATATACTTAACTTACCAAAACTAAACTTAGTCATTATGTAGAATGTCTTATTTCAGAATAATACATATTGAATTCTTGGATTATAATTGTTAATTGTTAACACTGTGTTTCGTAACCTCACCTCATCTATAGGGGAGTTTTCTTTCAAGACACTGTAAGAGTAAGAACAAAAGATATATTTAAAAAAGGCTGAACTGTTGCCCAAAAGAAAAAAAATGCCCAAAGGAAAGTAACCGGTAACTTCACCATAAATTTCAACAATATGATTTCTGGGCGATGGCTCCAAAACTAAAAGCAATTTGGTACTTACTTCACTAGCTGTCTTTACTCTGCTCAGTTTGGAAGGGAGGTTGATGTAAAAGGAAGAAAAGAGAAAAGGGTGAGAGCGTGAAATCCTTACAATAGACAGCATGTAAACTGTGGGGTGCATTGATAGCAGTAACATTTACTGTGCAGACAGATCAGACATTTGTATGTGTGTTAATAAATAAAATACCTGCAGGCTTGGGATGCATGAGCATCAATGGCAGCTCCACTGTGACGTCACTGCAGATAAAATAAACCAACCAATCAGAATCATACAGATAATTGGTAATCACTGTTAATTGGCTGTATGGGTTGTGATATACAGTAATAGTTAATGGATGGTACTCACCTGGCTGTGAGGCCGCCCAGCAGGCTACAGGAGGACAAGGAGGGACATCGTAAGATTGTTCTGGTTTATTTCACTCCATTCAATCATTTAGTGAGTTTTCATGTGCCAAAAATGCTTGAACAGGAGCAGGCACTCACCCTCCTCCAGCCACCATCAGGTTAATTTTAATCTTGTAGGAAACCAGGATTCCCAGCACATCTTTTTCGACACCCTGTCGCAGCCTTTGGTGAAGAAGAATTACAAGGATTTGAGGGATTAGAAGGTTTAATGTAGTTAAGCGTACTTCTACAAGACATCATGGACAATGAGTGACATGCAAGAAAAAGGCTACTGTAAATGTAAAACTACAAAGTGGATTGCATTATGTGCAAAGATGTCGGTCACAGAGGAGATAACTACTCCAGTAAATATCCCTAATTGTCCAGACTTTCCAGCGGTAATCAAATGAATCACATGTAAATCCTACTTTAGACCTGTCTGCTGTGTTTGCGCACTTACATGGTGGTGGAGGCCAAGTTAGTGTCCTCATCCTTCAGCCGTCCATCCAGCGCCAGACCTCTTTTCTCCTTGTTGTCAGCCAGCAGGGGGGTGATGGTCAGAGTGTTCTCGTAGGTGCCACTGGGATCCACTGTCTCTCTGCGGAGGAGGAAACACAAACAGATCCACGCATAAACACATGCTTTGTCACAGCTACTTTCTGATGTTTGATATTTGCTGTGTGTTGAGTACTCTCAGTCTTCTGTACACGTACCCAAACTCTTGGGTAAAAACAGCCTTGGTGTATTTGTCTGCAGAGTAGAGGACAATGTCTGTGGTTTGGTCCACTGTGAGAAGAGAAGAATGAAGACACAGAGAGTGAGACAAAGTATTTGTTTAATTCTTTAAGTAACAGTCATGTTATTTCTATTAACAGAGGAACCCACCAGTGACTTTGAATTTCTTGACTGTTTTGTTGCTCTCGTTGTTGATTTTGATTTTGATTGGGATTGCTTCACCGTGGAAATAGAGCTGTGGTCAAAACCAGGAAGGATTAATGGAGGCAAATGGTGTTTGAATGGTCAGGATAACATACTCTCAGCCTGGACTCAGACTCACGCTGGAAACATGACAAATATTTTGTATAGCAGAAAAAAAGTTTTGCAACTGTACATCTTTTTCCATCGCAGCTTCTAGGTGAACGGGCTTGTCGGACATCATGAAGCTTTTGCAGATATCAGCCTTGGGCCCGGCGCCGACCTCAGAGGGAGCGAACTGGATTTTACGAATGATAAGGCGAGCAGTGTCCCTGTCAGACAGAAATGAAGAAGAAAGATGGAGTAGAGAAATTGTTAGTTAGGCAGAATAGTACATATAAAAAAAAAAAAAACGCTTGGAATATGAGAGAAAACAAAGAGATGGTGAAAAGGAAAGAGAACTCACTTCTTCTCGATCTTCTCATCTGGGTTGCTCTTTTCCTTGGCAAGGTAAGTTTTGACCTCAAAGTCGACACCACAAGCCTGGAAAGCAAAAAAAAAAAAAAGAAAAAAAATACAGTTACTATACTATACACGCTAAGGTTATGGGATGAAGTCTGTTTAATTGTGAAGGTGAATGGTGTTAGCAGATTAACAAGAGATTTACCTTCCCCTGGTCATCAGGTCCAGGTTGCAGAGAGACTGAGCATGGCAGGTTGTTGGGAATCTGGAGAGAAAGATGAACATTTATTTCTAAATATACGAGTTATATTTATCGTCTACTTAATTTTGAATATATCAAACAAGCAGTTGAATGTAATAACCCAGTTAATAATTGATAGTGTTGTGGTCATGAATCACTTTCACTTCAACCTTGACACCTGAAGAGTGCTGAACAGATTTAATGGGTTTAAACTCTTTACACTTGTAACTGGACATGTTGTCACATACTTCAAAAGAGAAGGCGTGTGCGTTGTCCCCAGCCTTCTTCAGCAGGGTGTCATGCATGGCGCTCAGTTCGGGTTTGTGATTCTCAGGGTAGATCTGGACGTGCTGGATCCAGATGTCCTTCCTGAAGCACAGGCCTATCACGTCCAGGTCGTCGCTGCCATAACGGAAGGCACATGCCAGCTGCACAAACACTGTCAACACAAAATTGTAGATTTATTATTTTATTATTGTATCTTGCATCTCCAAGGGACTTGTGAAGGTTTTGTATTTCTACGGCTTTGAAAATGGGAATTTTTAATGACGCTACCTTTTCTGTCTCCAAAGTCTGCTGGGTCCAGCTTTACAACACCATCTGTAAAGGAAGCGGTATTACAGAAAAATGTTATATTTATCACCCTCAAGCAGCTGCACACTGACAGACACATGCACACGCTGGAGAAGGAACGTACCAACTTTGTCCACTGAGGACATATGGTCCACATAGTCTCTCTTCCCCAGGTAGAGGGTCAGCTAAGAAGACAGAAAGGAAAACAGCTGAGTGTTTCAAACTCTGTTGATAGTTTCATTAATTTTCCATTGATGAAAAAAAACAATGCAAACCAAAACATGAGAAAAAAATCAATCCAAATCATCAAGTGTAGACTTACCCCTCCGTTTCCACTGGTCTTCTTGAAAACCCTGTGAAAAATAGGAAGAGAAACAACACTTTAGGACTATTTGGTTTTAATCTATCAATCTGTATTTATAATTTTCCATCCTTCATCATATCTTCCAGTAAGTGGCTTGTGAATGCAACTGTCTGGATTAATCAGATAAAATAATGATTAGTTTTAGACTCTGAAGGTAAAGTAGTTTCCTTGGCGAGTGGCAGAAGGGCCTGTAATCCCTTATTCCTTTTATCCAGTTAGGAATAGCTAAGTGTGGAGCAGCTTTACCTCATTTCGCCTGGATTGAAAGGCACGCCCAGGTGAGGGAGCTACAAATGGTGCAACAGGGTGCCCAAAGAGCTGATTACCAGTGTGATCCCAGAAAGATAATTCTTGAGACCCAGTCTGAACTGACGCATCAACTGACTAAGCCTTTACGAGCCTTAAATAAATACTTTTAAACTACTCGTGACTTCTAGGAGTTGGCTGACCTGGGTCTTTCCATTTGTTTTCATGAAAAGATACCAAGCTTCCCATTAGTACACTTTTGATTATTATATTTGGGAAGTTGCATTGCTTTGATTTTTAAGAGAACTACCTTTGGGCGACAGATGGACAATAACAACAGGAAAACAACACTTACTTTGCCATCTCTGGATGATTTTATGAGGGTTTCTGTTGGGAGGAAAGAAAAAAATAGATGTAACTTTATGTTGTTAGGAGCATCATCAGCAGCATCAGTCAGTTATTGGGATTAAGACATTGATCCTTCACCAACTGTCACCTCTTAGGCAGCTGGAGTAATGTTTTTTCTTTTGAAGGTACGGAAGGTTAATCCTTTGGGATGAGATTACACCATCAGTGTTGGGGCTCCTGGGCTAAAGCTGTTAACTGTTATTGTGTATCTTCTAACAGGCTCCCATCCCATAGACACAGGCCTCACACTGCAACTCTGAGTCAGATTTACATGGCACTCCAGATTATGTCACAGTGTGTTCCCTCAAATGAAACAGCAGCTGCCAAAGTCGAGTTGACTGTTCAAGGACGGTTAAATGGATAAAATCCATTCAGTGACTTGCTGTAGTATTCCTGGAGTTAATGAGACACTAAGTCCTAACAGTAGCCCTCTATAACTCTAGGATTATAACAGAAAGGTTAAAAGAGTTGTGAGTATTTGTATCGTTGTTGATCAAGATTTCAAATTCAACTGGAGAGCCGTCAGAGGTGTTTACCTGCTTTACTTTGAGGCTTCATCTACTGTCCTTAGACTGTTTGGTCTTACTTATTAGCGAGTTCTGCATGCAGCTGTAAAAGTTAACTATTAATGCAACACTGTACGAATTAGGTGACGTATCCTAATATTGGGGATCACTTAATGATACAGTTACCAGCTTTTTTTTAAGGTGGAAAGGGAACGAGAGAGTGAATATGGACATACCCAGAGATTGCTGTGGTGGGTACATGCATGGAGGAGAAGGGTGACTTGTTTGGTTCAGAAGGAACCTCCAGTTCAAAGCAACTGTGTGGATTCAGGAACATGGGCTGTGTACATTTCAGCACCATGTAGAGGAACAGCACAGTTGCTTCCTTCAGTTCTGAGTGGCTGAGTGTTATGAAATACCTTCTTTAAATGTTAATGAATTAAATCAAGCTTTTCTTTGATTCTTGCTTCTCAACCTATCCAGTAATATAATATTAACAGTAATAAATCTAATATTTTGAATGAATACGGGGTAAATTTTCTCTTATGATCATTGCTCAGTTTAGCACAACTGATGGTGGCTGTTGTCTGCAGATAACTTTGGAGACTTGATGTCAGATCTCTCCTTCAATTTAGCCAGTTTATCCTCCGACAGCATTTCACACAGGGAAAACTACAGAAGACAGGTGATTTGTTTATTTTACTAATCTATTATCTGGCAGCACTTGAAGCTTTCAATCAGGGTTTAACTGTAAAAGCACTATGAATATTTTATGTTGCTTTAATACAATCCAAAAACAGAGATGCATTACGTTTCGTGACCAGGCTGGTGTAATGATTTGCCCATAACAGGCATCACATTATCTGTTGTAGAAATTGAAATGGACCATATAACCCCTTTTAGAAACTGTGTATATGATAGCCTGCAAAAAACTTTACAGTGTAATGGAATCAGGTTGAGTACCAACATACCCAAATACACATCAGCGACCCTGAACCACCATGGTTGTATGTAATCTTTCAAGCATGAGCCCATTGTTTTTCCTCATTAGGCATCCATCAATCCTTCCATCCATCCATCCATCCATCCATCCATCCATCCATCCATCCATCCATCCATTCATCCATCCAGAAGGAGAAGACATAAGGAAGACTTACCTCTCCTCAGCTGTCTAGGATCTTGGTAGAGTGTGTCAGGGTAAGCTGAAAGTGCGGTCTGCAACAGTTGAGCTCCCCTTTTATACCTACAGCCACTCTGTCGGCATCCTTCGGGTTTAACCGGTCCATTATTATTGTCGTTGCCTGCCTCATAATCCAGTTAAGCAATCAGTGGATGGCTTTTTTGGACTACAAAGGGTTTAAAAATACCAGCCAGCTAAATCACAGGGACAGCCATACAACTACATAGTCGCCACATGGCTATGGTTGTAGTAGGCTGATAATCCCCCTCTGCTCCTCCACAAACCAATCAAGTTTCCTTTAATTCTGAAGGGAGAATAAATCAGGGTCATAACCTTTTTAAAATCAGGGTTAATTTCTCTGAGAAAGAGCATCGTGATTTTTTTTTGTCAAAAAGGCCTGGATTTATCATGACATAAGGGTTACTGCTATATGTGTTGGTTCACTTATGTTTAATAATAGCCTTTCAAACTGCTATTATTAGCCTGATTTATCTGTGAGCTGCATCTTAGCTGTGACCTTTCCTTATTGCCTAATCAACAATGTGAAACTTCAGACACATTTCTCCCACCAGTAAATGAAGGAAATATGCGTATTTGATCAAAGAGACGACAATAAAGAAAAGCTTTTATTTTAACTGCCTGTTGTGACATCTGGTAAATTGGGATAGTTAAGCTTTTCTAAGAATATTTTTTTCAAGGAATACATTGCTGAAAAGGCATTTGATAAGGAAAAATGGACATATGAATATGACACATGTGGTATCATGTGCAGTTGACACTTCCAGTGTGTCAGTGTGATCCACGAATCACAGTGACATAGTGTTTTGACATAAAAATGGTTGAGCTTATAAAAATATTAATAAATACTATACTATACTATTAAATGCACATTGTTTAATTCCAGTATATTTTGATGGGATGCAATTGTGTATCAAAATTACTATGAATTAATTACATACTCCTTTCACCTGTCTGAGAAATGTCAGTTTTGATAGTATCCCATTTTGCCACTAGCCTGTTAAAATGGGACTTTGCTTTCAGTAATTTTGATGGGGGAAATGTGTTTTTTAAAGATCACGAAATACATGGTGTCATGAGAGAGACAACTTTTCTAAACTATTAAATATAATTTCTCATGAATATGTTATCAGCTATAGCTTGCTGGAGCTAAGCTACAGAGCTGGCATAGCCACGTTTTAGCGCACGCGAGAAAATTTCGCCTTCAGAGTTTTCTGCCAGAGCGCATTAGTGTTAAAGGAAACATTGGACTCAGATGAGGAGTTTGTTGTGCACAAAAATCATTGACTAGCAGACGTATCAGAACGTAAGCGTAGTTCGCATCTTTTATTTGTACATGTTATTTGTTAGCTTGTAACTGGCAGCGGCTGCATTAGCACAACCAGTAATGCTGCTTCAATGTCTCACTCTATGTACTGACAAGGTTTTGTTTTTTGAGGCTGTCATTGGTTCACTGCAGTTCATGCGGGAAATGCTATGGCGTTGTTTCGAATGGTGGCTATGTTTTGTATTGTATAAAAAAAACACCATAATTCTTAGATTTTCTTACAGAATAAGTCTCAAGATATTTAGAGTGGTAACATGTTAGGGGTTAAGTAATTGGGAAGTATTTTTTCAAAAGTGTCCAATTTACCAATACTCACAGTATATATTTTCAAGGAACCAACACATCTGAACAACAATTCAAAGCTTTCGTTTGGAATAATCGGGTAAAGTGCAAAGAAGTGTGTAAAGTAACAGCTGTAGGTCTTTGTGTTCACTGTTTCAGTCTGTCTGATCTCAGCAGATTAAGGGCTCCCAGTCCCATTACGGTGCGGATGATGGGAGCATCGGTGGCAACGTCAGAGTAAGCTGCCTTATTCAACGGTGTCTCAGGACCGTGCCAGAGATTAGGCAGAATCGCCAGATAGATTCCCTTTTGACCTTTGAAACCCCACCAATCCTTTGACAGGTCCATTATAACAAGCTTATGTTGAAAGGTCAAATCTGCAGAACTTTATTTTAATTCCCAGTCAATATGTTAAAGTTGACAAAGACACCAAGCCAGCCAAGCTGTTTTACAACCGATGCACTGACGCAGCCATATAAGAGGTGTCTTTTCTTGTGAAGTGCTAAAACAGGCACATGCAGAATATTTTCTTTAATGTTGAAGACAGAGAACATGAGGGCCAGTTTAAGGGGATTGTTGAAAATATACTGGTTCAGATGGCTTGGCGGTTTCATTTAGCAATAAAGGCAACTGGGTGATGTTTTAAAAAAAAATACAATTTAATCAAATAAAATGGAAATATTTAATTTATTAAGCAGTTAACGGGATGTGTCAAAAGGCCTTCACTGGAATCCAGCCATGGTCAGCAGAGAGACCTCTTGGCCACCATGACGCCCCACAAGGCAATGGGTTACCGTGCTGTAACGTCTGTGGCTTAACAGTGTTCGTTTGCTCGCAGGGGATTTGGTTGTTCAGGTTGTTTCAATCTGAGTGATGCAATGGGAAAACAAAGTCAATTATTCAATGAAGCAGACAAACATTTCCACGGTTACATAAACTTTCTTACCGCCTCAACACTAGCCAAAGTTAAACTAAAACACAAAAGTAGGTTCAGGTTTTATTTGAACAGATCACCTCCGAACTAATCACTGTTTTGACTGCTCTGCAGTTTGTTTCCAGGAATCTGTGCAGCTTCTCAGGTTCTCAGCCTTTTGATCTTCAGCCTAAACACAACGTGACAGTATCATTCTTTCTGAGAAGGATCCCAATTAAGCACATGACTGAGTGACAAAAGGTCACACTCATTTGTATTCAATTAATTAAGAGAGGGAGAGAGAAGAGACTTTGGAATCACTGACATATGAAGAACTATCAGAAAATAATAATGTGGTATGTGCAATTTTAATCAAAACACAAATATACACAAATATACAGAATCAAATCTTAACAGTCAAAATACATGTTTAAAAACCCACTGCATTGCCATCCTTGGTTTGGTTTGACAGAGAGAAAGAAGTTGTCTGAACACAGATGATAAGAGAAATACAGAAAAGACATTTAACTGTATTTCATCTTAATATCTAATTTCAGTTTGAAAACCTGCAGAGAGTCAGACACACACAGTCTTCTTGATGTGTATAATTCACTATATTTGTAAGCTCATACTGAAATAGCTACCATAAATATTGCTGAATGACAAAACAAAACTTGAAATGCAGCTTTATTAAAGTGATCGTATTATTTTAACTTATTCTCTTGTCTCTGCACCACACACTGGGGAAAATGCAGTGATTGGGTAACTATGCATAAGTAATTAAGACAGGTGGCATGTACCTGAGGGACCATTTGAATTCAGTATAAAGAGTTACTTGGATTTATTTTTTCCAGTCCTGTTGTCAATGTGACGAATTTGCTCATATGCAAGAACAGTTTTGTTTTTGTGTTCATTATAACCCAAACCTTGCAGCACAATACAAAAACACATGGTCACATGGTCACGTCTGTTCTATGTGTTTCATTTATAGAGTGAAACAAATCCCATTTTAGCACCTGGTCAGCAAAGCCCAAGTTGGCAATGTCCCCATGTGCTGAGAGGTTTTATTTAGGATGAGTGGGTGAGGGCACTGTGGGCAGCTGAGCCGTTTTTCAGTTCAGCACACACTAAAGATGTGAGTGCCTCGTGTGTGAGTGTCAGCCAAGGGGCAAAACCAGCACCATCAATTATTCAAGGGTTAGGACAGACTGATGAGGTAAATAAAGCCTGGTGAGTATAAAAACATGAACAAGACAAAATTAGATCGAATGGGATGAGGCAATGTGACATAATGTACAGGTGAAATAGTATAAATACAGAAGTTCACTGTGTGTTACTGTGTGTTTGTTGCAAATACAACACATGGAAACCACTAAAGTATCTAAGATAATAACAATGAAGCGTGTCCTCCATATTTTGACTAATCTCATGTCCTGCAGAGGGGCCTATCAGTCAAAATTTAGTTTTAAGACCTCAGTTATTTTTGTTTGTGCTCATATGGTTCATATCCCTAAAGTTGTATTTCATCAAAAATGACCACAAGCTAATTTATGCACAGAAAAACTGGTCCCAATTATCTCAGCATAATAGGCTACTGGTCTGTAAGCACAATTATGAAGTTTTTTTTCATCATCTGCTCTCTGTATTTGATGGGGCTCTGCAGGCACAGAGGGTGGGGGAGCTTGGCAATATAGGGGCCCATTAATTTGCACTTTAACTGGTTAACCCGATCAGGCCAAAAGGTGAGCCAGAGGTGGCTTCTCACTATCTCCTAAATATCTAGCGCCATCTAGCGGATCCAGTAAGTGGTTCAACAGCACTCTGACCATCTCTCTTTATATTGTGTGACTCTCAGTGTTTCATTGGATCTTGTTTGGAAACAATAGACGCAAATCATAGTCCAGTCCGGTAACTTCACTGATGCTAACATGGACATTTTGCGCTTTGGAGCGGTAACTTATTTGGGCTTTGACGTCAGGTGAGTGAAACACACCCCGCCATCGTGGTCCAGAGCAGAAGTGCGTCTGCTGAGGTGCGCACTCAGCGCGCCGCTCGGCCCGCCCGGACACTGCAGTGTAGGTTACGGTGCCATCGCTGCGGCTGCTCGCCCCCGACACCGCGTCCCGCAGCAGACTTCCCGGGCCCGGGAAGGACAGGGAAACGCCAAAAGCCATGGCCGAGTCCAACCCGCTGCGGGGGTTCCCCCGTCTGCGCCGGGCCGCGGTAAGCTCCGCAGGGAGGTGGGGAGGTTGTGGGAGGCTTGAAACGGGGCGGCGAGGATACTGCAGCAGAGAGATGAGGAGAGCTAGACGGGCTGTTCTTGACACACTTGACACACACACACACAGTACTGCGACACAGAGGCTGGGATGTGTCCTCAGTGCAGTGCAATGAGATGCAGTGTGTGAGATATTTAACAAGCCTCTCGGTGAACAGCCTGGTCAGATTCAGATGGCAGTTCAGTTTTAGGAGTCTGTGTAGGGGAGCAGGACAGGCCAATGACAAATGGGGCTCGTGTGTGTATGTGCGTGTGTGTGTGTGTGTTTGGACTGCCACTGCAGGTGCAGAACAGCGGGAGGGTGTATGTTTAAGCTTTAGCACTGCAGTCTATAAGTGTGGAGTGTGTTCAAGTTGTGCAGCTTTATGTAACAGATTTGGGAACATGACTCAAATACTCATGAATGTAAATGCAGCTGTGGGATGCAGATGTGTTGAAATGACTGCAATCATCCAACAACATCCATCATGGTTGCATTAGGAGTTAAAGTACAGGCTCACTATGACGACTTGAAAGAATATTTAACGTGCATTATTTTTTTTCTACAATGGGCTTCTGGGAGAGACAGTTGTGTGTTTTGCCTCAGGTGAGCCGTGTGTGGTTTAAAGGTCAAAACCTCAGTAGCTGTGATGATGACACCAGAGCACAGAAAGTTTCCTTTGCCACTGTCAGTGAAATATACCTGTAGCCTTGTTCCTGCAGTTGGACAGTGTAACCTGTGCGTTATAGTTGGGGATAATGTGAAGGATGTGTGTCGAAAGCCACGCTGCTTTAACAGTCAAGTCAAGTTTCATTTCTAGCACATTTCATACACAAGACATCACAAAATGTGTTTTACATAAAGCGACAATACAGTCGCAACACAATCAAAGAAGTGCCAAAAAATCAGTGCAGAAAATACAAATAACTCAAAACGTACTTGGGGGATGAATACAAAAGGCAGCTCCTCCGCTTTAGAGCAAGTGAGAAGAAGGGATCAAAGACCACTGCCTGTGGACCTGCGAGTTGTTGCCGGTTTCTATCTAATTATCTTGTCTTTTATTTTCCGAGGTGCAAGGTCATTTAGAGCTTTTTATACCAGCAGCAGAACTTTCAAATCAATTCTAGTTTTAACAGAGTCAGCGTAGGCGTAAGACAGTATGTTCAGACTAAACCAGCTGATTTCTGGAGGCCAGTGAATAGATCGTTACCGTAGTTTAATCTACTTGCTATAAATATATGGATTCATTTCTCAGTCTTAGTTTTATGATGACACAAACTAGACAGAACAGAGATGAACAGAGCTGCAGTTTTCTGTCTTCTGTCTCTGAGTCTTTGCGCCAAAGATGAGTAATTATGTTTTGTCTCTGTTCAGTTGTAAAAAAAAACAAAAAAAAAACGTATCATCGGTACACTGGGCCAGAGAAATGTATGGGATCTTGGTCATTAGGAGACAGGATATGCACAGATGTGAATCTATAACATCTGGTGCACCTGAGTACACTTTCCCTCTCAGGTCTACCAGTTGTTGTGGAGTGGAGGAGTTTTATATGAAGTTTAAAAGTCTTCCTCTTGGTTAATAATAAGTCCTCAGGCTGTATGATCTGTGCAAACACCAGAGGAAATGCGGTGACTGTGGACAGTAGATAGTTTGGAGGAAGGGAGAGGAGACAGAGGTGATTGGACAACATGCGAAGCAGGTGAGAAAAGAGCGGTGGTTGATTAGTGATCTGCTCAGCGGTCTAGTCACTTGTCCAAACTGGCTGTTTATCCTTGTGCCACTGAGTTTACAGATTATGATTTTCAACCAAACATGATAACGATATGCAAATCTGGTAAATTCTCTGCTGCAGAAATGAATAAAAACAGAGCCACAAAGCCGCAAAGTAAAAATGAGCAGAACATATTTAGACTAATTCCCACTGTAACTGACGCTGTAACATCTTGTGAGAGTAATAGTGTAGACGATGACAGCTCTGTGTTCGCAGAGGACAAACAAATACAGTCTGTGCTACGAGGGAGGACATGTGAGGGCATGCGGAGGGATGACAGTCGATAGCGTGAAGAGTGACAGAGGAGCAGAGTGAGTGAGACGGGCCGAATGTCAGACCTGCTGAAGTGCTGTGGAGAGCAAAAGACCTTCCACGGACTGACACAGGGAGATGCTGATGCTGTGTCGAGCTCTGCTAGGCCGCACGACTAACACCATTCGGCTGTCAATGCTTCTGACTGACAGACTGACTCCCCCACTCCCCTGACTGTACACGTCTGCCATGGTCCAGAGATGCGGTGGAGGAAAAAAATCCCCATTGTTACGCTGACATACTTTCTTTCTGCAACACTTAATCCTTACAGTCAGAGCCAGGAGAAGCACAGGTGTATTGGATACGTGGTATTGGCGGTGCTGGTTTTTTGCCCACTGGCTCACTGGCGCTTTGTCATGTTTCACTGGGGCGCTCGAAAAGAACAGAGCCATTGTTTTAAGTAACACCTGTGCTCAATGATAATTCAAAATGTCTGCTGTGAAAAAAAGGCCCAGTAAAGCTTTTGGAAATACAGACGGGTGACGAATCAAAGGAGGAAGTTGAATAAACGAGTGGAAATACAAACAAGTGCAGATGGTTCCATACAGGGGGTCACGAGAGGTCACTGTAGTGCTGCCAGTTATTTTCTTCATTATTCAATTTATCCCTTTTTCTAAAAAAGTGTTTAAAAAATAGTTTTCCAGTCAAAGTTGACGTCTTCAAATGTCTTGTTTTGTCTGACCAACGGCTCAGAACTGAGTTCAGAAATTCAGTTCACTTTCACCTGTGGCAAAGAAAAGCATCAAATCCTCACGTTTAAAAAGACGCAACAAGAAAATGTTGGGGATTTTTATTTGAGAAATAATCAGAATGATTCATTATTTATCATAATACAGTGGCTCCAGAAAGTTAGATTTTTGATAAATCTGCACTTTGTCATTATGGATTATTGAGAGTAGATTGATGGACAAAACTGCCAATTTTATCCATTTAAAATTACAGCTACAAAACAATTAAGCATTCCAAAAATGAAGGGGGCTGAATACTTTCTGAAGCAAGTGTAGTTGGTTCATTTACCTTTAATTGACTCTTAAACGTTTAGTGTGTATGAAAAAGATTTGAATTATGTGTTAAACACAACGAGGGAGTATGAGGTGAGTTTTCTGCGATGTTGGCGGTTGCCTTAGAGAGAGATCTTGAGTTTATTAATTTTTAATGACCCCCATCCACTCAGAGATGTGTTTTGATTGTTGTTATTCATCTTAGATGTTCAACCTTCACCGTGCAGAGTGATGTATGACACTAAAAAGCTAACGATCCTGATCCAGTGGTGCAACTTACATTAGTGCTATATTCTTTTCAATGATGGAGGGGTAGAAGGGATTTGAAGACATTTGTCTTATGTCTTAAACATGTTTATTAACTCTCCTCTGGTCCTTTGTGCTAACACTACTTTTTCCCCTGTTCCAGTTCATACAGTTTCTGACAATATTACAGTGTTGAGTAAACAAATAAAATAACACACTTCCTTTTTCAGACCTCATTTCCAGGCAATCTGCATTTGGTCTTGGTGCTCCGCCCCACCAGCTTGTTAAGCTCCGCCCCCAGTCCATCTTCAAGCACTGACCTGGGATTTCGCTTCAGCCAGGATGACTTCCTGTTAAAGATGCCGGTGAGACAGAGGGAGAAAAATGAGGATTGAGGAGTGGGAGAAGATTTGTATTTTTATATTTTACTAAATCTGATGCAGCACAATCCACACAGTCTCTGCTCCACTCAACACACAATCCTCCTGCCTGTTTTAATATAAAGTACCGGAACAGTTCATTTCTTCATTCGTTAAAATTTCAAACACAGTTCAGTGTGGGCTGGTTGGCTGTGAGACGCCTTGTTTTTTCTGTGTTTCTAGGTGGTGATGCTGCGCTCAGTCGGTGACCTTCTGCGCTACATCGATGAAAACCACCTGACATCCGACTTCACTGCTAAAGTGGAGTATTGCCAAAGCGATTGGATCGTCCTCCGCACGGTACGCTCCTCTGTCGCTCTAAAGTCGATCCACCAGAGCAGCCTGGCAGGTTGATTTTGAAGCCAGAGAAGTTGAAGCTTGGTTGAAGCTATGTTAGCACAAGACGCCAACGTCATGAAGAACTGTGATCCGTGATATCTCAGTGGCAGATGATTACTCGGCTCAAACTCACATGAATTTGAAAAGTTCAATATGGGTTCATGTGTGTTTTTTTGTATGTGTGGAAACGTGTGTGTGTGTGTGTGTATCTGCAGTCCATTGAGACCTTTGCGGTGACAGTGAAGGAGATCGCCCAGCTCCTGCAGGGCTTCGGATCAGAGCTGTCTGAGACCGAACTTCCAGATGAAGCAAACGCCATCGAGTTCCTGCTGCACTCACACACACACCGATACCGACAGATGAAGGTTGTTGCCGCCCCCCCCGCCGCCTTTCCTTCTCACTCTCTACCGCAGTTTTTCATGTAGTGTTTGATTTCTCTTTCTGTTTATCTTTACGCTGGTTTTGTGCAGTTTCATGATTTCACCTTCCATTTGCTGTTGTCTCAGGACGATATCCGGAGCGTGCTGAAAGAAGGGCGCCTGCTGCTGTCCAACCTGGAGACTGTCAAGGCCTCTAAGAGAGACATAGAGGAGGAGAGGGAAATACAGGGAGATATGGACACAGTTCAGAGGTACAGTATCAGTGAACAAGTGAAGAACAATGTGAATACGAGAGTTACCAGCAGCCTAATATTAAATCTTCGACCTTCACCGACCTTGTGTGTCACATGTGCATATGTGTTTTAGGCTCCTGGCTCAGCTGAGAGACATGGAGGAGGCGTTTGATGGCTTCTTTGAGAAACACCACCTGAAGCTGCAGCAGTACCTCCAGCTGCTGCACTATGAAATGAATTTCCAGCAGGTGTGACGACTGGTGTCTGTCTCTGTCTTCCTTTAACCGAATCGTAGGGTTGACTCTGTGTTACGTTGTGACGATTACCTCTGTGTGTACAGATGGACGAGGTGCTGGAGCGGCTCTCTGCCCAGGAGAGGGACATCGCCCCTATGGGAACAACGTTGGTTCAAACGGAACAACTACTGAAAGACCTGGAGACGCTGGACAGACACGCTCAGGTCACAAGACACAAGACAAGCACACACAACGACATGCACGTGGTTGAGATGCTGCAGAGTGTGTGTCATTAGTGTCTTTGCTTTTATGTCAAAACCTTGAAACCCAACCTTGATGTGTGTCCGTGCGCGTGTTTGTGGCTCAGGAGGAGATGAATCGTGCTCAGGTGGTGATCCTGCACGGTCACCAGTTGGCCGCCAACCACCACTACGCCCTGGCGCTCATTGTCCAGCGCTGCAATGAGCTGCGGCATCACTGTGATGTCATCACCACTGCCATACGCACCAAGCGGGCCTCGCTCACCAGAGCACGAGACCTGCTGCGGCGCCTTGAAGAGGTAAGAAAATGCTTTATTTACACACAGGGCAAGCACACACGCTCACAGACTTACACGTGAAATAACAATAAAAAAAAAATCATGAATTGTGTATTCTAGTTTCTCTGCCCTTTTGTGTCTGTGCTAAAACCTTCAAAGGACAAATGTTAAAGTTCCTCCAGTAATTATTTTCTTTATTCTGATAAAATTAAAAAATCTGTATAATGTGCCTTAAAACATAAAATGTTTAAGTAAACCCAATCATTTGCATTTTGTTTTTTGTGTGTGTAGGCGCTTCGTTGGTGTGATGACGGAGCCTATCTGCTGGCGAGTCAGATGGTGGACAAGTTCCAAACTCGAGAGGGAGCTCAGGAGGCGCTGCAGTACCTGAGCTGTCACCAGGAGAGGGCGCCATCTGCCCTGAATAACAGCCAGGACACGCTGAGCCTGGAGTTTGAAGCCATACTCACCCCACAGCTGCAGGTAACCAACCACTACCCACACAAACACCCAGATGACCCACAGCCCACCTCAACGTACACTTTCTTCTTGTTTCTAGTCCCAAATTTCCATGGTAACAGAGAAACTGAACTCCATGCAGTCCATGATCCGAAACAGAGAGCAGTGTCTGAGGAAGCTTGCGGATATGCAGGTCAGACCCATCCAGCTGGTGGCCCCAAGACCCGAACCTGAGCAGACCATGCAACGCTGCAAGTCACCCCTCTTCTCCCCAAAACATGGTACGAGCCTCTTAAACGGCCCCTTTAACTCACATCGCTCCTCTTGGCTTTTCTCATGGAAAACAGTCAGAATCAATTTCCGGTGCGATTTCACTTGCTCTAAGAATTTAATAATAATTTTACAGAAGGTTCTGACATTAGAAGCAGAATAAAATCACTTTCATGGAAAATGTTTTTTCGTCTCATCCAATATCCCTTTAACATCCAGAGTGTAGATTTGTTTCCACGGAAATTAGATACCTTCTCACGGCATTTAACACACCCTGCTACACACCCTATTGTATATCTTATGCTCTGTCTCTTTCTGAATTTTCTCTTTGGTCTGTGAAACTCTGCAGGTGTAGACTTAAACGTCCTGAACTCCAAGTTTTCCTTTGACCTGCTTCCTGGCAAGAGAGCCGCGAGGAGGAACAACAACCAACGCAAGGTGTGTGTGTGTGTGTGTGTGTGTGTGTGTATGTGTGTGTTTTGTGTTTTTGCTGTGAGGAACCTTTGATTAATTGGATTTGTTGTTTTTGAAGTGCTGTATAAATATACCAAATTTTCTACCACCTGTCACACATGAGAGTGCAAGAGTACGTTATTAGCCTACTGTTCTCTATTACTTGACATAGATGGATCTATTTTAACAGTCCAAAGCACATGGTCTAAACTGCATGGCGTAAGTGCATTTAGGGCGTTAGCTGCCAAAAAATATGGAAAACTAAACATCTGCAGCGTTACGTCATAGGTTTTAAAATATGCCAGAAATGTGTCCAAGCTGAGAGACTTGTTTCATGTGTGTTTCATCAGATCGAGGTGATGCATGATTACCAAGGCAACCGCAGCTGTATGTATGGCCCCAGTCCTGAAACAGATTCAGAGGTGGAGGACAATCCAGAGCAGGTCACACGGTACACAATCTCTCCTCTGTCTCTCCTGATCCCTGACCTAAAGCTTGACCTGTGACGCTACTCTTGCAGCTATATGCCTGTGACTCATACAGGGGTTTTTCCAGCTTCTTTTTCTGCCAGTGTCAGTGCAAACGTTGACACTGCCTTCAATTTTTATCTATTTTTCTCTCATTCTCACTCTTTGCAGCCATGTTATGAAGGAGCTGATAGCTACAGAGAGGATCTATGTGGACGAGCTGCTCTCTGTCCTTCTGGTGAGTTGGTTTTAGGTTGTTTTAAAGCATATTGCTTTTGTAAGTTTACAGTGCAGGGTATGCTGGAAGAAAGGAAAGAAGATGTCTTGGTTAGACCAAGGTTTCCCCCTGCTGGTGAGTTTCTACCAATAATAATAATGCTCCCACTGCTCCCACTGCTAAATTAGTAAATGTAATAAATGAAAATGTAATATTTAATTCATTTAATGAAGTCTAATTTAATGTAATTAATTTAACTGGATTTTAGTAAATTCATTAATTAAAGTAAATTGAATTTGATTTAAAATATTTAATTGTTTTAATTCAATTGATTTAACTGAATTAAATTTAATTGAGTGAATCTAATTTTATTTAATTTTATTAATTCAACTCAATGTAATTTAATTCAGTAAATTTAATCTAAAACTTTAATGCACTTAATACATTTTATTAAATTCACTACACATTACTATCATATTCATATCTTATTATTATCTCCTCCCCTCTCCTCTAATCAGGGCTACAGGGCAGAAATGGAGGACCCATCCATGTCTTATCTTCTCCCTTCAGCTCTACGCAGCCAGAAGGACGTTCTGTTCGGCAACATGCCAGAGATTTACCAGTTCCACAGCAGGCAAGCCACACGCACACATGCACACACACACACACACACACACACACGCACACGCACACGCACGCGCACGCACACACACACACACACACACCGAGCTCACAAGCTGTCCCACAGTTGTCCTTTTCTCCCCCTCTTTTCACGCCAAACCAATTTCCTTTCATTTTCCTCTTGGGTTCTCCTTTTAGGATCTTCCTTCAAGATCTGCAGAGATGCCTGGAGACACCTGAGAGGGCGGGGGCCTGTTTCCTACAGCGGGTGAGAAAACATGAGGAGAAACATGAGGAATTAATGGGAAGTGATATGACATAACACATCTAAGTGTGCATTTGTGTTTGTGCGTGTGTGCTCAGAAAGAGAAGTTCCAGGTGTACGAGCGTTACTGCCAAAACAAGCCTCGCTCTGAGTTGCTATGGAGACAGTGTTCTGATTCGCCCTTCTTTCAGGTAGTTACATACTGTATACTGTATACCTGATCATACATGACGAACAGCATTAGTGCTGATAGCAGGCATACTCTTGAGGACAGCTTTGTTTTTATTTTCAGAACAGAATAATTCATGATTTTCCAATTATGCCTATTCTGCCCTCCAGGCAGCAAAATCTGTCAAAAATGTATCTCTCTCTCTCTCTCGCTCGGCAGGAATGCCAGAGGAAGCTGGACCACAAGCTGGGTCTGGACTCTTACCTCCTGAAACCAGTCCAACGCCTCACCAAGTACCAGCTGCTACTCAAGGTTCTGTACATCTCAGCCAGTCAGTGATGCAGAGTCCTGCAGAAATGCATCTCATTCAATGACATGGATGTTTTGAATTGTTTTGAAGTTGCACGTCCATCATCAGAAAATCCTGACATTTTTTTTTTTTTTTTTTTTGCATGAAAGCCACATGAAAAAATAAGGAACAGTAATTTTACAAAAGATTTTGCTGCCTTGATGCAAACGTGCATGAATGGCTGACTCTCATTGTTATAGAGTAGAGACCAAAAAGTCATGTGGTCAGTCAGTCTGCACAGAAACTGCTTTTGTTTTGAAAACAAGAAATACTGCATTCAGATTGATGAATGGATGAAGACACATTGAGACAGAGAGCCAAACAATCACGAACATTTATATCAACGACAAGGACATAGACTTAGATACAAACAAATAAGAGCACTTATATGGACACAAGTAGACATCTTAAACAGGCACAGAGACAAATTGACGCCGATTATCCAGACAAAACTGATTTGTGGAGTTGCAGACAGGCAGGCGATCATTTAAACTTACGCTAATGCAGGCAGATATCGAGGCAAACCAGATTAGATAAACTGAAAAACACGGCCCTGTCAACCTGTATCTGTGTCCTCGTTCAGGAGCTGCTGAAGCACTGTACGGAGCAGCGATACCGCTGTGAACTCCAGGATGCGCTGGACTCCATGCTGGAGCTACTGAAGTCTGTCAACGACTCCATGCATCAGATAGCCATCACTGGATATCAGGTACCAGCCGGTCAGATCAATAAATAAGACGGAGTGGGCAATCATGTCACTGGATGCCAGATTTATGATAAGTCATTATACTTTGATATAAAACGATCCAATCGAAGCTTTCATCACTTTGTCTGCTCTGCTCTGACTATAATAGAAGGAGCATCTGGGTAGACAAAGAACTGTAAATTGCAAATACATATTCACACTTTTTTCATCATTACAGGTGGAAGAATGTATGATTTTTCCCTCTTTAAGTGTTTTTCATTTATTCTGTTTTTCTTATTTAATCTACAGTATTCTGTTTCTCATTCTCTGTTACCTCCGGCATAAATTGACCACTACTAAATTAATCTCAAATAAAGTTTTATATACTTGGAAACATTACAATTAACTGGCTTTATTTAGTGTTTACTGGGACGACACTGAACTGAAGGAACATCCATTAAAACTTCCTTCAGGTGGACATTTCTGTTTTCGTCAGTTAAGAAAACAGAAAATAATAAAGGTTCAAAATACAGTATATCCACTAACCACTGCAATATATTTACTATCACCAAATATTACTATTTCCAGTTGGGAGATAGCTCCACAATTCATCTGTATCTGTGGATTAAATTAGATGCAATTTGAAGTATAATGTTGAATCTCATTACTAAATGTCATTGTAAACCAATACTGTTGGGTGTTAGGAGGTGCAGTTGGTTTGCCTTACTGTCCCTTCTGTCCGTCTGTCCGTCTGTCCCAGGGTGACCTCAGCCAGCTGGGCCGCGTGGTGATGCAGGGAGGCTTCAGCGTGTGGATCAGCCATAAGAGGGCAGCGGTGCGAATGAAAGAGCTGGCCAGGTTCAAACCCATGCAGAGACATCTCTTCCTCTATGACCACGCCCTGCTCTTCTGCAAGCGCAGAGACGAAGACAATCACGACAGGACACCCTTCTACAGCTTCAAATCCTGCCTCAGAGTAACAATACATAACACACTCACTTTATTAGGTACACCTAGCTACATCCAATGCAACCTAGTTCAACATCCCTACAATAAATCCTCCCTGTACGATGCTTAAAATCATGTCCGACTTAACTGATCATTTTCAAAGCTGTATTGAATTGTTCTGCCTTTGATTGTCAAACATAATCCTTGGTTGTAGTTTCTAATCAGAGTGACCATGCCGAATCAATAACCATGACAAGGTTATTAGGTTAGATTAATGACTTCTGTCTCTCTCCCTCTCTGCAGATGAGTGCAGTGGGAATCACAGAAAATGTGAAAGGAGATGTGAAGAAATTTGAGATCTGGTACAGTGGCAGAGAAGTAGTGTACATAGTTCAGGTATTTCATCTTCTCAATCTATTCTATCTATTTTTTAATTGCACAGAGTTTCAGTTTCTGAACCTTTGTGTGTGTGTGTGTGTGTGTGTGTGTGTGTGTGTGTGTGTGTGTGTGTGTTGTCTGTCCAGGCTCCCACACTGGAGGTTAAAGTTGCCTGGCTGACGGAGATTCGAAAAATTCTCACCAACCAGCAGAAACTGTGTCAAGGTTTCTATTGTTGTTATGATTCGGTTGCTACCTCTGTGTTTCCTTCTGTCTTTGAAATGTCTGATTTGATGTTTATGTTAAGAGGCAATATGATCTATTTTTAACCTCTTTCTTTGTAAGCTCATGCTCTTTAATGTTGATGCTTTCCAGAAGAGTTGACTTTTTAACTTTTTATTTTTCACTTTGTATAAAAGTCTTTTGGTAGAATACACTTTGTATATTTTAATTTCCTTATATTTAAGCCATGCCTCCGTGTCATCTGTCCCTCCTCTTTCTCTCAGATGAGGCTCCTCTACCAATTTCAGACAACCCCGCCTCTGACAGGTAATTCTCTCTGCATGACCTCCCCTATAATCCTCTGTGTCAGTCTCTGACCCCCTGGTGAGAATGGGCAGACTCATTTGTAATCCATTCTCAATTCAGAAATTGATTTAAAACCAGATAAATGAAGGAAAAGGTTTCTCCCGCCGATAGTGCTGATGATGAAAATTCAATTTCTGAAATTATTTGACAATCATATAACTCCTCAGTTTCACCCACATGCCACCCCACCTTAGCATCATGGTTATCTGTGTATTATCATCTTTGTCATTACCCTTGAGAGTTGGTAGACATGACTACATTGTCAAATCCTGAAGAAGGCTTTAACGCTGTCCATGCTGAGTTTCAGCACCATGGAGAGCGCCTCACACGGAATCTAAAACAACCTTTTGCACCAGCGCAGTTATTCTCAGTTTTTATGACTTTTGCTTTATAACAACGGTTTGAAGAGCAGTTCACCATGATTGAGAACCACTGCATTCACATATTGCCAGGCTGCTTCAAAAGGTCCTTAAGTGTGTTGACAGTTATATTATTGATCCTGGGGTTAACCAAGCATCGAAACATTACAGGGTGAACAAATCATAATAAATGTGAGTACAGTGTACTACATGTCAGATGTTTCTTAAGAGATAACTGCCAAAGTGCAAGTCAGGTAAAACTGTTAGAGGTTTTCCAGAATTGTACTGTTGTTGCTGAGATGCTTGTTAGTCATTGAAAGTACTGGTTCTCTAGGGTAGTGTCAATAATGGAGATTTTCTGTTCTAATATATGTGTGAGCGTTTGTCTGTGCTTGTGGGGATACCAATGTTCTGTTTACTCATAGCATGCTAGCATGTAATGAATTTGATGAAGGACTTTTGACACAATTAACAACTTGTTGACTCACTGTCATTTTGAAAATTTTGAAAATTAACAACATTGGTGCATTTTTTATTTTTTGATCACATTTTGAAGAACATATTGAACTTAAAGGAAAGTCTGTTGATATTCTGTATGTTTCCTATTGTCAACAATTTTCATGAAAAGAACAAAACCAACAAATGAATTGATCCTACTTACAAGTACAGTCAGAGCCTGATATAGCTTATTCCTCTGTGTCATAGACCCATATTTGTCCAAAGACAATTAAAAACACATTAATTAGCCTTACTTTTGCACTGGGTGATATGTTCCTATTAGCAAAAACATGGGCACAGTAAGTTAAATTGCTGCTGCAAATACTAGCACACCAAATGTGTATTAGTCCGCGGCTGAAAGTAGTCCCCAACAAATGCACAGTTTCCTCCTACACGACATTTACCAAAAATGACATTGTCCTGCTGTTTTAGGAGATTACAGAACCTTTCTGAAAAATTAAATAATATAAATATAATATTAAATATTAGATTTTTGGTTTTTGCATTTTCATGGGATTTGTTGACAATATAAAGTAACGCCAGTCTTATCCTTTAAGTACATACATTCACAAAAACTCTCAGTTCAGTTGTAAAACTATCTGAGCATGGAATAACCATGATCAATAATGTATTCTGAGTAACAGCTGGAGGATGAGATACTGTGAATGTATGACACTTTTTGAAGGACTTGTGTTCATAATATAGTTCTAGGTCACAAAGTAATTTAAGAGTTTCTTCTTTATTTAGTAGATGGGTCGACTTTAATGTATTCAGACTAAATAAATTTCAAATAATTTATTGTGATTACATTATTTTTTCTCTTTATCCCGGGCTATATGAGACAAACTCCACCCATCTACTACTTAAAGCAGGTTAAACCACACTGAATTATTCACTAATGCCCGATTTTGTTTAAAATACTGTAAACTCACTCAAAATAATATTTCCATATATTGCAGTGTTCTCTGATATAATTGATATTTGTGTTATAAACTCAAAAATCCTTTGAAATCAGACACTGCAATATATGTGATTGTGAACTAAATGGAATGCTGTATTAATTTACAGAATGTGGATGAGCTTGTTTTGTGACACCGTGAATGTTGTTGTTGTTGTTCGTTTTGTTTGTTGTGGTCGTGTGTTGTTCCCATGGTGATGCTGTTTAGTGCATCAGAGATGTGTGTGTCGTGGGGCGGCGCATCGGTGGGAGGCTGCTCAGCGTGTCTCCCTGTTCCTCACAGCTCCTCTGCAACAAGCCACTCCTACAGGCACCGGGGGGAGGAGTCAACACACACTAGTCCCGCCCACTCAGACCCCGTGGTTCACTCACCTCGACGCAGTGAGTCGCTGAGACAGTCAAACAAAACAGAGCACTCACACATAAACACATGAATCAATTATTTTTTCCAACAAGCACTTCATAGTATTTTTTTATTTGCTCTTTTTTATGCTTTAACAAATTAATGAAAAGGCTAGGCAAGTATATTTGCGTAGCACAGTAACTAATTGCAGTAACTAATTACAAGCAGTTGTACTTTGAACTGCAGTCAATTTTCTTTGTTGGACTCAAGCAGCAATGAGCTAAAGTTGTCTGTGAGGTTTTTTGGGACACCTGAGAAAAAACCATGACTGTAATCTAATCTTTCTGAAAATAAAATGACTTGACCTTTGATAATGGTCAGTAGGGGTGTAGGGTGTGTCATTTTTGTGTAGCCCAATAGATCGTGAAATAAAAATGAGTTATTAAGAAGTATAGTGCTACAGTTTTCAGTTGTCTCAGCTGTCCGTCACCTGCAGGTTGGCCTGTCCCTGCTCACTCGGTGGCAATCTGCGAAGGCCTGGAGGACTGGGGCGCTACAGACCTTTCCAACCTATCAGACTCAGATGAGGAGGAGGATCAGCCAGCTCCGCTGGTGAGTTCTGTTATTGTCACTGTACAGGTAGTACTGGAGAAATGATTTGTTCTAATGCCAAAAGGGAATTTATGATCACTAAGCCGCGCGGCCACACAGGCTCCTAACAGCAATCGGTTGCCGACACCTACAGGATGGGTGGTGGGACTGTTAGTGTTAATAATTGTTTTGCTTCATCCTCCTCTTGCTTCCTCTCCTCCCTGAACGGGCTCATATTAGATTAATACTCGCCTTCTCGACAATCAATAGTTTGCAATAGAACCTGAAGTCTCTATATATATATGTCTCTGGCTATCTGTCTATTTCTAGAGGTAGATTTAGGAATGTTAGGACTGTTGTCGATGTGCTGAAATGCACTGCTCTCTTGGGTTTTACCTGTCTTTCTTCTGTTCCAGGTGGCGGGGAGGTACAGAGTCATGGTAGAGAGCAGCATGGCCAGCACTGATGACATCATTTTTAACTGCGGTGATGTCATCCAGCTGCTCCACGAGGAGTCGTCAGGAATGTGGTAATGTATTTTCAGAGAGGATGATTAGAGCCACTTTAAAATTCTGCTGCAAAGGAGCCAGGAGATGGAGATGAAATGAAGGTATGTTGAAATGGTGACATTTTCTGAGGCTGTGTTGTGTTGCGTAATTACAGGATGGTGAGGAATATAAGTCGCGGTGAAGAGGGGCGTGTTCTGCCTGAAGACCTGCACAGGATTTTGGGAGAGACCTGCTGAGAGCCAATCAGAACAGAGGATAGATGACGCCTGTGACCATTCTTCTGTTTTTGTCTTTTATTTGGCTCACTCTCTCCCTAATTACCCCTGCATACACACACACACACACACACACACACACACACACACACACACAAACACACACACGCATGCACAGACCCACATTTTCCATCTGCTTCCTGACCAGAGGGGGGCGTCTGACTCTGTCCGAGACATTCATCATGAGTTTGAAGCACAACATCAACCACAAACTTTACTCTTCCAACTACTGTGACACTGTTCACCTCAGAGGGCTGTAAATTACAGACTGGACCTCAGAAGACTGTATCAATGCCAGAACATAAATGGGACCTCACAATATCAGAGCCTTCTTTTTTCTTTATCTGTTTTTTCCAGCATTAAAACAGTAGATTATCTGAAGATGTTGAACAGGGGACTTTTATTCATACATACAGAATAGACTTTTGTTCAAGACTTTTATCATTTCTATTTTCTTATGAAATGTCATAGAAATCATGTGTATGCCTACCAACATATCATTACTGTTCATGTGCCAAACAGCTCAGCTAACCATTGTGGCTTCTTTTTGTATACAGTAACACCCTCCTTTATGGGAAATAGCTTTACCTTGTGTTATCATTGTTTTGAATGAGTTTAAATCGTCTTTCTGTCCAACAGTAACCTGCTACATCACTAGAGGGTATGCATGAGATGTTTCTATATGTATAAATCACCATGGTTACCCCGCCTCTTTGTGGCAATAGCAGACACTCAACTTCTGTCAGCTGTGAAACAAAAAAAACGCGATAAGCAAAAAAAAAAAACCGAGCGAAGATATTACAGATCTTTGCAGCCATAGCAGGTTTGTTTTGTCTGCTCTGATGTTGGTGAGGGATGTGCGTGTGGAAATGTCACTGCATACCCTCGATCATTCTTTTTCACACCCGGCATTCAAACATGTCGTAGCAGGAGAAGGAAAACACTGGTGAAAAAAGTAATATTAATAATAGCTCCATTGGGTTTGGCCTTGGTCCGGTGCGTGATGGCTCATTGGGAAACATGGTTAATGTTATTAGTCGTTGTCCCCCCCCCCCCCCCCCCCCCCCGCTATGACAAGTTAAAATGTTTCATGTGAAAAAGAGATGAACCGTACTGTTGGTCAGTCCTCAAGATGAATGCACTGCAGTACTGATGCAGGATAGATGCAGGGTAAATAGACATCACCATTCACTGGTTGTCAGCCAGCGTGTCTAGTTTTTCTTTACTTTTGCTGCCGTTGATGGTGATATTATTTTTGTTAACGGTTTTATTTTGAACTTTGCTGACTTTTGATCGGTGATAATTCTGCAACTAGTTACCACTGTTACCACTGAGATGAGGCAAGCTTTATGTCTCTCCTTGTTTGCCGCTCTGCATGGACAAATCACTGCACATGCCCACTGCTTTATTTCTGCCTGTACTGCTATTACAAACCAACAGGGAAACTACGCCCAGTGTTGGGTAATAACTGTAATTAGAGTAGTGTAGAAATAATAATTGTCGACTGAATTGTTATAGTTGTTATAACTGTTGATATAAATTTTGGTGCGCTGAACTGATGAGACAATTTACATTTCTTTAAAACTGCCTGGTTTTAAAACTGCTCGGTCTGACGTTGTAAAAACGAGCCACTTCCCCACAACGTGCTGAGGGTTAATCTCTCAAGGGCAGAAAAATACAGTGTTATTACTTAATTAACAGCTTTTGGAGTCAACTACAGTCAAATGAGAATACACAGAAATCTCAATTTTAGATGTTGAATGCAACTTTGGTGAACAGTCATCTAAATGGTAACACTTATTCGGACAGTCAGATGACACTCAGTTATCAAGTGACAAAAGGTAAATTAGATTCCTCCAGACTTTGAATGAATCTCTGGCCTACTTCAATCGAATCCTGCTGGTGACATCAACCCTAACACTTTTAACTTTTAACACTAAATAAAGATTCATCCTCACAGTTTTTCACAGTCACTGTGGGAAGATCATAGTCACTTGATAGTGAGTGCCAGCCTTTATAAGCTGTGTCTTAATGATGCTCAATAATGGGTAACATTTCTTCATGATGAACTTATTTGAACTCCACCTAACACTGGCTGTACTCGAACAACAGAACTTCTTATTAGATTTGATCAGTCAGGCTGCAGTACGTCTTTTCCAAAGTACCTGAAACTGGTGTTTGCTGCTTTTGCTCATGTTGCACTTTTTTGATATTTTGAATCATTGTGAAAGCCTGTATTATACCGCATAATGTATATTATTATTATTTTCCAAAATATAAGCACAGGATTATTTGATTTGAATCAACCTGGCTGATGTGATTTCTTTCCTACATAATGTAGTTTAGGTCCTAGTTGGCTTACTGACAGTCCACACAGTTACTTCACTAA
The DNA here is from genome assembly GCF_002814215.2 of Seriola lalandi dorsalis. NCBI lineage: Eukaryota > Metazoa > Chordata > Actinopteri > Carangiformes > Carangidae > Seriola > Seriola lalandi. The sequence continues at coordinate 260,747 of NW_019525445.1, read as the reverse complement.
TGCTGCCTGATGAGATCCTCTCAGGACTATGTTGGCCTGTGCAGATTGTGCTTGATTGACATCTCCTTAAGTCTGCGGTTAGTTTTGTTGTACCTGTTAGGGCAACAAAATATCATCATACTTATGGTGCAGTCAGACAAAATTTGCCACCCATTTATTTCTGTTATAAAGGGGGGAAGACATTGCTTCCTGCTGCAAACTGATCTGACTGAGTTGAATTAATAACATTAATAAAGGCTGAGCACCATTTAATAATCAGTTTGCCATGGTTTACTGATACACTTAAAGGAGCTATTTGAAGGTTTTGCTATTGCCACATAGCTAATGTTAGCATTAACACCTGTTTACTTACTTGCTGTTGCAACACTTTTCATATTAATTCCTGCCCCAGCGGCAGTACTCCACTACGAGTGAGAATTTTTCGCCTTGCTAGCTCTGCCCAACTTCAACCTGAGATCACAAGTTGTATGATGAGCTTCAGTGTATTAGTTAACAATATTTAAACAGAGACATGAAAATTCTCAGATATTTTCATTATATTTTATTGGAAAGTTGAAAAGTCCAAATTAACCGTAACACTTCGTCTCAGTAGAATAAAAACTTTCACTTTCTCAGAAAAAGGTCAGTTGTTTTCTTGTCGGACAGCTGTGTTCTTTGTGTGACTATTTGTTAGTGGCTAATTTGAATCCCTGTTGTCTGACTGATCCATGGGTAGTACCGCGAGACTCGAGTGTAGATGCCATACTTCCCCTCCTTGGCACACTCCTCCCCCCAGCTGACGATACCTGTCAGGAACCAAATGCCTTTGTAATTGGTGGCATGCGGACCCCCGCTGTCCCCCTGACAGGAATCCTTCTTTTCATTTAGGAAGCCAGCGCAGAACATGGCGGGTGTGATGCGGTCCTGGCTGCTCTGCCCACACTTGGTGCGATCCACGTACGGGACATGCAGCTTCTGAAGCTTGGTGGCCCCGAGGCCCAGGAACTTGGTGTGTCCCCAGCCGCTCACCAGGGAGCCGGAGCTGGACTCCCTCAGTATGGTCTCTGTAAAGTGTTTGGGGCCCAGGCAGATGGGACGCCGTTGGTTGGACAGTTCCACTGGAGCGGTGAGCTTCAGCAGTGCAATATCATGGTTATACTGTGACTTCTGATATTTATACCTGGGGTGGATATGCCGCTCTGCCACCATATGGTCTCGCTCTGGACCATCCTCCTTATTCAAATCGTGTTCACCTGGAAGCATTAATTCATTCATATATAAAAACAGAACTATACAATATTCTGGATGGATCTAGCAACATAACATTTTGAGCTCCAATGAAGCAATTTTATTATTCATGAAGATGAAAATAGGAAAAACGCGCACTGATCATCTCACTAACATTTTACCTGGCTACAAAATAAAACAAATGTCAGCAGTTGTAGGTACTGGTAGGGGACCTTGCCATGGTCGCCATCTCAGTTTGGATAGTATATCTATCTATTGTATTTTTTAGATCATGAACTACAAATCATTAATTCCTAAAAATACGACACACAGCACACCAACCTGACATACTCCTTCAAATTTTATGTTGTGTTGGATCACCTATTACAAGCAAGTGCCAAGTATTATACATTATCTTTTTTATCAAGTTATTTGTAGTTATTTGGATAAAACATGAAAATAACTTTGACTAACTCTGTCTTCAAGACAAACTGACACAAACTGTAGTGACTGAGACCAGGTTGTCTGTTTTCTAGAGATACAGATCAGACATTCAGGACATGAGAAGGTAGATATCATGTGTTTTTCCTACCGATTCTGATGAAGAAACCTTCTTTAAAGCCATCAGGCTGCACCAGACAGTGGGCAGCAGTGATGATCCATAATTCGCTGAGCAGAGATCCTCCACAAAAGGACTCTGCTCTCCCAAGCGATTCTGAGTGAGACATCAGGACCACCTGCAAACACACACAGGAACATACATATTTGTTTCTTACACTTGCTGCCACATTGTTCCCTTATGAACTTATAATGTTGTTTTCCTCACCTCTCCTCACCACTGTAGTCTGTTTTTCATCTATTTTCTATTCACCTGGATAATAACTTCTACTCTGACCTGTTTCCCTCTTAAAGGGAAAATCCAGCAATCTTTATTATAATTTGTCATATAATGGTCATTACCCGTGGAACAGCAGAGGCTGTGATGTTAACTCAAACATCCTACATTTTCCAAAATGCAACTCAGCTGTTATATTTCCAACATTTCCACTGCTTTACTCCACATGTCCAGTTTGTAAAGCAAACCTTTTTTTTTTCGTACTATCGTATACATATCATTAAGGTCTGTTGCTAAATGAAACAACTCTGGCTCATTAAGCTCATATGTAGAGTAAATTTAGACCTCAAAAGTTCAAACTAAACTTCATGTATTTGTATCACAACAGTACACCTCCGTCCGTATCATCTATTTGCCTTCGACTTATCCCTGTGTCTCCGTTTTGCATTCCCACACTACAGTACCTGCCAAGGTATCTCTCCAGGCATGGCCTCATTGCCTCCCACAATCCTCTGGTCAGTGTTTTGTTCCGCTGTGATGGTGGGGAGTGTGGGTAAACCCCAGGAGAGCACCTGCTTTTTCTCTGTGGGCGTTTCAGTGACACTGCTCAGAGCATCCTCGGCTGGATTTATAGAGGAGCTTGAATCTGACTTCATTGAGTGTATGTCTACTGCAGAGGCCGCCGAGATGTTGAATGAGTCCGAATCTTTCGCAGGGAGGTCGTAATCGTCAATCATCTGTGTTATATTGTCATCATAGTAGTCATCCCACAGAGCGCTGGTGAAATTGAAGCTTCTTTCAAAGGCTCCTGTCATGTTTGATGACCGCAGGATGGACCTGGTCGTGGATGAGGAGCTGAGGGTCACTTGACCGCAGCTGAATGATGCTGCAGGGAAAATAAAGACAAAGTAAAGAGAGATCATATTTTTCATGGACATCATAAAATATCAGAGTGTCATTTTTCACAGCGGAGACTGTAGTTCTACAGCCCTTTGTCATTTTGTCACATGCTGAATGGCTGGTTTTACAATGAAGGCAGTGTTACCCAATGACATACAGCTGTCATTGTAAACGCTTTGGATCCTGATTAAATTGATGTGCCTAAGATGTATATTTGACCTTGTACAAACATGCATGTAGGGAATAACAAAAAAACATGGTGGGAGTTAATGTATTTCAAGAATACAGATGTAATTGCTTGGCTTGCTGCTCGCTCCCAGTGTGGACCATATGGACCACCAGCTGACTGATTTAGTTACATAGTAAACCCGTAGGTTTTGGCTTAGAATTAGCTTAATTTTTGCAGTTGGTTGGAGATGTGTATGTTTAGTGTAGATATATGAATTAACTGTGTGGTTGGTTGCTTAGGTTGTACGTTGCTTGATATTCTGGTTTTCTGTGTGGTTCTCAATTAGTATTCGAGCTGTCAGCAATAACCATAAATTCTATACTTTATTTGACATCTATAAACAGCAACACACAGTTTATGACGAGGCGGCCTGCAATCCCTTAATGGGTAGCAAAAGCATGAGAGATGAGTCCAGCTTTTTGTCTTAAGTGCCAGCTTGTATATCATCTCTAACATCTGGTTTGTGACCAGGCTTATCTGTGGGTGAGGAAGTTTATGTACAGCAGCTGATACCAAGGATTTATTTAGTCACTATCGCCTCAAATGCGGGCGTAACGGATGAGACAGGAGGAAATAAATGAGAACATTTTGTAGAGTGGGGTTCCATTTGTGCTGATGCGCCATAGACTGTGGTTTCTTCTTCTGTGGTTTAAAATAAACCTCTAAATATACAGTATCACCAAATTATCTGAGCAATTACTTTGCGTTGTGTGTGTGGCTTATTGCTTTTATTTTACTTGTTGGTTCGCAGCTCTTCTTGTCTTGCCCAAGCCTGTAGCCAGCCGCACACTGGCAAACAGGTAGCACCCCCTGCATCACACAGAAATGAGAGCATCCACCATTGTTGTGCGAACACAGCTTGGTCACCTCTGGAAAAAGGCGGGAAAACAGAATTAATTGTGGTGTTGTTCTTAGTCATCTTAGCACACACACACATATTTTATTTTAATCTTTTTTCGCAAAAAGAAATCAAAGAGACTTGTCTGACCGTTTCACAGCCAGTCTGTCACACTCACCAATCTCACAGTTCTTGCCACTGAAACCTGGTTTGCACCAGCAAACATAAGTGCCGAGTCCATCTTCACACTCAGCTCCATTCTGGCAGGGGGGTGGCTTACACTGGTCGCCATCTACACACAAGCATAAAACACGCACACACAGTATCAGAGGTGACTGTACGCTCTGAACTCTAACGGTGAAAACTTGTCTTACCGATGTAGCCGGCCCAGAACTCCATCTGAAAGAGAAGCACGAATGTTAACGACAGACCTTTACACACACACTGTTTTATAGTAGCAGAGTGGATTACTCTTGTGTGTGTGCAACCTACAGTTTTCTGATCGTCCTCAAACACCTCCCTGGCCTCCTCCATTGAGCAGATTTCCTCAATACACTCCCGTTCCAGATTGTCTTTGTGAAGCACTTCCTCGAGTTTGCCACTGTTGTACCTGCGCTGGCGATGCAGCACGGCGTGTGCCGCTCGCTGAGACACAAACACAGCTCCTGTAAAAGTATGAGAGGAAAAAGAGGGAATTATTTGAAGAGCTCTGACATTGTTCTCCAGCAGTAAACCTACAGCAAAGGCTATATCATCCACCCACCCCACAATAATACTTTGGGGGATATAAACAGGGAGTACACTGTTGCTACAACCTGAGCTTACATTTGAGTTTTCGTTTTGGCAAATTGGTAAAGTATGTTGAATTAGATATTAGCTAATTAGTTATTCGCCTGTTTGTAATGTACCCGTGTCACTGAATTACAGGCCCCACTGGCTCGATTGGTATTTTCATCCCTGCCTTTCTCTTTCTGACCAAATGCATATTTGAAAAGCAACTTACTTAATCTATTGCTGCTCAAAGGTTTACTTTACAACAACAATATATACAACATATAAGTCTAATTATTCTACATGCTGATAAACCTTTAATCAGAAGACATTGTAAATACAGCTCAAGGCATCGCCTCCATGTCACTCAAGGTTTTTGGAACAAACTCAGCAGAGAACTGGTTTGAGCTTTTTTTTCATCCATTAAAACTGCCATTGAAATCAGTTGTAGCCGACATAATTCATACGAACCACTTCCTCTGGTTTCTACAACAGAGAAATTGACAAACTTTTTGATAACTACCAGGATGAGAGCTTGATAATTAAAACATTAACATAGATTTTTAGTGGTGTATTACTTTAAGATCCGGGGTCAGAGATCAGGCCTGATGCTCAGCTGTCCGCCAGCTGACCACCGGCCTCTTCCTATGTTTTCTAAAATCTCTGACCGTCGCCTGCCTCCCGCCTCTTTAATCCACAGCTGCTCCCCTGTCGTTTACCTGTGTTCTCCTCTGTGATTTCAGCTGTCAGTACATACACCTCCAGCAGTAAACCAGCAATCAGGGCCAATGAATAACCTCCAGCCATCTTGTCGTTGGTAGTATTTTTCTGTCTGCTTTTGGCAGTAGAGCCAAAGCCTGAACTTGGTGCTGGAAAGACTGATCCACCACTCCAAAGTACAGCAGCTCACTGTTTACTCACCTGGCAGGCCACAGAGTGTGTCTGTGTGTGTGTGTGTGTGTGTGTGTGTGTGTGTGTGTGTGTGTGTGTGTGTGTGTGTGTGTGTGCGCGCGACAAGAGAGAGAGTAAGGATTGGAAAAAGTGTGTATGGAAGAAAGAGAGGGAAGTGGCAGAGTTTGAGAAGCAGTTGATTTTATTCAGTCGTGTCAGGTTGAAATTGAGCAACAGCAAATATTGACTGTTAATGAGAAAGAGGGTCAGTTCTGGACATTGTTGTGTGTGTGTTTGTGTGTGTGTGTGTGTGTGTGTGTGTTAATCACGTTGTTTATCATGATGAGTCTTGTCCGATAAGCTGCTTTTTCAGCGTGGCTTACGTGACATTTCAAATGCACACACACACACGTACACACACACACACACACATACACTTTTGTGCATCTATATTTGTGAGGACCCTCCTTCACATCATACATTCTCTAGCCCCTAACCCTAATCATGACAACTAGCTGTTCCTTACTTTACCCTACATAGGCTTGATCTGAATCAAATTCGGATCTTAAAATGTCAGAGACTCTGTGTAACTATAATCTGTGTAATGGTTAACTCAAAGCACTCAGTATTTTTGGTTTGGTATAATCGCTAATGTTACCTAATTTCAGAAAACTTTACACAGACATTTCTAGGAAACTGACATTACTGAGTCAGTCTGCTGACTTCAGACTTTTGTATATTTTTTCACGTGGCTCCTCATGGACGCCTACACACATATGGTGCGTCTGGAGACAGCCAGAGTGGGGTCTTGGTCTCTTGGGCTTTGTTTTAGCATCCCGTTGATCTGTGTGTTGTCACTGACATGTTGATGTTTGATTGCTGATGTCAGCTGATGTACTTCTTTATGTACTCCATTAATTCTTTAAATGGATGGGTTAAATTGTAGAAATGAATTGCCCTTCTGGGATTAATAAAGTATTCTGAATCTGAATCCCAATCTAGACTTTTTGACTATTCTTTACTTGTGCCACTGTTACACTATACTTTCACATTTCCCATCATGCCATAATAATCACTTGTAGGAACAGTGGCTGCCGTTCAGCAAAGTTTACAAAGACTTGGTTTAACTGTAAAAAAACAGAACGAGTCTTATCACACACCCGTTTGAAGAACTGAGGACCGAAATGCACAGTGAAACTGCGCATCACAAAGACAGAAGTAGAAACACACACACATATGAAGAAAGACTAATGTGTCCAGATTTTAAAGTGTCTCATCATTTCAGTGGACCAATGTTACTGTAAATCTCTGCAGGAAAAATCAGCACAAAGCCACTTAGATACAGTCTAAGAGACGGAGAATATAATCCAAACTCCTCAGATGCTCCTGCAGTTTACACACTGACCTAAAGAACCCCAGAGCTCCATCGTGAATATTGACGGCTGTTTGATTAGAGTGTGAGTTACACAGGGTGGGGCTGTGGACAAATCACTGTGACTGACAGCCAAGTCAGCTGGCCTTGAGCCAGCAGCTCCTTGGCAACAACATCCTTGTGGAGACTTATTGGCTGAGGATGATTTAAATGGGGGTGATGAGGGGTTGTATCTCTCTTTTTAGTGCAACTTATGCGAGCCGTTAAATTCATCGCCCCTTCGCAAACTATTCTACAGGACAAAAAAAAAATCACAAGGGAAGATAACAATTAGCACCATCTCCGCCCCTTTGGTAACACTTATGATTAAATCTCTTCCTGCTCATTAGTGTCCTGGGACCACATCTTTCAGTGGCTCAGCAGTAAAGGGGGGGGGGGGTCACTGACGTCAGGGCATGTCAGATGTAAATGCGCAGAGGAAGGCAGGGCAAAGTGGGTTGAAACCAGGAAAAGCATGCTGTGTACAGAATCATGTCCAGACTGCACTGTCATGTGACTGGGAATTAAATTTAATTTTGTCTCTAAAGTTGATTACAAGAGCATTTATGTAATCCGATATTTATTGTCAACAGACTGAGAGCCGGCAGTAAAAAAAAAAAAAAAAAAAAAAAAAAAAAAAAAAAAAAAAAAAAAAAAAAAAAAAAAAAAAAAAAAGGCATAAAAGCAGATAACACAACTAAGTGAGCAAATTTCTCTACAAACAGAAGGTGAATTCATGATTTAAATCATGGGTAACAATATATTTTGACACTCACAGTGAATAAGATTAAAACTGGTATTGTGTATCTTTATTGATCCCGTTGCTGCAGGCGGCATTTTGCCTTAAATATTTAATGTGTCTTGGTTTTATTTTCAGTGTTGACAAGGTTTGTTAGCTTTGACTTGCCTTTAATTTGAAGCATCATGGAGCTTCATTACAGAGGCTAAGGTAGGCTTTCTCAGTGAGCTGAGTCAGGAGGATTAACCAGTGTTTCATTTGAACCGACTCGCACTGCTCCCTTTGGTGTAGCAGGTGCAGTGATGAAGACTTCAGGCTCTGGTTTCAGGCCTGGGATCAAGTCGATAACCTTTTTTTTTTTTTTTTTTCCACGTCACCCTCTCATCAATCAGAACTCCTCCAATAAGTCCTCTTTCCTTTCCTGGTATGATCATACAGCTGTTTCGCCTCCAGTGAGTGACTCATGAGGTCAATGTCTCCGCCTTTCCTGTTCCCTCAACAACACTGTGTGGTGCACAGCTGACCTGAGACCAGCTTACAGCGCAGAGGAATTATTATTACTGGCAAATTACAAAGCAAAATATGACTTATGTACCTAAGGATTTGTCAGGTTTTTCTAAATTCACTCCAGACACAATGTTTCCACTGTGTAATGAGTAATTTAGAGTGGACCACTGAGAGACAATTTCCATATTTGAAACTATAATGAAGGATAATTAGCTAATGACGTGAACATTTTGCAGCAGTTTAATTAAACACCTCTATGACTGACACTTAATCTGTCATTTTCTGACTTGGTGTGACTTGATTAACCCTCCACATCTGTTTTTCTCCAAAGAAAATTAATAGTTCCCAAATAACTGAATAAAAAAAAACATACCACTGTGTTCATTTGACAGTGACAGCCCTGCATTAATTCTTCACATCCGGGAGCATTTTATCAGAGTGGGCTCTGCTGATGGGAACAGGAGCAGTCATTCTGTATGTGGCACTTTTTGTTCTAATAGAGCAGCTGGTCCCAGATCAGTAATCCTCCAGGGGGAGGGTCTGGCAGAACGCCAGTTTTTGGCTCATTTAGCAGCTGGAGTCAAAAAGCCACTTGGACTTGACGTCACCGGCCTGTTATAGAAGAGTCAGACAAACTCGGCACATGAGACAACGTAAAAGATGCTGTGTGGAATTACAAGCAGCATGACTGTGTACGCTACAGCGAGGGAATATAAATATTCAATAAATCAGTGACATATTTTTCTATTTATTCTACTCAATGCAGGGATAGAAAAAGTCACTAAAGAAGCAGCACTAAAGCAAGGATTAGTATACAGACTTAACTCTGTCTCATTAACAAACTAGATTTTCCTCTTTTTTTTTTGTAGACCACTTGTTGAATAATTTTTTTCAAAATTACATATTTATTATTTCATTAAAATATCTTGTTCATTTTTAAATTCACTATTTTATTTAATGGTAATTATTTGTTTATTTTAGATTAAGTTAAATCTATTATTATTCATTTAAAACTGAAATTATTTTAAATATTGCTATTTTAGATATTTGTTTATTTATTTTCAGTATTATTCCTCAGTCAGTGTGATGTCATGGTTCCCATGTGATCTGCTCTATGTCAGTGTTTGATTATGTGACTACATATCTGTATATGAGACTGGACTGTGACAATAAGTCACTGAGTCACTCTGCAAATATAATACATGCACAGGGATTGAACAGGGACCGTCAATGTCACTGTGTAAGACAAAATTAACTAGTTAAGCTCCATTTATTTATTCAGTAAGTGTCACTGAGATCAAGAGCTCTTTTGCAAGACAGACTAATTAAAACAGATAATTCAGTCCCACAAAGCCGTCGTCACACACTTACATTAAATCCAGATAGAAAACATTAGAACACAGAGAACATGTCTCTGGGACAACTCTTTATTCTTTTGCTTTCAGATATACCAGTGTTAACAACAGACTTAGGATGCTTTACACTTAACATCTCAAGCTTCCATCGCTGCTTATAAAATTTGTAAAAACTAGGTCTCCTGAAATGAATTCCTGACAGTCTGAGGCAGAAACAAACAAAATGAGGGCTAGCTCCAGCAGCTCAGTCCTGTTGTGCCACACAGCTGCTTGATCTATAACAGAAGAAACTAAATTTATCTCTGACCCAACTTCTTCACACTGAGCACAACAAACTGAAGCCTCTAGGACGGTCTTGTTGAGTGGACTTGGACCAAATGGTGCTGCAGGGAGAAGAGAAGAGGATTGAAATTGATTGTCATTATGAATTTCATAGACATTCAATGTTAGGCATTAATGTTAAAAAAACTGTTGACTGATTCCATTAAGAAAGAGAAGTGTACTAGAGTTTTATTCTTTTTAAAAGATAGTGACAGTACTCCTATGTTATACATCCAGTAAAACATAAATGTTACTTCAGATAATCTACACACACTGTGAAGCGACACTGTTCGGCAGACTGTCACAGGATTAATTGTAAGTATATCCTACTTCTGCCTCAGTAAAAAAAAAAGAAAAAAAAAAGCCATTTTCCAGCACAAATTGATTAAATGATCAATAAACTGAATCATTTGCATTGTGTTAGACCGCTGAGTTTGCAGGTGGATCTGCATTTATTGGACTGAAGACAACCTTGTGAATATGTTGACCTTCTTAAAGTCGAAAATGGGCATCCTACTATTGTACCCCCCCCCAGGGAAAATCCATTTATGTAACCTATAATAATGGCTTTATTAACAGTTAATTCAATAATGCTTTTTGATCAATTGTAAGAAATTAATAAGAAAGACTTTTGTGTTGCAGGGTTGGTCGGGAAGAACCCTGAACTGGAAAAGGGCTGCGGGACAGCTGAACCAAAAACCAGTTATTAATGAACTACCGTCCGACATTTAGACCATAACTTGAGACATGGAGGTCACATCTTTATCATTTTCCAATAAGCCATTAAAGCTGAAGTTATAAATGTTAACAAGTCTTTAATAAAGGGTCATGAGTTTCTCATTTTCCAATAAGCCATCAGCAAATATTAGTCAGTCACCTGTAATCATAAAACATATAAATTGTAGTCTACAGTTGTGAATGTTAAGGTTGTTAATAAATTTAGTGCTATCTAAAATAGATAAATGAAAAATAAAAACAGTAACTCTGGAGGAGGATTTTACACAACCTGGCAACACATTTGTTCTTAATGATCTATAACTGAACTGTGGAGCTTTAGTCGCCATTTATTATATTGAATTACTATTAATTACAGTTTGTAAACCTTTCAGAAAAGGAGGGGTTTTAACGTGCTACCTCAGCTGCAATTAATCTGTAGTGTGTGTTAAAGAGGGTCACATTTTTTTTAATGTAATCTTTCTTTGTCTCTCAATAAGCAGTTTCTGCGCGTGCACGTCGGGGAGCGCTCCTGCTGGTATATGGTGACATGTAGACGCTCATCGGGCTCAGACGCAGAAGCAGGGACACACACACACACACAGAGAGAGAGGGACAGGGACAGAGGGCGAGAGTTGGACTTCTAGCTACTGCCGCGTGCGTGTCTGTGAAGGGGAAAAAACACACACCAGAGGAGGATGAAAAAGTAAAACCGTGAACCTGCATCTCTCACCTGAAGTTTGATTCCAACAAGAAGCAGCAGCAGCATCAGCAGCAGCAGCAGCAGCAGTGATCCATGAGCGGAAAAACGAAAGGCAAAGAGGATAAAGACCATGCCGCCAAAGGTGAGTGATGATGAACCAGAGTCTGACACGTAATCTTACGCACTGTTTTTGTTTTTCTTTATTATGAGCTCAGAAGAGGGTTTTGCGATGATGCTGACATCAGCATGCTGACCACTCATCCCCATTGTCTCCACACTCCAGGATACAGCAGGGCAGAGAAGCTAGATTACTTTGACATATTGTTGGACTTGTTTTTCAAACCGCAGGCTATAAGGAGCCCACCGGAAAAATGTATTTATAGATGATGCTGATGTAAACACATAAAAAAAGAATGACATATCTTTACGGGTCCTGCAGCTTACAGCTTCATTACAAATGTGGGAGGAGATTCATAACCCTTGCCTGGTGGTCAAAATGAAAGATCCAATATATGCTGGTCTTGTAAAATCATTTAATGAGGTGGTTACCCCCCACCCACAACCACAGAAGGGTCTCAGATCTCATTTCAGCAGCGCACATGCACCAAAATTCATTTTCTCCCCCTCAGGACAGCAATAAAATCGACGCGCGATACACACCGTAATGGAAACTGGGAAACTATCATTGCCATGGAGACAAAAAAGGGAGTTGCCCGCGAGCTGGGCGCGATCATGCATAAATCTAGCGCGTAGCCACATGAGACCTGGACCCATTCATAAAAATAAGCGGAGACATGCGGCGGGTTTGTGTTGAAGAGCAGCGACATGAGCGCGTATGACAGCTCCTCCAGTTACACGAAGATAAAAATAAAATAGGCTCCAAACACATGATAGTAGACTGTGCCTTTGTAAGACTGTAACAGTGGAAGGTAAGATCGTCCAGATCAGCCAGTTTATAGAGTAAATACAGCAGGAAATCATCAAAATATATTCTAGAGAAACGTGCAGTGTGATAAGTTTAAAAATATTCATAAAATCACAAGCACTGAGTTGCCTTTCTTTCTACATCGGTAGTCCCCTTTGGAATGAACTCAAGTTGAGCTATTGGTGTGTTCCGTAAACCAATTACTATGACAGATAATAGGAGTTTCATTCAATGCAGTTAGTCTACCCTCATGTGAGTATAGGTGCAGCATCCAATAAAGTTTGAAGACAGAGCTTGGTCTTTCGGTTTTGTATTGGAGTCGGTGTGAGGCTATAGTAGCCAATGTGATTACAAATGTGAAAGCCATCAGAATTAATTTGTATTGTATCTGTTGTAAAAAAAAAAAAAAGTTTGTTGGTAACAGGAAAACTGGATTCACAAAGATATGTCTGTTTCATTAGTTACATTGTGCCTCATGCCAGGAGGAAACAAAATATCACCAGTGATTGGAGTGGAAATGCCACCAAATCTACACAGAAAATAATGAGGTGTGGAGAAGCCACAGGTGAGGGAGAGAGAGAGAGAGAGACAGCAGGTGGGTTTCAATCCATCTTTTTTATGCACATTTCCAACTTAGGACAAAAATAAAACCTTAAGAGGTGACACTGGAAATTTGAAAAAGTCTTGAAATATAGCAAAAAATGTTTTCATATGTTGGAAAAGCTGGTGTATCAACAAAATGCAACAAAGTCTTCAATGGAAACAGACTTAGTGAATAAATAATGGCCTACATGAAGCATGTGGCTTAAACATCCACTGAAGCTTCCTTAATACAAAAACAAAAGATCTGCAAATGAGACCGTTAATTCATGAAACAAATATAATAAAATGACACACAGAGTTTTCTACTTTGTTTTTTACGGTTTAAGGTTTGAGCATGTTACTGCACCTTCTTCTTCTTCAATGGTTTTAATGGCACCTGAGAAGAATTAGCGAGAATTAGCGCCACCAGCTGTTTAAATCTGACAAACCACCTCCCAAGATTTGCATAACAGCAGTGGATGGAAAGATGCGGTTTTTTTTTATGCCAAATTTTGCCAAATGTTTGTGACAGATTTTGTACAACTCGTCAGTTATCGCCCCTTACATAGAACTGTGCCAGTCGTGATCGGCTGGTTGGTTGTTGCAAAGAAAAATGAACTGAAACCAACTGCTGGTAGCAGAATAGTAATAAACCTAATTCATGGTAACCTTTACTCATAAAACACCTTTAAAAGGATACAAAGCAAACACATCAATAAACAGAAAAGGCAATAAAACCACGACAATAAACAAGGGGTGGTTTATAAGTGGATAAATCCACTGAGAGACCAGAACAATAATAACCCCTCTACAATGTAATAGAGTCCAATACAACAGGCCTGTAATAAAAAATGGTCTTATGATGTGTCATTAAAGTTAACACAGTGGCACAGGTTGTTGATTCAACACAGTGTATCCACCACCTAAATGAGGTTAACCAATGATTAGACTCTTCATCCTAATACAGCCCAGTACAACCTGTCTCATTAAAACTGAACATTTTAAGTAAAGCAGTGTCGGTTGAAGGACTAGTGCTCTGCATTACTTTGTGCGAGTGTCTAGGTGTTTATATTTATATTGTGGAAAAAAATAGTGGAAAAAACTGTTATTGAGCAATTATCAAGGCCACATTATGAGCTGAATTAATCGACTGAGTCAGTAACTTGTTCATTGACACACAGCAAAGTAACAGAAACAAACAGCGTCAGAAATGTTTGCTCTTACAAATGCTGAAAGATGTCAAGTCTCTTGTTCTTTTTGACTAAATTATCTTCAGTAATGAGTCTCTCTCTCTCTCGGGCGGATAGATCAGCAGGGTTATACGTCACATCACCTTGTACTGTTCTGTATAATATAATAGTGGTTTTCAGGATTAAGTTTGGGTAGAACAAGAACTCATTAACATCTTGTTCTTATAGAGGTTAGGCTTATAAATGCGGATTATAAGCATTTGTCCCTGTGTGTGTGTGCGTATGTGTGTGTGTGCGTGTGTGTGTGCATGTATGTGTGTGTGTATGTGTGCGTGCACTCATAACAAGCAGGAGAGAATCACCAGAGGCAGTATTGTTAATTAACCCTGATTGTGGCACAGCAATATGGCAGCAGAGGTCAACGTTGCGCAGCAATTAAGGCCTATCCCATGTGAACTACATGTGACTTTACACTGATGTAATGTTTCAGCATATAGTCCAGCAATGCACGACAAGCACTAAGGATGAATTGTAAAGACTGTGGTGATCCCCTAATTGTTATACCGCCATCATTAGATCAAAGTTTTAATTTGTTTTGGTTATTTTGGTTTATACCAGTAAAACTAATGACACTCCCATCAGCGGCAGCTGTACATTGTGCATGGTGTTCTTTTACAAATGTTAGCAAGCTAATGTGCTCAATTAAGATACTGAACATGGTAAATAATACAGAATAATACAGGTGCGTGCATGTATGTGTTAGTGCATGTGAGTTCGTTGTTGTTACACTGATGACTATCCTCACTTCTATTAAGAGACTGCTCACAGGTGAGATGGCACAGTGCAACCCTTTGTGTTCTGTCACTTAACATTCTTTCCATTGCTATGATTTTATAATGTAAATATATATGTGGCTGCTTTTTATAAGTTTGGGATGTCTGCTAGATGAAACCGATTAGAAAAGGTAACACAGTTTACAGTTGCCCACTTAACCCTGTATGCGCGTGCGCGTGTACACACACACACACACACACACACACACACACACACACACACACACACACACACACACACTCTATCACCATTCCTGCAACCTCCCTTTTTCTACAAAATGCTCTCTGGTAATATGGTGCCATCTAGTGGCTGATAATTTGAATCACTGTTAGTGAATGACAAAAACCTGAAGGGAAACAACAGCTGCAGAGGTTTTCTTGAATTACAGTGATTGGAAACTGGCCACCTGCCCAGGCTCTTGGTGTGGGAACCTTTGCCAGAACGTACCTGCTTGAATCTTAGTGGTTTGCTATTTCAAGCCAAGGCTACAAAACTATTTTGGGAGGCATTATGTGTTTGTCCAAAGCTAAAATTGTACTTCAGCTCAGTTGAGACAAAGAAAGAAAGAAAGAAAGAAAGAAAGAAAGAAAGAAAGAAAGAAAGAAAGAAATCTCACAAACAGTGACCCAATCAACCCAATAGAATTACTTCCTGATCACAGGAAGTGATAACATAATGATACAATTAGGTTGGTAAAAACAACAATAAAATTGTTTCTGGAAGGATTGCTTTTGTAGTATCTCACAGATTTTGAAAATATAAATGAGAAGCACATGTACTTCAAAGATGTTTTTCTCAGATACCTTTGATGTTTCTTCCTCGATTAGCTTTACTTTTCAAGTTGCTGAGTGTGTAATTCTCCAGCAACATCCTGCTTCAGTGCCTTCAACTGATTTTACTGCAGAATATGCAGCGACAGACACTCTACATTGTGTAAAACTTTTCTGTTCTCTCAGTAATTATATGGGTGTTTTTTTCAGGCTGCTGCACAGGAAGTACTGTAACATCATAACAATGTAATGGTCTTATAATATAGAGCTATGGGTGGCCATAGAGAGTCTGTGTGTAATCCTCCACTGGGGTGTGGGTACTATATAATGTGCTGTGATGGCGCACATTGAGGCTAGCCCACAGACCTAGATGAGAGATGTAGTGCAAAGCCATTAGATGTGTGTATTTTTGTGTGTTTGTGTGCATCCTGTGTGTCTTTTTTATAGATCCTTTCACTGCGTTTCACTTTTTCCAGAGTTTTAGTTGAGGGTGATAATACTACAGGGAAGTGTGTAATCTCTACTTGAATTGAATAATGTTTTATGGGTTTGAACAATGTTTGGCTGCACAGGATGAATTGGTAGTAGAGAAGGAAACAAAACGATGACTGACGTTACGGGTTGCTCAGTTGTGAATTTGTGATAATATTTAAAATGGTTATTTTTGAGATAGTCTTTAACCTCATCTCTTTCAGTCAGTGTTGCTGGGGTTTTACTTGTTCCTCTCAGTTGTATAGTTTTTTTTCTGTTTTACTTGAAATGGCTTCTTAGTGTTTTCTGTTTCTTTGCCTGAGGCAGTGAGTTCCGTGAATTACAAAATGCAGCTTTGGAGAAAGTTTAACACCAAGTGAAGTTTCAGCTTTTACAGAGGTCGGACTTTCATCATCCTGCCGTGTTAGAGCCGAGATGATTAGTCAATTAATCAAGTAGTCAGTTGACTAGAAAAATAATTGGCATCTTGTTTCATAGTTGTAAAAATTGGATGCTTTTATTTTTAGACCGTCAGTAGTGGAAAAGATGCATTTTGATAATGTAGACCCTGGAATTTATTAGATTGTGATATGCTTTTTTCACATTTCATAGACTAAGTGATTAATCAGTTAATCTGGGACATAAATCGAGAGATTAATTGATTTAATTGATAAGGAAAATAATCCTTAGTTGCAGTACCAAACTGAGTTATGAAGGCGAAAGAGTAGCTACTATGACACAGTTACAAGTTTTCATGAAGACAGAAACATAAAAATATTAAATCTGGCAAAAAGAACTTATTGTTTGTTATGTTTAGGTTTTTGGATAAAGTTTATGGCAACATGGAGTGTTCCTGGATAATGTTAGGGGTTACTGGGAGGTCAACAGAGAGACCCAACAATACAGTAGAATTTAGATGTGTGTGTGTGTGTGTGTGTGTGTGTGTGTGTGTGTGTGTGTGTGTGTGTGTGTGTGTGTGTGCCCACTAGCATCCCATTTACAGTTGTTTCACTTCAAACTTCTCTCTCTCTCACACACACACACACGCAAACACACACACACAAAGCTTAATAGATCCTTGGATTTGAGAACGGCCTGCTGGCTCCCTCCCTCTCTCTCTCTCATTGTGCCAGATCAGCGGGGCCTCGAGATGAATCATTGATGACCGGTTCCAACGGCTTAATGGCCTCTAATGTTCTGTAATGATCTCCCGTCAACGCCATGTGCACGGCCTTAATGGATTCAATGCCGTGGAGAATTCGCTGGTTTGAACTTCGGTAATTCCTCCTCTTTTCGTTGAGCCGCGCACATCAAGTAAGAGCGAGAAGCCATGAGCACAAGGCTCCGGAGCTCCACGGGCACAGCATGAGTTTCCCCCTCCGCCGATCGACCTCAGGTAGGACCACAGGAAACAAACTCGCACAATGAGCCTACAGTAATCCTGTTAGAAAATTCTTACATGAAGTGTGAGAGTATCAACACAACTTGGCATCTGTGTATAATGTTATTATAGGGCAGAAGGGATAAGCATGAAATTACAGTGGAGTCAACAGACTCTCCTAAAGGGACTTTACTAAAATACTCTCCTGAGATTTTTGCTAATTTTATAAATGAATTTAGTTTTGACATTAAAATGTTCTCAAATGCTCCGTTTCACAATTTTATAAACTTGTGTTTTAAATAACATGATCATTTTGTTGTAATTTGAGTACAAACTGTTTTAACTCAGTTAAAATGTGCAGCTCTGTCCGTGGTGCTGAAAGCAGAGCGGGACGCGCCCCTCCGCTGAGCCGTCTCTGTAAAGAACTGTCCGAAGAAAACACTGTTTTATCGGATTATCTCCGGGACTTGAACCCCTTTTCAATTCACCTGTAGTGAATTAGCCCGTGGTTCAGGATCTGACTGTGATTCTATTGCAGCCACTGAATCCTGATCTTGAACTGTATCAGTGTCCTCCACGGCCCGGGGCAAATTATAGATGAACAAAGCCCCAGCTTTTGAAATATTAAAGGATTTAACATAACACAAAATTCCGGTCTTATTTTGGAAGCATGAATAAAATTAGCTTTAAGCCAAGTTCACATAAACGCCCTCAGAGACCTTGAATCAAAATTCTCCGCAGTTTGCACTAGGAATAATCCCTTTACTGTCAGAATACATGTCAGCCTGCAGGGTGGTTTCTTACTCTGTGAAAATAAAGATCAACCAAAATAACTTTTTCACTTTCAATTTCTACCTGAACCAAAATATCCCAAAGTTATTAGGGAAAAACGTGTGTGCATGATATCCAAGGAACTTTACTGGACACACAAATTCCTAGTTAAAGTGTATCACATTGTTCACTTATGCTGGTCTAAGGCCTCCCCAGTTTGCTGCAAAGTGTCAAACAGGCTGCTGCCGCGTGCTGCTGGGTCCCTATCGAGCGTGGCCGATTATACTCTAACTGGCGCTCCTGGTCAGACTGGCAATCACACACATAAAAGCTCTCCCTGGGTTGCTTGCTGTAAACATACAGCAGTGTAGTTTTCATTATTAATTCCCTCTTCTCAAGTATCAAATTCCTAACCTGCCTGTAGGTGACGCTACAGAACTCCAAGCAAACCTTAGAAGTGTACTGGCTTTTAAACATAGAAAAGACAAGATGCAACAGCCCAGATTTATCTGTTAAATTCCTTCCCCCCCCCCCATTTCTTTCTACAGGTGCATCAGTCTGACACATTTAGACTAAAGACTTTGCTTATTCAGGATGTTTTTTATTGTAAATCCAGGAAACAAATTTGTTCTCCCCTGTGTTGTTTGGTTGCTTATTTGTGTAATGATCTTTCTATTGATTCAGTCATTGATTCACTTGTTTTCTGTAACATCTACATTTGTTAGCGTGGTGATTTAATTCAAAGGGCGAGAAGTGGCTGTATTTATGTTTGTCACGGTTTGTTTACCCCGCAGCTTGTATTGTTACATGACATTTTGTCAGCTCTTGTTTGTGTGGCTTTTGCTTTTAGGGGCACGTGGTGTGGGTTTTAAAGCAGGGATCTCATAAATGAAAGATGAGGGACTAGACCAAGCTTTCAGTCATTTTATTGCATCGCTTGTAGAGGTTTGCTTCTATAATTTTATGTTTTACATGGCGTCACAGATTGGTTATGAAACCCTTTATGGCTGAAGTGTCATCGCTCTCAGGGAATGTATAGCATGTGGGTTGAACTGTACAGTTGCATCTAAACTATATTTATCTGTACATTTACAAGGGTCTTACCTAAGCAGAAGGCCATAGGTGTAACTTCAGCTCCTTCAGTCAAGGACAGGCTAAAGGCTCCGCTTCAGTGACCAGGTCCTGACCTCAGTGTCTATCCACAGTCCATCACTCTCTCCTCCGCTCATTGGCTTATTCTCACAATGGGCTACAGCATACTGAGTTTGCCTCCTCTTCCGCATGTAATTTACTGCTCACCACATCCTCTTGCTCTCCAGCTATCGATTTCCACTACCTTTTCCACTGGCGAACAGCACGCATTGGCCCTTGCCCGCTGTTCGGCGCCAGGTGCCACAGGTCGACTTCAGCTGTGAGGCAGTCGTCTATCTGTCCGCCGCCTCGTCTTCCTCTGTAGACACCAGTTGGGAGCTGCAGTTGCCATGCGCCGTTGCAGCTGCATTTGGCACTGACAGCTGTGCATCTGTTCTCCTGTGGGGGCTGCCTGTGGCCAGACGACATGCCTGAAGTGGCTGATTGCTGCCGTATGCGTGTGCCTCTGCTCTGGTGCGAATGCAGAGGGAACATCTGGAAAACGACATGGCTCATCCAGACTGAAGTGCTGTCTCTGATATTCACCTCCTCCTTGCACGCTGCAGCCTTTCAGCAGTGGTGAACCTCTGCACCAAAACAAGATGAGAGCCCCTCCTTTCTGCCTCCACTTTCTCACAAACACATTCACCAGGTCTCTCTCTCTTCTAATATTCCTCCTTCACTTGTTTTACCTTTTTCCTTATGCCTCCTCACATATTAAACATTCCCTTTGCCTCCCTCTGTCTATATTTCTCTCCTTCTCCAGTCCTCGCTCTCTCTCACTCTCTCGCCCTCCCTTTCACTCTTAACGCCTCCCATTCTTTTGCCAGTTCATTTTTTCCTTCTCTCTGCATTCATCCCTCTTTTCCCAGTCCATTTTCAGGTTGTGTATTTGCTACAAGCTCTCTCTCCCTCCCTCTTTCTCTCTCTCACACAGCCTCTCATTTTCTCTCTTCCGCCCCCCTTTTCCATTATTCCTCCTCTCATTCATTCACCTGTCTGTCTCCTCTATCCCTCTTATTTCGCTGTTCATTTTCCTCACTCCTCCTATATTACACCGCCTCCCTCCCTCCCCCCTCCTCTCTTCCCCCCCTCTCAATCTCACTGCCTATCACACATCACTGTTCAGTGTAACATGTAAATATCATGCCACGTGGGGTTCAGGGCTACAGGTGCCCTAAGAGAAAGAGCTGCCCAAACCTCCTTCATCTCCGACCCCCTCCCC
Organism: Seriola lalandi dorsalis; assembly: GCF_002814215.2. Classification (NCBI taxonomy): domain Eukaryota; kingdom Metazoa; phylum Chordata; class Actinopteri; order Carangiformes; family Carangidae; genus Seriola; species Seriola lalandi. Next base: position 240,047 of record NW_019525445.1, on the reverse strand, counting down.
ACACCAGACACACACACACACACACACACACACACACACACACACACACACACACACACACACACACACACAGATAACACGCGCACACATACACACATCCTCTCCAACCCCCCCTCCTCGTTCGTCTTCCTCGGGGCGGGCAGGGCTGCAGCAGTTTTATGAACGGCACGGCTGCATCATGATCCCTCTCCCACTGAACCAGCCCCGAGCTGTTTCATTGACAAACATTCCGGTTGCTGCATTTCTGTCACGGACAGCGTCGAGGAGCGGAGCATCGCCGGGGGAGCGGTGCAGAGCAGCAGCAGCAGCAGCAGCAGAAGAGGAGGAAGCAGCAGCTGCAGTCATCATCGACATCAACCGCCGGTGTCGTTCGCACCAGCTCTTAAGCTGTTGATTCGCCACTTGGACCCGGACCGGAGCCTCGCGCACACCCTCTTCATCCTGCACGCTCTCTCGGGACAGCCAGAAGAAGCACCTTGGAGGGGGGAGGGGGCGAGGGGGGCAGACAGCTTTTGCCACTCCGACCCCTTGGGGGATGTGAGGCGGCGTCGTTAACGCTCACTCTGTGGCACATTACTGGATTTGTTTGAACGACTTCCATGAAGCGCCCGGACGCACGGATGGAGGATTCTGGACGCTTTTTAAAAACACGGATATCTGCGAGACTGCAGCGGCCGGTGTGTGATGCGAACTGAGCCGTGGGTGGTGTAGACCCCCTCCCCGCACCCCACACCCCCATCGCCTTATCCGCGAACTCTCCTTCCAACCGGGACGCACAGCCTTGTTTCACTCCACCGGGGGAACATGTCCCGGGCAGCGGCTATCGCCAGCTCCCTGATCCGCCAGAAGCGGCAGGCGAGGGAGCGGGAGAAGGCGAACGCTTGCCGCGGCAGCGGCAGCCCGAGCAACAGCAAAGGCACAAACGAGAAGCCGAGCAAGCTGAATGTGTTCTCGCGTGTCAAATTGTTTGGATCGAGGAAGAAACGGAAGAGAAGGCGACCACCAGGTCTGAGGGTGGGGGACAGGAAAGTCTCAGAGACATGGGCTATACCACCACCTCAACCATCTTCACCACATTACCATCATCACCACCAACCAACACCATTTTCTCTGGTCCCCCATCACTTCATCATAGTCTCCTAGCAGTGGCACGAGAATTAATCGTGTCGGATGACCCCACAAACATCACATGTAAATAACTTTGCATTGTCCTGCAGCAAAGTGTTGTGGCAGCTTGTATCTGTGATAACTGCTGAGATCTCAGAAAAATAAGATCCAAATTTAAGCTTGAGCTGCTCCATTCGTCATGTAACATCTGTCAATTATTATTAAATTTTTATGTGCGCCACTCTGTACAGGGGTCAGAGACTGATATTGGGCCCTGAAGGCCCAGCCCTTGGAAATATAAACAGCCTCTCCTCCTCTAAAACTTCCGGCTTCCTGCAGACTGCTGGATTTGATACATGCGCGCACATGACAGTAATAAGGAATGAATGCAGTTAATGTGACTCCTCTCCTCTCCTCTCCTCTCAGAGCCCCAGTTAAAGGGCATTGTGACCAGACTTTCCAGTCGCCAGGGCTTCCAGCTGCAGATGCAGCCTGATGGAACCATTGATGGAACCAAGGATGAGGACAGCACCTATGGTAAGCCTGTCCTTTGGATGTACAGAAAAGGCTACTCGCCATCCAAATGTTTCGAATTCCTACATGTGCCTTCTTTCAGCTTGTCCTGTAACTAACAGTTATTTTCATTATCAATTAACCTGCCAGTTATTTTCTTGATTAATCATTTTGGCTATAGTGTCCAAAAACAGTGGGAAAAAAAATGCAGATACCCCAGAGGCCAAGATGAAATCTTAAAATTGTTTTTTTATCCGACCAGCAGTCCAAAACGATTCAGTTACCTCTCATATGACATAGAAAAGATCAAATGATTGCATTTAAGAAAATGGAACTTATGTGTTTGGTATTTTCGCTTGGAAAAATTACTGAAACAATTAATCAATACTAGTTAATTTTCAGTTGAGCAACTGATTAATCATTTCATCGTTTCCACTCTAAAATCAGCTTTACAGAACTTAAGTTAACATAAATGGAAAGACAAATGTGTGTTACTCCGACCCTAACAAAAATAAAGCAGCATTTCAACTTATACGTGTTAGTGCCTCAGTCTGAGATCTTTAGAGCTTATAAAGTAAAGGAAGATAAAGGAACTGCTCATAGTGCAGTTTGAGACTACTACCAGGTACAACTACAAAAGAGCTTACAGTGCAATGTTCAAATCTGTGAAATAGGTTGACCTGCGCCAGTGAACAAATTCCCTTTTGCCTGGTCTATCTCCGTCTCCCTCTTTCTCACGCACACAAACACACACGGGCTACAATGTGTGATTGATACGGCTAATTCAATCGTGTTGTTGTGGCTCAGACATTAATCTCTCTTTCTCGCGCACACTTGGTGTTGCCAGAGTCACGCATTAATCTCTGCTTCTTTTCGGGCCACCAACTGTTGTGCACAAGGAGAAAGACATGGCTGCAAAGGAAGCATGTTCTTTAATTAGATGATTACATGGTGTATACATCATGTAAACGCCTACTCACGTGAAGTCCCACATGGATACTGGGTTTGAATGGATAATCCATGTAATTTATGTCTCCATATAACCACAGTCATTACTAAGGAAATGTTTGGCTAAATGAGTATAATTAAACAAGGGCTTGACTCATCAAACTGCCTGGAATAATTATGTCCGTGCTACAGAGCTTTTACTGTTGAAACATATAAATAACTTTCTGGCTTGAGTTACTGAGTGCAAACCACCGAGCGAAAACAACAACAACAAAAGTGAAAATTTTGATATAGTATCAGTTTTTTCACTGCACACTAAAAATGTGTATATGATGAAGCCTATAATCTATTCATATGCTTTTGTCACTGTGGATCCTTTATCTGTTCATCCATCATGTCTGGAAATACTCTTAAATTAAATCTGACAGTCTGCTTTAATGTTATATTCACTGTAATGTACAAGGGCGTAGGGATCAGGGGGACATGGCACCCTGACTTTCCAAAATCCTTTTGTGGTGTCATTTAGATTTTACTCACTTAAATCTCTCTAAACATCTTCTTACTGTCTAGCTGTTAAAATACAGATGAAAGAAAAGTGCTAAGAGAGAGAGAGAGAGAATCGCCATTAATTTTAACCATGGACTTTATTTTGCCCTGGGTTCCTCCTCTCAGGCGACATACCGGCTACTGCCCAACTCCTTAATAGGCATAATTTTTACCTCCAGCTGAGAGAAAGTCTGCAGGCACTACTCAGGGCTGCAAAACTACAGGAAGCTCCATCAACAAAAACTAAATGGGATTTTAAGTAGGGTTAATTAATTAATTAATTAATTAATTAATTAATGTATTTTTAAGAACTTCAGATTTTTTGTGTCCCCACCAAACCTACGCCTTCGGTAATGTATTAAGATTGTGGAGCCCAAGCCATCCCTACTATACATGTTCAAAAGCAGGATTGAGCGCTGAAATTAATTGCAAGTTGATCAGTTTGTTGGTTAGTCGTCTGACAGAAATTGAGTCAAGAGCAATTTTGATCATTGTTGAAGTCATTTACCAATCAAACTGTCAAAGAGTCTCTGGTTTCAGCCACTTAAATGCAAGATCTATACTGTAGCCTGTCACTGAATATGTCACTGAATATGGTCAAACAAGGACATTTTTCAGGACCTTCTGACATTTTTTTTTAGACTAAATGATTGATCTTTTAATAGAAAAAAAAGCTGATAATGACAATGACTGTTGTGGCCCTGGTAGGACCATTTTCATGTCTATGGTAGTAGAAATATCGGTAATCTTTGACTCTGGTTCTTCTGGTCTGGTGGCTTTTCTGTTGAAACATGGTCTTGCACTACTAAATGTTTACCAAACCTTGCTTTGCTGTGTGCCCTTTGATAATTCTTGCCCCTTTCATCCCTGTGCTATACCAGGCTACAATCAGCTCAATCATTAGTGTAATACAGTAGCCTTAGCGCCAGACTGAAAATTGCATCGCTGTGGCAAAATGGATGTCTCATCATACTGGACACAACATTGTTATTGATGAGTCTTTTTCTCTCCGTTTCCCTGTGTGAGGGCTGGTTTGTTTGCTTTGTGTATTTGTGTGTGCGTTTGTGTGGGTGTGTATGTGCACACATAGCTGTGTTCAACCTGATCCCGGTGGGGCTTCGTGTGGTGGCCATCCAGGGCGTGCAGACCAAACTCTACTTGGCAATGAACAACGAAGGCTTTCTCTACACCTCTGTAGGTCACGACACATTCACACACCACCATTATCATCATCATCATCAACATCATCATCATCACGATGGGTTGAGTAATGAAACAGCAGCTTTCAGTGTGACCAGTCTGTTTTCATCCCATCATTACATCGATACTTTAACTACAGTGTTGCCTTGTGAGTCAGCTGCCATTGGGTGTTATAATCCAGTGTCTGAGCCTCCCTTATCTGCTACTGATATTGTGGCTTCTCAGGATTGATTTCAGATCATCCTCCAGCCTCCTTTTGTTTATCTCCCTTCAGTCATTCTTTGATAGGAGGATTTCTTTGTGTCCATTTTCACAAGGCTCCTGAAATTTGTTTTCATGCCTTTCCCAACTCGATTTACACATATATCTCCACTGTGCATATATTTTCTCAGACAGGTCAGGAGCCAGTGTTGGCTGCAGTGCATTGCATTAAGTGCCTGACTTTAGCTCTTGAGTTATGGTGGGTGGTGTTGATGCAATAACAAAAAAGAATATAAAAAAACAAAAAACAAAACACACACACACACCTCCAGCAATCTAAACAAGACTGCGAGACCAAAAGATGAAAACTAACAAAGAGGAAATAGAAAAATGAAACGCACCTCGATGTAATTACAGTCATGCTGCTACGCCTGTGCAGGCACGTACACCACCACAATATCTGGCCCATCATGTCCAGTCCTGGATGTTTTGGCTTGTCCTGGTTTCAGTCATAATACTGATATCACTTGTTTCATCTTCTCACCTGATATTAAACGCAGAAAAGAAACACACAAAACATATTTATAGATTTATACACACAAACCACAATAGTTTGTCTGCTCCTACCAAGTCGATTGGAAGATCAGACATACACAAATCTTAATCAAAATTTCAAGATTAATGGCCTACACAGAGAAAAATCACTCTATCTGTATCTTTCCGTCTCCCCCGGCAACCTGGGCACCATCTTTCTCTCAGTGGGCTGGTTGGTATTCAAGGGAGTAGCTGGTTGCCATGGAGATGGATGAATAAGGAAATGCAAATGTCAGCTGTCCTAAGTTGGTGCAGTTTGTTCTTGGAGACTACAGCCTGGCCGAGATAATGATTCAAAGAGCGGACCAACTGATGGATGAACACACTGAAGGCGATATGAAGAAGGAATGACTGAACACTTTTTAATGAAGTTGTCATTACAAACTCATACCTTCTATGACTCTGCTCCATCTCTTCCCCCCCTCCATGTCTACTTAATCATCTCCTTGTGTTCTTTCTTTCATGATTTATTCTAATATGTCTGTCACATTTTTCCCCCAGGAACATTTTACCCCAGAGTGTAAGTTCAAGGAGTCAGTGTTTGAGAACTACTACGTCACCTACTCCTCCATGCTGTACCGGCAGCAGGCATCGGGCCGGGCCTGGTACCTGGGACTCAACAAGGAGGGTGGAATCATGAAGGGGAACCACGTCAAGAAGAACAAGGCCGCTGCACACTTCATACCGAAACCGCTCAAAGGTAGGACTGCACTTTACCAGTACTAGTACAACCAGTACTAAAACTCTCGACATGAGGCAGGCTATAGTTAAACTGACGTGGCCTTTTTTTCCCTGAAAAAGTATCTGTATTAAAAAACTTAAAAAAGGAGCTTTTTCTGGGTTTTGCTGTTGATACATACATAGCCAACGTTAGCATTAACAGCTATTTACTTACCCGTCTTGCCAAGAGACTCAGCCACAGTTGTGTTCACAATACAAGAGGGTATAAGCACTACTTTCTCAGGGAAGACTGGAGACTACAGTGTCTCAGTATAGGAAAGTGAAGATGATCCGGCTGGACTGGGGCTAGCTGGTTAGCATGCTAACTTCAGAGAGTTAACAGAGTTAACAATCAGGTTCTGATTGGTCCATGAAAGTATGTGACATCTTATTTTTCCAACTGAGGCCTGTCACAAACCAGAGAGAGAAGTATAGACAAAAGAAATAAAGAATAAATACAAAGAAATAAAGTTTAAAAAAAGAAAATAAAAGGGAAAAATAAATAAATAAATAAATAATGAAAATGTTATGTAAAATACCCAAAACTGTTCGCACTTTGTTTGAAAATTGTGCATTCATAGGATTTCATCATTCATAACAGGAAGCTGATTGAGGAAATATGTTTTCAGGATCTTTTAAACATGTCTGGATGAGATCTTTAAATATTCATGAGTAAATAACAAACAATCAAAGTCAACTGGAGGAAAAACACCGGTAATTGTTATTTAATAGTCTGAACATTCAAAAACTAATCTGCTTCATCACGACTCTTTAGGTGTGTTTCATAAGCAAACAACCCCCTATTGTCATCAGACGGCAACTCTTATTTCGCTTAAGTCTCATTGGTGCCAGGAAAATATGAAATACAATCAAACCAGATAGTCACAAACAAATACTGCAATGTCTTCAGTAAAATAACTGAAATTACAACTACATATATATATATATATATATATATATATATATATATATATATATATATATATATATATATATATACACACACACACACACATTATAACTATATGTGTTATAAAGTAAGAAACTAATTGAGAAAAAGGTTTACAGGGCCTGTAATTACTTTTTTGTGCCCAAGTGAAAAAATAGTGGGATCATGAGACAATGTCATTCCTGTTCCTGTATGCCACATGTTGTATGCATAAACATATGTTCAAAATAGATGGCACTTGATGTTTTATGAAGGTATAGAGCTAGACTTTTTCATGTTTGTGAGAATGCACTCATTCATGTCTCTGAGAGCTAATTACTCAAAACTCAATTACATTTATGGGAAATGTCCAGCTTGGTGCAATAACTTACAGCCCACCACCCGCCCACTCTCTGTTTCGTGAACTCATCATTTACAGATGAATATAAAAGGATTTTATGTGATGTTATCCGAGGGAGACCTGGCTTAGACGGCACCAGTACAGAGTTCCAGACAGAGATGAGAGCGCTTATTAAAGACATGATGTAAATGCAAGAAAGTACACATTAAAATGTAAATGCACAGAGTATTTCTATATCAGTATAATCAATATTTCTATAATAACAATAGATCATATTACTACTTGTAGGTGAAAGGGGTGGATCATAGTGATGAATCCACAGAGAGTTATCATTGGACTCAGAGCTTTCACAGAGGCTTTTAGTGCCTTTCAGCTCATCGTTTTACTTTTCTGATACTTGAATTAATCTCACCACTGCCAGCCGCAGCAGGCAGGTGTTCTCAGTGCAACTTGAAAACAATGAGAAGAACTCCCGCACACTGTCTCGCTCCCTGCTGAAATATTTATTTGATTACAACATTTCGGTCTACCCTATACTATGTGGATGTGTTGTGATGCAGCCCATATATACATGATGAAGGTCAGACAGCCTGAAACATGGTAATCAAATAAATATTTCAGCATAAAGTGAGACAGTGTGAAAAAAACCCCACTGTACATTACCTGCCTAGCGGCAGACATACAGTTAGTGAACATTTAGCAGTTTAAGAGCCAGATATACTGTATTTCTGCAGGAATTAGTGGAGAACAAAACAGAGCTAGAAAGAGAGTGGATATTGGAGTTAGGACTCATCAGATCACCAAATGAATGCTGATGTTGTTTCTGCTGGGTGCGTCAATAGGCAACTGAGGATATGTCTGAAACTATGAATTTGTTTATAATTGTTCATTAATTGTATGTTCATTAATGACTAGAAATCTTCATTGTTCCATGTTTTATGTAGCATTATATTACACCTGCAAACTTAGCTTTGTAGGAATTCCCCTCTGAGAATCAAATCAGGATTTAAAACCAGAATTAATTATAGAGTTGGCATAAAGTTATCTGCATGCACGAGAACTAAATGTTCTGAACTTACTGAAGAAGACTGTGCATAAACAAAACCTGAGTGAGTCACTCAGACAAGTACCAATAGTTGAATTAATGATTCTCCTTGTGTGTGTGTGTGTGTGTGTGTGTGTGTGTGTGTGTGTGTGTGTGTGTGTGTGTGTGTAGTGGCCATGTACAGGGAGCCCTCCCTCCATGACCTGACAGAACTCTCACGGTCAGGTAGCGGCACGCCGACCAAGAGTCGCAGCGCTTCGGCCCTACTTAACGGCGGAGGGAAGACGCCAAGCAACAATGACTTATCCTAGCCCCACCACCCCTCACACACACACACACACACACACACACACACACACACACACACACAAACACACACATATACACAAGCACGCACGAACACATGCACATGAACACACACACACACACACGCACAGATCTCAGGCCGACATGCCCACACATCAGGCTGGTGAGGGGTAGGAGGAGGCAAGGAGAAAATGAAGGAGAACAGGAATGTGTTCTTCCACTTCACGGAGCCCACTGTGACTGACTGTGATGTAAATAAATCAAGGACAATCAATCCATCTGCCTCTGCTGCTCTGGTCTGCAGAGGGACAGGACCTGTGAATCTCTTCCCTTGACTACTCTTCCTGCTGTATCATACCCAGATAGAACAAGGGAGGGAGAGAAAGAAAGGAAGGATAGAGAAAGTCAGTCAGTCAGTCACACAGTCCTATAAACAGACTGTTACAGAGAACCAAAGAGTACAAGTATTAACTAACTATGGTATGTGCTATGAAAAAGGCAAGTGGCAAGAAAGTTACAGAGCGACAAAGGAAGGAGGAACGTCTTATCTATTCTACCGTACGCTATGTTTACACAGAGCTCATGGGGTTAAGTCATATTTTTAAAAATGACGAACGTATTCCTTGTACACTTATGAGGACTGATCATTTGTTTGCATGCAGGTGCGTCTGTGTGTGTGTGTGTGTGTGTGCGTGCGTGCGTGCGTGCGTGCGTGTGTGTGGGTGTGCGTGCGTGTGTGTGCGTACGTGTGTGTGGTCAAGTACATGCTGTGCTTGCAGTAGGTGTGTTGTGTGTGTGGGCAAGTGAGACCGAGTGTGTGCGCACACGTCTGGGGGGGGGGATTTTACCTTTTTAAGATCTGTTGTATATCAGACAAACCTCCTGAGGGCTTTAGCAGGTTAAAATAAGGTTTACTGTATATGCTTCCATGCTTACTTCTTACAAGCAATGCTGTTGTTTATCTTTCCGTTTGTTGTTGTTGTCCCTTGCTGTTTGTTTGTTTGTTGTTGCATGGAAGCTTGTGGACCTCTGCTCAGTAGCAGCATGCTGAAGGTCCTTTTTTTCTGGTCTTATGTGTTCCTGACCAAAAGAGAACACTAGTGAGCCAATAGTGTCATACCACAACACTAGTGAACCAATGTGAGGGTGTTAGAACACTACTGGACCAATAGTATTGCACCAGAACATGAGTGGACCAATGGTGTTGGACCAGAACTTTGGTTAACCAATAGGAGCACAGATTAACTTAATATTTTGGTTCCTGCTGTGGACAAACTAGAAATGCACTAAATAAACTCTTTCTAAAGAAGTGAAACAATTGTCTTGTCTTATTCCGTAAATTGAATCCATTTAAAAACACGTTGTATGTTGAAATGCTTCGACTCTGAAACATTAGAGTTCCAAATCATCGTTAATGTTATAATTTAAAAGAAAACTGCTCCATGTTCAGGGGGGTCAGTTCACACAAATTACAACCAACATATTATCATACTCATCTCCAGCTAAAATGTGATGACACTGAAATTCCACCCATCTCAGTTGTATTGGGAAGAGACAGAAATTTCAGAAAGAGATATTTCAGAACTTGGGAACACCACTAGGGATGTGTGAGACCCCCCCCCCCCATCAGCTTTCATTGTAACATGACTGATCATGTAGCAGAACTTGTGTGCTTTGTTTTATTTCAGTGTGTTTACACTGGAAAGGTATACTCAAAAAACTCATAACAAAAACACTTCATTTGTTAGGGTACTGTTGATGGACGCTATTCTCTCACAGTGCACCACAGGAGACTACGCACTATACAAAAGGAAATGGGGAAGTTGCTCACAGCTGGAAAATATTAAATATAATTGTGATGGTGCTGACGCAGCTGTAGGAAAATCAAAGAAAACAAAGACATTATTCAGTTTTTTGTAGCTTGTGTAATAATTTCCTCTCAGTAAAACTACTTAAAAAGTTTCTGAGATCGACACTGGCACTAGATGTTGCACTAGACCACCAGCAGCTCAGACCAAAACAAATGCTTGTCGGCCACACACCGTCACGTTGTCCGTCAGAAAGATGCTACAGATCTCAGTGAAAGTATCCACTAAACCCACAACAAGAAGCACAATTTAATTAAGTTACCTTGTCTGCACGTGAGCCAACAATAAAACACCTAACCACAACCATCAGTCCAGGCTAGCATTGCTGAGATATGCTCCACAGCAATGTTAGCATTTAGTCAGCTAGCGATAGCAACGTTTGCTGAACAAATTCATAATATGGAAAACGGCAAGTTAGCTACTGTTATCTTGCCTCCTGTGGCCGTCATCAATAAAAACAGACATGTAACATTATGTAGCCATCAAGTTACTTACACATGGAGGAGAAGAAGCCGGTTCTGAGTCAATCTGGAGCCTTTAGCCGCTGGTAGGGTTTTCCTCTAGATGGTAGGACTATGTGAGACACTCAGCCTGGGACTGATCAGCTGGGATACAGACACGCTGATGAGGCCGGGTAAAACTTTATGGATGTTTTGACGTCTAGCAGGCAACCGAGACATGAACAGGTTATCCCCATGACTGACTCTCTGTCTTTGTCAGAGGCCTTCTCAGCCAAATAAAGTTTCTTCGAGAGAGGAAGGTGCTTTGCACCTGAACCTGCACTGTGCCATCTCACCTGTGGGCGGTTCCTGTGTGTTTATAAAGGGGGAGGTTCAACTGTTTAACAGGAGGGACTCACGAGCACTAACACGCACATGAGCACGTACTGACATGCACGCGCTAGCATACCAAAACAAAGCACAGACAAACTCAGATTACAGCACACACAGGTGTGTGACTTCGTACTCTGCTCGGGATGCCATTACTCCACTATATCTTTGCATAGAAAATAGGTGCTTGCTGCTATATTATTATTGTATTATTGTATTGTTGTATTGTATTGTTTTGTACATTAAATGCAAAAGTAAAGAATTTGGCCACATTGTTTCACCAAGTGCAGGAACATGATTTTACCACTAGATGGCGATGATGCTTCAGAATTGTGATGCTGCTGTTGGTTTCTTTAAAACAGAGAAACAATTAAACAACAGTAGACAAGGTTTCTTGATAAAGTAATCATTTACTCCAACATGTGTGTATTTGTTCATATCTCTGTGATGAGCAGGGAAAGCAGACATGGGCATTTATCCTCAAATGATTCTGCTAAGAGGGGTGCAAAGGCTAATTTCCAAGACATTTGTGTAACCACAAAATATAACAAGATAAAGTGCAAAAGGCAAATATGGAAAAAAATACATATAATGGTTAAAAACGAATAGTTTCACATTGCAATAACAAACATTTACTCATTGGTTTCAGGAACAGTGTCATACTCAATATATCTCCCTAATGGTTTAAATACACATCACAAGATGTGAGATGCTTCTCTCACTATTAATGATAATTTAAGGTAATAATTTCTTTACTTTAGTTTTTCATTGTACAGTGACAAATATGTAAAAGGGAATAAAATCAGTGGGTGTAAATAGGAAGTCTTGTCTGTAACTCTGAACTCACAGTGTTGATGAACCACACTCTCCCTTTGCTTTGCACGTCTATGAAGTAATCACATTTTCACTTTCTGCAGCCCAGTGCAAATGTAAACACACATGCAAACTCACACAAACATATAGATTTCATGTTCATAGAGATCCACATTAATACTGTACTGGTACATCAAGTCTGTCGTATTTACAGTGGTTGGACACAGCACCGTGCTGCCTGGACTTGCAAAAGATTCCTCTTTTTCTTTAGATAAGAGGAGGGAGGAATGTGTCAGAGTCTGTCCTCTGTCCTCCTTCTCTTCTTCCTCTTCTCAGTGCCACTTTTTCTTGCTCTTCATCTGTTTCTTCCTTTACACGTCTTCCTGTCACAGCTCAGTTTTTTTCTCCCCATCAATCCATCTGTCGATCCGTTCACGTTCAGTCTAGGTCCCCTTCTTTGACTCCCACTCCTGGAAACCATGAGACAGCATTAGGTGAGGCAAATATTTCTCTCTGTGCTTGTCTCACACACACACTCACACGCACATGCACACGTACATACACACTGTACCTTTGCTTTCTGCATGACGCTCCCCTTGGAGGAGGCGTAAAGAGACGGAGGGCGTTTACGAAGCTCAGATGCTGAGTTCACTGGCACAGTCTCATTGTAAACCTTTTCAACTTTACTGCCCTGTGCCTGCACACGAAAACACATTGACAGACCAACACACATACAAACATAAATGTCAGATAGTTTTCACTCAAGTAAAAAGCAGTGAACATATGATACAGTATAATATACTGAGATATGGCAAAGAAATCTAGTGACGTGACACAGACTCAGTCTCTCCGTTAACTGCCTACCTTGACACTGATCTTGGTGTCAGTGGGCGGACCCATTTCTCCTCTAGCCAAAGATTTCTTCAGGTTTTCTTTGACTTCTGTCAGTCGGAGCTCTAGCTCCACCCTCTCCTCCTCCTTCTGTTTACACAGCGTCTCCAGCTCAGCTAACCGCTGTTCCACACCCTTACCTGCACATAAAACACACACACACTTACAGTTACTACTGCAACGAAGCTGGAGTCTAAACAGTACTGTGTGTGTGTGTGCGTGTGATTTGCCCCTGACCTGTGCAACTCTTCATCCCCTCCTTCACCTCCTTCTTCTCCCTGCGGAGAGAAATCAGTGCATTTCTGAGCTCCTCCTTTTGCTTCTCCAGCTCCTCCTTCTGTGTCAGGTACCGCCTGGCATCCTCCTCTGCTCGCGTCTTGCCATACCGCCCATACTGATTTACATCTAGAAAAGAAAAGCACAATATAGATAGACAGAGCAATGATGAGCGAGAATGTCGGTCATTCAGCTGCAGGTTCTACCATGTAATTTTCATAAAGCCTGTCTCATCAAATATGAAAAGAGACTCACTGGAGGCATGTCTCTTAATGGCGGCCTGCTGTTCAGTTTTTTCAGAGTCCCTGCTGGAGAATGAGGCGTGGCGTCTCACCTGGCCCGCTCTGCTCTCAACATCCCCATCCTACAGGATACAGGAATATCTCACCATTGACATAATTTAAATTTTTATGCATCGATATGTTTATTTTTTAAACTGAAACTGTACTGCAGATACCATTTTGTGTGTGTGTGTAATGTAAGCTTTTAGCCTATGTTGTATCTTCAACATACACTGCAAAATGTAAACATGTGCAATAGTAGAATAGAAGCACAAATTATCATTGCACTGTGATGGACAAAAACATTATTCTCTTTCTGAATTTTTTTCCCTCAACCTCTGATGCCTGAAACCCCACGAGGAGATGCACTGGGGTACCAGTGAAGCTCAACACAACATGCAACTAAATGTGAAGTTAAAAATTGGGGCTGTCTAATATTTAGAAAATAGTTATGTCACAAACTTAACCTAAGTTCATAAATCTGCAACTGAACATGACAGGAAGAAGAAAGACCAGAGAAGCCTTGGAAAACTTGAAGCTTCTCCACATTTGGCAGATTTTCTCTGTTGTCACTGGTTCACAAGATGTTTCCTCACCTCAACACTTTCATAGACTTCATCGTAAGTTCTGGAGTCTGTCGAGGCACTGCTGGAGGAAGCAGCCGTGGTAGTGGCCCACCTGATGGGAAAAAGAGGCAGAGACGGATGTATTTCAGGATAAAAGCTATAATAAGAGACAGAAAACTCTAGATAAACACACACAGAAACACACAAACAGATACTGTAGGAAGTGACTCACAGGAAGGAGTGTCTGGCAGCGTGCCGTATGTCTGTGAGTGTGTCCACATCGATGTAATCGTAGTGCAGCTCTTCAGGCAAAGTGACGTTCCCGGTCTCTGCAAACAACACACCAAGCCAGCGGCCAAGATCCTTCGAGCAGCTGGCCTGATGGAAACAGACATACAAGGCTGCTTGGTTTCCAGAAAAATGAAGGCGTGTTTTCCCTGTGCACATGTCAATGTCATGGAAAACAATCTGCCTGAAATCCATCGTACCTCTAAAGCTGCCAGTTCGTTGCCTCCCTGCAGGATGCGGAAGGAGAAGGGATGTTTGGGGCCGGGGCCGCCTGGCACCACCTCTGCCCCTTTGAGTGGCACCACAATGACTGGCGGCCGCTGGTCTCCAGGGTCCTTCTGCAGGTACAGGCTTCCTTCTCGCACCACACACCAACGCTCCTTCCAAGAGCCGCTCAGACACACACTGAGGTAGCCTATAGAAAACGAGAGGGAGAGAATGTGAAAGTGATTAAAAGACAAAAAGACGGAAAGTATGTTTAGTGACTAGAATCAGTTTATATTCAAGTCATTTGGTCAAAAATGGCAGCTAATATAACTTATTTAATTTTTATTTCGACCTTGAATGTCTTCTTTTGTAGCTCATACATTACATGAAAATACTTTGGACAACAACTGTATCTATTGTGTCTATTTCATGGATCTCCGGTAGAATTTAAAGGACCAGTGTGTGAGATTTAGTGGCATCTAGTGGTGAAGTTGCAGATTGCAAGTGAATACCCTGCGTAGACACAAAGGGATCATTCTAAGCTAACAAAAACACAACGACTCCTAGTTTCAGGTGATTATAGACTGATGAAAACATTATTATGAATATTATCTTCCATTTCTGCTAATAGATCCACCTAAATCGTGCACACTGGTCCTTTAAAATAAAGTTCCAAGGGTATGAATACACAGTGCATGAAGCTGTGTTATTTATTTGAAGATTGGAAATAAAACATTATTTATTGAAAACAATTTTGGTCTACCCTAAAAATATTTCATCTATGATAATTTATATCTTTACTCTTTACTGTAATTGTTTCACATTTTGACATTTGAATGTTAATTTTTCTTTATTTTATTATCGTTGGTTTTATGATGTACAATACAAATCTTAATTATGAAACATGGACTAATTGTACAGCATCATATAAGTTGGTCATATGGTTATAAGATTTAGCCTACTTGGCTTTTCTTAAAGGCATCCACTTGTACTTATCCTTCACTTTTAATTAGTCTATTACTCAGCCAAACACCCACCAACTCATCAACCAGCCAATCAACCAAATAGCTACTCTAATAGGTTGTTTTCCTCACCACAGCGTGGGTTGTCATGGTTACCAGAAGATGAGGGAGGCTCTCCCGGTAAAGGTGGTTTCCGTTTGGAGAAAGTGATGATCCGATTGATTTTCTTCCCTGCTGCTCGGCTCATCGACCCGGTCAGCTCTGAGAACGCTCCGCGCTTCCCCCGGCCTGAAATCAAACACACCGTTGTCAGACTGCGCTCGAGCCAGAGATGTGGTCATAGAGTTAAGGAGCACTTAATATACAGCAGCTGAAAGCAGAATCCTCATCACTGAAGGATCTTACTGTATTTGTGTTACATCAGCAGTGTCAATAATACTTTCTAATTCAAAAATCACATATTTCATCAATTACATTAAAGTAAAAACGTGTAATGAGAACTGGACAAGAATTTGTTCTTGTACAACAACTCATTTTCCACCAAGTCAGGACTAACTGTACTTTTAGACATTTTCACATATTGCGTTTCATTTCAGAGATTTCTTTTATTTATTCAGCCAAACCCTACAGTGTGTTTGCGTGTTCGCGTCGAATGTACCAGGTGCTGCAGCGCTCTGCCCAGCTTACTTCCTATGATGTCAGTGGGACACAATTGCAGGAAGAGGACAGGAAGGATGTCATATCTGCTCTGCGCCTCACTTCCTGTCTCTCCCTCTCTCTCATGTCCCTTTAGGTTCAGAGGCCTTCGCTCAGTAAACAGGTTGTAGTATTACTGAAACAATATGACTGTGTTTGACCTATATTCTGACCCAACATCATGGATCCGCTGGTTTATCCTTCCTGATTTTGTGGGTAGATAAACAATAATAGTGCCTGTGCTTTTGATCACACACTTGAAATGGTGTGTGTGTTTGTGTGTGTGTGTGTGTATACATGCCTTTCTATGTTTGTGTGGACTAATTTTAGTTCAAAAGCATCATAGCGGGGACATTTCTGCATTGTGAGGACATTTTGGCTGTCAAATGGTTTACAATATAATTAAATTTAGATTAGAGTAAAGGAAGGGGATTAAGTTGTGATGGTAAAGGTCAGGGGCTAGGGAATGCGTTATCAACAACTGTCCACACAATTACAAAAAGAGTAGCGTGTGTGTGTGTGTGTGTGTGTGTGTGTGTGTTTGCGTGGGTGTTTGTACTTGTGGGGACTTGTGTTCGAGACCTGAGAGTGAGGACCTTTTTGGAGAGTGAGGACATTTAGCTAGTGTAACTCAATACAGTTCAACAGCACCACAAACTCCGGTTTCAAAAAACATCAGAATCAATGCAGCTGAACCATGCATTCTTCTTCTTTGTCAAAACCTGGTCTCCACACAATCCAAAATACAACTCGAGACATTTGGGTGTCTTATGCTAGTATAAATTAATTAAGCCTCAAGCGGAGATGAGGGGCAGGCTATAAAATACTGGTAAGCTGACTTCTTTCTAAGTCAACACCCCCAGATTCCTTTCATTTGTTGTCAGCTCCAACCAATGTTTATTGTTATTTATCAGATTTCACACAGCTCCCTCTGGAGTCACAAAGGACTTTATACAACCTTTTCACCTACACAGTAATATTGCCAGCTAGTGTCAGTTATGGTCAACTCACTTTTCAAACACATTTTTTTTAAATTTGCATTTTAATGATGCTATTAAATTTTAAAAAGAAACTAAAGCTTTATTTATGTGTTAAAGACAGGAAAATGAAAAAAGTTTCATTTTATATTCCTGTGTCCCAGTGTTAATTGATACATGCTAAATATGTGTAAATAATATATAAATAATAAATAAATGAAATACATTTTGAACATTTTGATTTAGATTTGTGTTGACTAGCTAACCCTGCCCATTATACAAAACTACACTTGACTGTTAGTTTGTGTCAGAGGTGTGTGTTTGGATTTCCAAAGAATGGGGTTGAGGTCTTCACCCTCCTCCTCCTGATCTAACAAGGTGGGTGAGGGAGGTGTAGATGAATCTCTTGCAGAGCTACGCAGGCCTTTGGGCGGCCCAAACAAATCTGAAGGATTTAATTTAAATCTCTTTCCAAACCCCACTCACATATTGGTGTTTCACTCAGAAATACTTCACAAACAACATAAAGGTGCTTACACCAAGATTCAGTCGCAAAGAATCATACAAACACCCAAACATAACATTATAATATAACCCAAATATGACTACTGACTTAATCAACAATATAATGTTGTACGTCTTAAGTGATAATCACTGATACTGTACATGTAAGATTTGTGAGCTGTATCCAAAGTAAAATCATTACAATTAAATCAATAGAGGCTTATTAACTTAAACCTACTGAGTGAGTCAGTGGTGTCCCGTCCTGGTACATGTGCAGTAGACTGATTGTCTGCTGTTGGCCCGCTGTCTGAGTCTGATGCCTGCCGCTCAGACTGCAGCACCTGGCAAAGAAAAAGTAGAGACCGTTATTACTCCGGCTTCCCGTAAAATATGAGGAGAGGAGAGGAGACACATTCATCCTCCCTGTTTTAACAAAGTATTCTGTCCTTTAACTGAGCAAAATCATGTCAAGAAAAATGACACAGCAGCTGCCTTGGTCTACAGATTATATACTTTTAAAACTAGTCTGCCAATATAGGGTGTAACTGCCATGTCACCGTGCATTCAGCTCTGTGGCTCTGCAGCTGTGTGCCAAGACCTTGTTGAGGGTATGAAGCTCTTTGAACACTAGCCAGCTCAGCAACCGCAATAATGTCACCTCACTCACTGCTTGTAAACTAGAAGCCAAAGGAACAGTTGTGTCATGTGTGGGCTGAAAGAAATGATGTCAGCAATGTTAGAATTTAAAAACTAGGATTTACAGTAGATTCAGAGTGAAGTGCACCTCAATACATGAAGATGTAGACATTACAGTAAAGTAAAACTCAGACATAGGGAGAGACAACTGTTTAACTGGCACAAAGAGCCCCGACAGAAAATTCAAGAAATTCATGACTGCTTTATGGGTGAATCCTATGACTCCTATGACTCAAAGACATATGCAAAAACACAAACCTTGTCAAGCTCCAACTTCCTCTGTATAATGGGAGAAGTGGATCCATCTGGTCCTTCAGTCTTGCTACATTGGCTGCCAACATCTTGCACCACCTGGACCCAGAAAAGGAAAACCTTCACTTCCTGACACAGCCATGTGTTCCCCCACTCTTGTCTGTCCCAGCATATAGTGAATAAAGGTACCTTGAGCCACCGCTGGGCCTGCTCTTTGCTCTGAACAGCCAGGACTAGGGCTTCGCCTCCAGGCAAAGAGAAACGCAGCTCATGTCTCTTTTTCTTGCCCTCCTTAGGGACATAGATGACGTTGCACAGATTCAGGGGGAGCTCCGTGTGGGGAGTGCTCTCTTTGATGCTCTTATAACACTGGAAAATAGAGATAGTGAGATTGAGGTATAGTTACATAACCACGAGTGTGTACTTTGATACTGTATATCATTTTGATGCAATTACACTTTGGTACTAGTGAGTGAAATCGTTCGAAAGATTGCCATATTAGAAGAAAAAAACTTTTTACTTGACATAAATGAAAGCTACGTCATTATAACCACTAGAGTAACTTTGATGGAGCATTTGTAACATTTACACTCAACATGTAAAAGCCCAAATCCAACACCCCATTCCTCCTGACAGTGTAGTTAGGTATAGCTTACAATTGAAAACTAAAACAAGTCTATGATTATTCTTGTGATACTAGTACAAGATATTTAAAAAATAGGAATTTCCTCTCATTCATTGCAATCATTTTGCAATATGTACAGTATATACATATTTGATGTATATTAGTACTGTTTGTGTCTGAAGAAGATTGATTGAAATGTTCCATAGCAACAGTAAATGACAAGCACTGTGGAAGTGAATAACGTGATGTCTCCTGATTGGTCCAACACCTGTTTTTTTGGATGTTTGCTCTTTTTTCTCAGACATTTGACACTACATATTACTGGAAATACATCGAAGCCTCTGCTTGTAGTTCTATCATATCATAAATAGCTTTATCTATTTACCTGCAGTTTATTGTCTCGCACGACGACCAGCTGTTTCGTCCATTGGCCAAAGCGTTTCTTTCGCAGCAGGAAGGCGCAGATGCGGCAATCTCTAACTGGTCCGTCTGAGCTCTCCTCATTCGTCCATCTCTGAGGTTGGTCCCGCCCCTTTGCCTCCTCATCCTCTTCCTCGTAAGACTCATAGGAACTGCTCAGCGCATCTGAGTCATTGTCTGACCACCAAAAGTAAAATGCATGATTAATTCACCAAACATCCACAGACAGTTTGTGATTGAGTTCACTCATGGAATCCACCTACTAGAACATGCGTGTGTTTACGGTTGTAAAGTTGAACTGCTACTATGAGTAAGTGTGAGACAGGGTAGACTCACAGGAGTTTTTGGGAGGACCGTTGATCCTGGTGGTGGGGTAGTTATTGTCTGCATCTTCATAGTAAGCGTCCTCCACTGAGTTCATGGAAGCTACAGGAGAGAAGAGCCGAGATGAGATTTAAAGAGAAATGAGTTTGCAAATCTGTGATTTTGAGTGTGTGTTTGTGTGTGTACAGTACTGACTGTGGATATTGGTGGTAAAGTACTGAGGGGTGGATCCGGGATCCAGAGGAACAGCCTCCTCATAGTAGTCATCGGGAAGGGGGGTGGTTGGCAGAGGAGGGGGCGTGTCGGTAGGTGTCTGAAGGTTAAACCATAACTTTAGTTACAAGGACAATAAAGGCAGGTGGACAGTCAGTTAAATACTGCAGGTGACTCACAGATTTATTGGGATGAGTTTTCTCCTCTTCCTCTTTGTGCTCTTTCTGCTCCACTGGAGATGCACTGAGCATGTGCAAGTCACAGTCTGGTGGGACAAAGGATTCATGTTATCAGACGTGTAACTGTGCTTTAAATAAAAGTAGCATTTTCCTGTCTGACAAGAATGACCTATCATAACCTCCAACCAGTTGTGTAAATGTACATGAAAAAGAGGCTGAGTAATTTAACAAACTTTTGCTAGGCTTCACAGAATGAGCAGGCCCATTTCACTATAGCATGGCCAACAGTTAAATATACAGTATCTTATAACAGATGTTTATTAGCTCATTATCTACATCTCGTGGTATGATAATTGTAAATATACAATAATGATCATTTCCACATAAGACCTCATAACACTGAACTGGCTTGAAGGCAGTTTTAGGGTGAACTCACCAAAATCCTCAAACAGAGACTCTACAAAGCTTGTGCCGTTGCCATAGAGACAGCTGTTCATGTAGACGTCTGATCCATTGACTGTGGAAAAGATAGATTAGGGATTAGAAATAGGATCAGAGTTAGAGCGAGGATTGTGGTCTATGCTGAGGCGAGAAGAGTCAGGATTACCAGACGCAGCGAACAGGCTCTAGGTGAGTATCAGTACTGAGCTATCTGCATTTTTAAACCAGACAACAAGGGAGTGCAGCTTGTAAATATTCAATGCCAAAAGCCATAAAATACATGTGAAAGTTTGCTAAACCTCCCAGACTTTGTGGAAGTTTTGGCAGAAATCAATCCCTCAAGTTTTTTTTCAGTAAAAGCTCAACTGATGTAAAAATCTGTAGAGTAGTAAACCATGGGGATGTCTTTTCTCCTTTCTTTGACCTCCTCTCATTATCCTCTTTAACCTTAACATTTCATTATCCTCTTACATCAATCCTTTTATCCTCTCCAACACCCTGCATTCTCAGAGATAAACCGGGATCTTACTGTAAACACCTGAGTAAGATCTCATGTCGTGGAGACTGCATTTGTTGCATGTCTCCAAACTACAATCACTGCCCCGTATCTTATGCATTGTTGTGCAGTTGCAGTCTGTTTAGCTAATAACAGGAAGGTTGCGCCATTGCGAAAAGACATGGGCCACATAAAAAAAGAAATGCTCCATTCGTGTCTAAATAAACACTGTTATAGTGACTTTGAACAAATTCCCCAACTGAAATGTTTCGGCTGAACTGCTGCCAGTCTCAAACTGGATTAATGCGAAGCAGGATGCAGATGAAACACCACAAGCATGCTCAGTCAAGTTCCCCTGGATAAATGAAAATCACCAATCTTATTTATAGTCCTGCCTCTAATTTATATTTCCCTGTATGTAATAAGATTTTTAACCTTTGTTCGTGTTTTCTTCCTGTTAAAAGAGATATTGTGCCTTTGATGTGTCGACTCTACAGCGGCTTGACATTAACTGCCTGTAACTTACTGATGTGAGGAGACTCAGAAAGAATTAACAATAACAATGAGTTTGATAAAAGTAATTTAATGTTTTGGGTCCAGTGCAGTTGAACAATGTTTTTGGAAGCTATGCTAACTGTAAAAACATCAGCAGGAACCCAACTGGCACAAAACTGTTAGTATTATGGAAACAAACAAAAAAAAAAGATAATAATGATGATGATGTTGTACCTGACAGCTGCAGTGAGTCCAGGATGTTGCGTATGGAGGCCATCTTTTCAGCGGTTGCAGGACTGACCGTCTCGTGGTCGAGCATCTTCAGCAGAGAACCCAACTCATTTACAAGTCGCTCCATCACCACTGGAAACCACACAAAACACAAGCAAACATAAGATTTGGGTTTGCGGAACTACTTTATAATACTCTTTGGTATCAAGCACCATCAGGTCAGTATGGGAAAGCACACAGCGAAAACACTTAGCATGCCTAAAATGCGTACGCTATTACACCGAGTGCATCAAATATCAATTTAACGCATGTATGCAAAGGCCACGCAGAGCAAAACTGGCAGTTAGAGAGGGGCATGAAGTCAGTTTGTAACTCAGTCCACCGCCTGTTGCAACAGCTGAGAGAGAGAGGAGATATTTAGCATCCGAACATATCGGCCTATTCATTGTTTCCGCCTCCGAGTCAGCCTTTTTGTGTGCTGTGAGTTTTCTGTGTCTTTGTCTCGGCACCACCACAGATCAAATCCTACTTTGAGTTATATTCAGGATATTTTGAACTTTCTTTGAAAAAATAATTGTTTTCATGTTTAACTCTGACATCCTGTACTTCTGTGTGTGTGTGTGTGTGCGTCTCTGTGTGTGTTTTGTTGACCTTGACATTGTTCCAAACAGCCTGACACACTCTCACACATCCTGCCAGCTCAGAGCCGACAGAGAGGAGGGGTGGGGGAGTCAGAGAGAAAAGAAGGTGAGGAGGAGGAGGAGGAGGAGGAGGAGGAGAGGGTCAGCACGTTTCCTTCCATAAAGGAAATGGAGCCAAAGTAAAGAAGGAAATCTGTAGTTCCAATAGAGATAGGAGGATGTGGTTACCAAACTGCCCTTGGTCCATTTAAGTGCTCACTCATTCATAACAGAAGTTTGAGAGATGTTTGGCGGCGTCTGAGCTTTTCTCCTGTGGTGCAGTGGTGTCATTGACTGATATTGACCTTTAAACTACTGATATGATAAATTATTATTCATGCCGGTGAATAGGTGGAGTGGATCAAATTAATAGCTCTAAAATAACCTAAAATAAGTTCATTTCAGTTTGGCTTCCTGTGGAAAGTTTTATTGTCCCATGACATGACATGAGTAGCTTTTCCAACTCTTCCATCATTTTAGGCTTTAAAATTGTCAAATTTACGATGTCATTTCCCCCAAAATACAAAAAAGTTGACAGGGAGTTCAAGGACAGGAAGTTGCTGGAACCTACAAATGTGTCACAGAGTTGAGACACTGTGCTGTCCATTGAGAAAGTTATCCACTTCCTTTATAAATCTTCTCCAGGAATCATTTGGGGGGAAAAAAATTTTATATATATTTTTTATATTTTATTTTCAGTTGGAAGAATTATTTTATATATGTCATGTCTAAACTGACCAATCTGTCTGCGGTGGCCCGCTAGATGTTAAAATGAATGTAATAAAACAAAAACAAAACATAAAGTTTCTATTAGCAGGTTTACAAATACCTGCTGAATTATGAAATGCATAACCTGCAATTTGTGAGGAAAGAACTGATACAAAGGTGAAGTTTAAAAACAATTAAAACTCTCTCATACAGAGTGAAGACAGAGACAGTGAGAGAAAAGCCCTCACTCTCCCATAAGCCTCTTCCGCCGCCCACCCGGTCTGACAATACTCTATTGTCCCCACGAGGGCCAAAATTAGACGACCACAATGGTCCGCAAGACCAGAGCAAACAATACAATGTCAGAAACTCCAACGAAAAAACAAAACAGGAACTAACACACACACACACACACACACACACACACAGCTTGCAAGGGGCGTGGTGCGACACAGCTGCATCGCCTCGATCCACGGGCAATCAGGGTTAAAGGATATATCTCCAGCAGCTGTGTGTGTGTGTGTGTGTGTGTGTGTGTGTATGAGCGCACCATTTCTCAGCCAGCAGCTGTGGTTTCCTGTCTTAGCTGTCGACAGAAGCTCCTCTCCACTCCTTCCTGGTCTCAACTCTCCCCTTCATCCACCTCTTCCTCCCACTTTCCCCTCTCTCTCTCTCTCTCTCTCTCTTTTTCCATCTCTCTCCATCCCTCTGTTTCTCCTTCTGTCCTAACATCCTCTGTCGTCCTAAACTCCCCTTCCATCTCTTGTTCACACTTTTCCCTCCTTATGTTTTGTCACCATCCTCAGTTTATTCACCATCTTTTAAAAAGTTTCTCAGCTGATTGCAGCTCAAATCACAGATCTGTTGTACCTCTTCACTTCTCATTTCTCGAGCTAAAAAAAGACAACAAAGATTAAGTGCAGTCGATCAGCGTAAACAAAGCCGGTAATAAGCTGGTGGAGTTGGGCCTTTGGTCTATTTTCTGTTACTTGAAGTCTAACTTTACACAGTCAAGGCCATCAGTGCATTTACCGTCTATCTCTCTTTCTCTCTCTCATTCTCTTGGGGGACCGGAGGGTTCAGAGGCTGAGAATCAGCTGTTCTGGAGGCTTGTGGTCGGTCTCACCCACAGAGGGATCTTTGTAACCCCCCATTCCACACACACACGCACACACACACACACACACACACACACACACACACACACACACACACACACATGGCACAAATTTCCTCTTCAAATCCATTTTCTTTTCTCTGATGGACACAGACATTCGCTTACACACTGAAACTATTAATTTGTACTTACTCAGTACAAAACATACAGTCCACAAGAGTACTTTATAAAAATGTATTGTGTGTGTATTGTGTGTGTGTGTGTGTGTTTTTACATGCATTTTTGTGTGTTTCCGCAGACAGGCTTCCTGAAGAAGGTCAGTCATGAGACCGGAGCCATGCGACTCTCATTTGAACTGATTTAGCGTGTTTGGTTGCAGCTCAGAACAAAACAACTACTGCTCAGCGCATCTGCTGTTTATCTCACCACATAATGCTGCTTATGAGAAGCAGGGTGACGGGGAAAAGATACGTTACTCCTCTTAATCTGAGGCTCTCACTCCCATCCATTACACATCTTACCCGTCAGACACACCAATCCAAGGCTCACCTCCTCCTTGACTTGCTTCTCCCATCCAAACTATGCCTCTTAGTTACAAACATATCAGGACTAAGGAGAAATATACAAGTGCATTGGATTGACTCGCTTGTTGTTTCCATGAATTGTGATGCCTGAGGCCTGAGGCCCGCTCAAGATGTACTTTTCATGCCTTTTTCATGTTAAGAGAATTTGAATTGTATTTTGCACTATAGCATGCATCCTCTTCCTGCCTCCCCCACACTCCCCTCCCATAGGCTGAGGTCCCTCCAGATCCCACATTTCTCCCCTCCACTCCTTCATTTCTCTCCCGCCCTCCTCCCTCTCTGATCTTTTCTTTTTAACTCCTTTTCCTCGTCTCGCCTCTCCAGACACCCATCCTCTTCAGACAGAGGTCAGAGTTCACGTGTTGGCGGCCCCAGCAGCTCCCTCTAAGACAAAAGTCTGCTTCAGAGATCCAGCATCCCCCTAATTCATATTTTCGTGAAAACAGTGGATGGTGTCACTGCTCGCCCGGGGTTAGCATTCAGTCAGACACTTTAAAAAGTCCCCTCAAAATAAGCAGGCTGGCAAGAGCTTTAAAAAGAAACAGCTGGGGAAAGAAGTCGTGGAATTTTCTATTTTTCACATTCTTTCAGTATCTTATCACTTTCCTCAGACAGTAAATGGTGAGGAGACACAGGAAACAGAGAGGCATGAGACTGGCTCACACACTGTGGCACAACAGGAGTTTAAGTTCAAACTGTTCAGACTGCTGTGGTTCTGTGGTTTCACCAGGTAAGCAGTCACAGGTGAGGAGCCATTGAGCCACTATAGAGACCATGGGACGGACAGAGAACAATGAGATGTATGTAGAGAATCCCCTTCCTTCCAGTTGAAGGAAAAATTTGACATATTGCTTTCCTAACGAGAGTCAGATGAGAAGATTAATACCACTCATGTCTGTCTGCTAAATACTCCAGCAGCTGGCTAACTTAGCTTAGCACAAACACTTGAAACGGGGGAAACAGTTAGTACACATAACAACACAACATATCTCCTTTGTTTAATTCATACAAAAATCTAAAAAGTCTAAATATGACAAATCATGATAATTAGGACAATGCTAGCTGTTTATCTCTGCTTCCAGTCTTTATGCTAAGCTAAGCGCCATCTTGCAGTAGCTTATTGTATTATCATTGTAACACTTTAACACTCTGCAATAAAGCATGTAATAATTTTCCCTTCAAACCAACATTAAAAGATGTTTTTGACATTAGCCTTAAATCAAATGGGTCAAAGGTCATGTCAAGTGTCGCTCAAAAAACTCTGCAGCTCTGTAAATCTTTTAGACAATAGTTGAGGAGTTTGAGGAAATGCACATATTTGCTGTCTTGCCGAGAGTTAAATGAAAAGATTGAAACCACTCTCGTGTCTGTGCTGTAAATATGAAGCTGGAGCGAGAAGACTGTTTAGTTAGCTTAGCATAAAGACTGGAGTCAGGCAAATAGCTAGCCTGGCTCTGTCCAGCTCAGTAAAAAAAAAACCTGCCTTCCAACACCTCTAATTAAAACAAAATAACTTGTTGTTTCATTGGTACAAAAAAAAAAAACAGAGTTTAAAAACAACCAGTTGTGGTTTTACATCAGGTTATGTGCTGGATTATTAAGTGCTGGACTTAATTTTAAGTGGTATGTCATTTATATGATTAGGTCTTAAAAAGCTGAAATTGATCATTTTTCTTTTGATTGATTAATTGTGCACTGAACCAATTAGAAAAGCACCAATTTAACTTTGTTACTGTAAACTGTCATTATCATCTCGCTCTCCCACACATGCCTACACACAAACACTATTATACTAGGGTTGTTTTTTGTGATGTTGTTTCCTGGGACCTGGACAAAACACAACACAGTGTTTTTCCTGTTTTTTAGAAGAGTGTTATCACCACATCAGCTTAGCTCCTTCCTACAACACGACAACAGGCATGACATGTACGGACCCGCTACTTTGGATGTCTGCAGTAGATCAACAGTAACAGCTGAATATGACTTTTAACTATGTGACAGAAACTAAAACAGTGGAAATGTTTAGTTTACGGAGGCAATGTTATTTTAATGTGTGAAATATCACTTAAAATTGGAAAGAAGGGGGGGGGGAGTCACTGGTAGAAGAGGAGAAGGAAAAGGGAAGAGGAAGGAAAGGGAACCATGGTCGAGGTCAAGGCTTGTGACAGTTGTTAAACACAGAGTAATGATAAAGGTCTTTACTATTATCAACTGTATCAATTGTTTAAATACAGTTATAGTTCAACAGAGGAATTTTTTTTTCAAACTTCCACTGAAGACTGTAGGAAAAACTTGTTCTATCTCTGTCATATCGAAAACCATTTTATAACTTTAATTCCATTACATTTCTGCAATTCGTTGCAGCAGTTACGAGCCCTCCATTATCAATTAATTCACAATGAGCATATTTTCTTTTAGAGTGAACAGCTGCACAAGTGTTTATACTGTATGAGCTGCTTGTGTTTCATAGGCCTGTTTTGCATTGACATTTTAACATGTCTGATTCATTGTCACACTGTCATTGTTTACTGAGACACTTGAATAAAGCAGCCATCGTTAAGGTTATTACTAACACCTGTGATTTTCCTGCTATGAAAAGAAAACGCCTGTTGACAATCCCTGGTAATGAGTAGATGCTCTAACAGGACACTCACAGTGCGGTCATTTAGTGGTAAACACTTAAAAAATCCAGTTAGTGTAATAAATATTATTATCTTTATCACCATCAACATCATGGCATTATTATTATAATTGTTGTAAGCTGTATGAGAGATGTCCCCACTACTGTTCATTAAAATAGTGTGGAGGAGATCTTGGGTTGCATTTATACTCTGACCTACAACAGTGTCAGCAGTTTTAACTGAGATTTGTTTCTAATATTAGCACGAGCTGTTTCTTTTACCTCCATTTATCCTTCTATTTAAAGGACTTGACATCATTTTTGCGGAAATTCATACCATGCCTAAATAATTGGCTCATTAGACCAATTAACTGCAGGCAACGTGATTGGCTGTTTTAATGAAGCATGAATGAATGTTTTCCCTCTAATTCCGTTTCATTGTTTCTTTCAACATAATCACATGTGATCCCTCTGTTTGACACTGTTTCAGTTTTAAGCCACTGCTTCATCACCTGGTGTCACATTCAATGCAGCTTCCTGTTTCCAATAAGTTGCCTGAAGGCGACGGAACAGAGCGTCCATTCAGCTGCCGCCGCTGCTGCTTCTCTTCCAGCGGCGCCGCTTCCAACAGGGCACTTCTCTGTTGGTATCAGATTGCATCACTCTACCTGAGCGAGGATACCTCCTCCTCCATCCACTCACAGCGCGCCAACCGGCGTGAAGGTGTATGACATCATTCTCCCGTTACTCCAGCAGTCCACCGGGAGTTTACCATGTTCAGATAAACTGAGTGATGGACCTTCCCTTCACATTTCCTTCCTTTGTCATTTTTACTGATAAGTCAAGTAAAAACAAAAAAATACAGTATCTCTTTTGTTTTAAATGATACTGTGTCGCCTTTGTTGTTGTGAGTTTGAAGTGGCAACAACAGTGATGAATATTAAGTGCGTCTTTTGTGAAGCGCTTTTGTGACCATATCCATTAGGCTTCTTCTCAAAGTTACTACACGCTTACTGTAGTTCTTTGTCGTGAATACACATGAACATATGTGATAAAGAGAGGCTGTTACTCACCACTCTGGCGTTTGGTGTCCATGTCAGATGTGCTACAGCGGCTCACCCTGAGTATTTCCAGTAATAATCCTTTAGAAGTGTCATTTAAAAGTTACGGTTGTTCACATGTGAGACGTGTCCGCCACAGGCACAGCGGAGCTCCGTGAGCCTCTGAGCCGACAACTGAGTCAGAGTGGCCGCTACAGTTTATAGTTTGACTCGGCAGCCGCTGCTTCATCTCCCCGGGCCTCGCTGGGTCCTAGCGCCAGTCACCACTATTTTACTAAATACTTGGTTCACCACACATTTTCGTGGTATGACTCGTAAAGAGACACATGTTGAGGCCACATTGGTCCCATTTGAGGAGATGTAACCCCAATATGTTGTTTGTTTGTGTTTCCATGACTTTTCTGCCAGTGGTGGAATAAACATGAGGTACTTCAGAGTATTTCCATTTCATGTAACTTTACAGGGGAGGGGAGATATTATACTTTTTACTCCATTACACTTGTTTGACAGCTTTATTTGCTATTACAAATTCAAATTTTACATGTAAAACATATGAACTCATAAAAATGTGATGTATTGTTATAGATATACAACCCAACAGCATATACAGAAATATAAATGATCTCCACCTGGTCCAACAACAGTAAAATCACACCTAAAACAATGATGTGGTAATAATGATGAAACATGATTATATAATAATATAATTTTTCTACACAGTATACTTTTAATTTTGAGTCCTTTGCTAATATTACGTAGCCTACTATTACTAACATTTTGAATGCAATACATTTACTTGTAATGGAGCTTTTAGCATTGCTACTTTTATTTAAGTCAAACAGAATACACACTTCTTCCACCATGATGACTGCCGACAGTTATTCCAGGTGTGGATGTGTTTTGGGTATAAAGTCTATGACAGTGGTTCCTGACCCAAGGGTCGGGGACCCCACCAGGGGTTGAATGATTAACAGAAGAGTAAAACATATCTCTGCTACACAAAATCATGTTTCATCCAGACTTTATATTGTTGCCATTTTTTATGTGAGTTACTGGATTATTTTGCCTCCATAGGATTAGGAAAATATCACTTTTTGGTTGAACTGGTGACAACTTGTCATGAGGAGTCAAAATTAGACTTTTTTTAAAGGGCTCATACGCCATAAAGGTCGGGGACCTCTATACATTTGAATCATTATAGCAAAGTTAACACATCAGTTAATTTCTTGGTTTGTATTCCTGCCATGACTGCCATTATAAGAATTTATCAGATTGTCAGATTTATCAGATCTGCTCTGAACATAAGGTAACAGTAACAAACTATCACGAGATAATTCATTAATTTATTTCTAGTGAACTACTGCAAATTACATCACATTACAAATAACCACAAAATCAAATACTTCTGGATATTCTTGGGATTTGGACTTGAATCCTTGTAAACACCCACTGACCCATAAACCCAAAAGTCTGAGACAAATACGCCTGTTCACCATTCAAACCATCATCATGTACATTCATGAAAACTAATAAATAACAAGGAGAATCAATAATAAAAAATAGTGGCATTTAAATCATTTATTTAGAAGTTGTAGTGACAGACACGGGGTATTAAATTATAAATGTTAGTCCAGTAATTCAAAAATGAGTTAGTTTGTAGACTTAACGTTCCAGACACAGTTAATGTGGTAAATGTGATTGTTTCAGACCTGTAAGCACAAACAAACACACACACACACACACACACACACACACACACACACACACACTCCACATGGTTTCAGTCCCCACAGTAGAGAGCGAGCACCACTCCTCCATCTATTACGCTCAGTTACAACACTCCTGCACCTTCTGTGTCTATTAAATCCATCTCAGCTCAGGCGGATCTCTCACACCTGTTTCATCACAAACACAAATCCTTTCTTCACACTTTCCTTTTGTGAGACTCCTCAAATCTTTCTTCAGTTTCCTTTGTGAGTGTTTCCATTTGCATCTTTCTTTGTTTATCCTCTTCGCACATTCCTTCCCTTGTTCCTTCTTCCTTTTCTCCATCCTTCCTTTCTTCCTTCACCTCTTCCTATTTCATTCCCTCACTTCACTAATGTTTTCTTCTTCTCTATTCAGAGGGCTTCCATGGAAATCTTTTATTAGTCATTTTCAAACACACACGCACGCACATACTTTTCTGTCTGAATTCATCGTAATCCAGCAGATGAAATTCTGAGCTTCTTCATGAGAGCAGCTGCAAGTATGAACTTTTTTTAAAATAAAATAAGCGAAGGACAATAACTTATTTTAAAGAGTGTATAGTACTAAAACCTGATTTCTAAACCTAACACGTCTCTGAGCTCACAGTCATGACACAGGTCATTCACATTAAACCTTACAACCACATCATGTTTCAATAAAACCACTTCAGTGAACTGTAGAGTCTGTTCATGTCATAGAAATTAACTCCAACCATATGGCTTCAAATATCAAAATCAAACACATGCCAGCAATTAAAAAAAAAGAAGAAAACCTTTGGTTTTCAGTATTAGCACATTATAAAAACACCATGTGTACATCATGCTCAGTGACCTTCACACTATGCTGGTCTACCTGTCTTGTCAGCTTATGAGCCACAGATGATAGTGTTTTGGTGTTTGTGACTTATACTGGATCCTTTTAGCCTTCAACAACATGCCAGTCTGTCTTAAAACAAGCCCATTTCCTAAACTGCCTCCCTCACTTTATGCAGTTTGGCTCAGAGTGGCAGACCAGATGCTCATGTAAACACACCGCCACCTGCTGGTAGTAGCAGGCAACTCGTCCCTCTACTCCTCAATTTCTCTGTCTGTTTCAGCTCCTGTGTGACTTATCTGCTGTGCCTGGAAGTCTTCACTCTCTCCTTCCTCTAATTTACCCATTTTGGCCGGTACTGCTGAAGAGCTCCAAGCACACACCGGTTTAAGGTTTCCAAGAGCAGGAGGCCTGTGGTGGGTCCAACAGTTCTGCTCTCGCCACCTCAAGGGAAGAGAGACTTTTTCCATTTCAGCCAGTTCCTCTTCCACTGAGAGGAACAAGTCAGTCTGGGGTCAGCGGGCCTTTCTGGAGACTACTTTTCAAAGCACACACTTGGCAGTAGACCTGCACCGGGTCAGACTGTCCTCGTCGTGACGCCATTCTCTCAAAAGAGTCGGACCTGTTTCTTAAGTTCGTTCTTTTTCCACTGAGCAAGACGGTCGAAGGCAGACATGGACATGCCAAAGACTCTGTAGAACTCCTCCGGTGAGAGGTGACGCTGTGAGGAGAGAAGAGCAAGTCAAAATATGTTTTCTTTATATTTTCATACAGCTTAGAGGAAAAAAAAACATTGGCAGGGAACATTCGACCATTCTTGGTTACCCTCCTTCTTTTCTTCACTTCTTTAGCGTCTTTGAACGGTCAAAAAGTTCTCTGTGTACCACTTTTGTACTGTGGGCTAGACTGAACATCACAGCCTACAGGGGCTACAAGAACCATTTGGCTTTTAGTCATATCTGTGTTTTCATTAAATCCCAAGTGTCTTGATGTGTTGAGGAACAGCCGTGACTGCGGTAGATTTAAAACAAGAGTCAGGTTGTGTTAGCAGTTTACCTCCAGTCTGGCTCGGTCCACGTCGCCAGGGAGACGCTGCTGCCCTCTGACGGACACCACTAGGGCTTCATATGGGTAGATCTAACAAAGAGAGACACAGTATTACTGATAAATGTCTGTCTGTCACCGACAATATTAACATTTACAACCGGATCTCCACAGCGTGGTTATAAAGAAACTGTAGATCAAGCTGTGTTCAGATGCTCCTTCAAGGGACTCTTACTGATGATGTCATTCAAAAAAATTTTCTACTGAGGAAGTTTGTTTGCTGAATGTTGTTTAAAACATTATCCGAATGAAACAATTAAAATAACCCCAATAAATCCACTCTGGTTTAACTATTTCATCGCCATGAAGACAGACAGAGTTTTTGTTTGTGTCACCCTCTAATGGCCAAATGCAGTGATTACAACAATGACAAGGGCTAAAAAAAAATTGTTCAACTCTCCCCTCTATTGTTACTGTAGATATAAAAAAAAGAAATTCCATAAAGGAAGAGAAAAAAAATATTTTTATGGCTCTTGTTTTTCTTATTCAAAGAGTTTCTTATCTCAAGTGATGAAGTTCTAAGATTACATAAAAAGAGCTTTAATGAAAAAGAAACTTTAAATGAAATAAATAAAGCAGAACTAGACTTTTCTGAAGAAATTGCGGTGGGATTGCTGGCTTTCAGGAAAAGCTGGAGCTAAACACTTTTCTTAAATGAACCCTACACAATGACGTGTTGAAACAGTGCAGCGACGAGATTTCCCTGAGAAACCAAAGAGAGGATTTTTTTCCTTTAGACTAAAGGCGTCAGATGAACCCTGTGTGTACAATTACCCTTTCCTTTTTTTCCCTGTGCTGATAAAATGAGCCAGTCTGCTTCACAAACTTTCACTGGGTCAAGTGGGTGTTACTGAGTGAGATGGATTCACCGTTCAACATGAACCTTAAACAGGAAACACATCATCCTTATCTTTTATCCACTGATTCATTCCCCAGCTCAGTCACAGTTCACCAGCTTTGGTGGGGG